>NC_140961.1:26336656-26381656 GCF_056783735.1 Eptatretus burgeri
AGGTGACGGGGAACGTGGCTGGCTGCTCACACGCAGTCCAAGGCCTTCCCTTTTGAACTGAACGCAGTGAACCACAACGGTGCATGGGCTGCACAACGCAGTCTCCGTGCCAGCTCAAGTGGCACACGCAATGAGCACAACGAATGGATGGATGAATGGTTTGAACACAAACACGGTGCACGGGCCGCCACTGCAGGCCCGTGTTGTAGCTGCCAACAGGGCAGTTCTTGCAGCTTGCAAACTGTTGCCTTGCGGATCCTGGCGCACATGGAAATGAACAGGGGGGGGGGGCAAAGCAAAATTGAACGGGGCTGGTGAACGTGGGCAGTGGGCATGGCATGGCAAAGGCAGCAGGCAAACACAGCCCGCAGAAGAAAGCCGCCGCAGGCAAACACAGCCGGCAGATGAACTGGCCGGCACAGGCCTTGAAGTACCACAGCTGCAGATGATCCGGCCGGCACAGGCCTTGCAGCAACACAACAGCTGCCGATGAAGTGGGCCGGCACAGGCCTTGAAGAAAAACAGCTAGCAGATGATCCGGCCGGCACAGGCCTTGCAGCAACACAGCCAGCAGATGAAGCTGGCCAGCTTTTGCCGTTCAGTGGAGGTTGGTGGAGGGAGTGCGGTGGTGCTGGCCACTTGGAAGGCGGGCTCGGACCTACCTACCTGTCTCCCTCCCACCTATCGCCTTTGCCTGTCACTGTACATACCCACTCCCTTAATTTGTGAAAAACCAATTTAGCCCCAACTTCTTTTTTTTGTTGTTTTTATTTTTACTTCCCCACTATAAATCGTCCCCTAACCCCCTTTATCGTCTTTGTTCGGCTAACCTATCCTGTCACCGAGCCTACTCCCAACCCCTACGTTCCCTTCCCGGAGGGGAACAAGGGATAGCTAGCGTCCTGTGTCGAGGCCCAACGAAGCCTCAGAATGGCCTCCCCAGAGTTCGGCGATCTAACCCAAAGTGGGTCCAGCGGCCCACAACGAGAGCGAGGGGATGGATGGTGCGGAGGGGTACATCTCCTAATCTACCCTATCCATTAAACAGTTAAACTACCCCGGGGCTTTCAACAAGCCCCTCTCGCTTAAACTATTGGTTCTAACAACCCAGATTCCCGTCGCCTGTGTTGGTGTCCTCACAATTTCGGGCCTCGCCCCCCAATTTTCTCTCCGTGCCCTCACACGGTCTCCTGGCTGGGACACGTGGCTCCCTTTGGCAGGCACGACCCTCTGCCGATTCTCCCGCTATGGCACCCCCGGGCACTACACTGCCTCCGAGCCTACCAGCTCCCTAACACCGGGGAGTGCCCCCCATGGCACCTCCCCTGAAACGCACACGTGGCAGGCCGGCCTCCCGGGCCCCTTTCCGAGGGTCACCCGTGCCCACAACGCTGCCCACGCGGCTAATGGCGCCCCGGGCCCCCGCACCAAGCAGGCGCACCCGTGCCCACTACTCTATCCCGGCCCCCCATGGGCCCATGGCCTACCACGGCCGACTAGCCTGGTGCCCGGGGTACCCACTCAGCGATACTCACCTTTCGCAGCCACGCTCCCAAGCCCGTCAACAGGGCTCCTGCACCCCTCCAAACGGGTTTCGAGCCTACTTTCACACCAACAACAAAACAACCTCCATTTTTCAATTTGACTAACCCAGCTAACTCACTTTACTCTGACCCCGGGGTCCCTTGGGTGGGAGTCACTCCTCCCCCCAATCACTCATCGCACCATGCATTCCCCATTCACTCCACACACACAGACCCGCTGGCCTCACTCACTCACCATGTACTCACCTCACAACTCTCCAACTCTTCAACACACTCACCGCTGAACTCTGCCATCCTACTATCTGCCTCCCCTAACTAACTCGTGCTCCCACGTCGTCCCTTATACTACAGCACGTTCCATTTAACACTACGTAGCTAAGCTACGTCCCCTCTACACATTCACAAGTCTGTCACTGTCTCCTAACTCATTTTATTTCCCAACCTAAATCTCGCTATCATCCCTCTAACTAATCCATTCCACGGACTCCATGAGGACTTACCCCTGCCCCATGAAGTCGGTCTAACTAAGCTAACCCTTCCCCCTAACTAGTTTTCATCCTGTGCCCAGATAAGGGGGTCTTCCACCCCTTGCCCAGGAATCCTTTGCACCCGAAAGTGAGGCTTGCTTTTTTTTTTTTTTTCATGCGCATCACCAGCGCGGCAACTCGCGCACTTTGCACCTGCCCGTGACGTCATGCAGCTGCACGTGTTCCTCGTCCCTCCTTGGACGGTACCATCCGGCAGAGATACCCCTCCTGCCGGATTCCAACCCCACGTGCAGCCATGGCGTCACCGTGCGCATAAAAAAAAACACAAGCCCCACGTCTCGAGGGGTTCCCCACGCGATCACATGTGCTTTGCCCGTTGGAGCTTAACACACACGATCGCGTGGAGAACCCGTCCGGTCCAAATCCGTAGTCCTGCCTAAACTTTGTCCGTCCGCGGGATCGGCAAATCCACCGCGTGCGTTTCCGGACCGGGACTTCACTCTCGCAAGCGAGCACGTGGCGGTCTCGTGCGTTGCACAGCACGAACCGCGTGCTCACTGCTGGGTGAACCCGGCACGGTCCGCGAAACAACTCCAGCCGCTACCCGGCTTTCTTTCTTCTGTCGCCGTCTCCGTCTCCATTCCACACACGCATACCTGCGTGTTACGACGCACACAGTCCACACCATTAAACTCACACCGGGAGATGCGGCTGCGTGCTCCCGCATGCCAACCGACATCTCCCTCTCACACCGCTCTCACACACACGGTCTCCCTTGCACACAACGACCTTGCACACGGCCGTTCACTCACGCGTGCCTCACTACTCACACAAACCATACTACTCACACACGCGGGGGCACTCAACCGCTGTGCCTCACCCACACACCGTTCCTCACTCATACACGCGGGGGCACTCACCCGCGGTGCCTCACTCATACTGGCCGTTTCATCCACACACACGGCCTCACTCACACACGGTGCCTCACCCACACACGGCGTGCTGGGAAGCACGTACTCTGGCACCATCGCCACCACACCACTCACACACGGGGTCGCTTCCACACACGGGGACGCACTCACACCTTGCACCACACACACAGGGACAACCACACTGGGGATTCGTGTCCCCACAAGGGTCTCCGGGGCCTCTATACCCCCCAAGCTCTCCGTGCACCTGTCCACAGCACCCCTCCCCTCAACCTCGCAAAGCACGACCGAACTCACCTGGTCGTGACTCGCCTCAAGGGGGCAGACTCCCTCCCCTCGTTCCTGGAGGAGGCCATCCAGGTGCTCGCACTGGGTCTCCACACGCTCCGCGAGCTCAACCCCATTGTCCTCCACTACCTGTGTGTGTGCGTCACTTACCCCGTCTTCATCGTGTTGTCTCTCCTCTATTTTTTCTATCTCCCGTGTCTCTATACATTTATAAGTTTCTGTCGTCGTCACCTCGTGTCTCGTCTCACACGTTTTGGTCTCCCCATTTAATTTTTCCCTTTTGGTCACCGTCGATTCCTCTGTCACGACCATCGCCCAACACGCCCCCTGAATTATTTTTTTACCCGCCTCCACCGCGGGCCTGTCAGCCGTTGCACCCCCTTCCAGCTCGTTTGCTCCCACACGTGGAGTCGCCATTCCCAGCTCCCTGGTCACGGCCTTCATGCCCGCCTGCAGGCTTCGGCCCATGTTCTGCGTCTCACCCTGTAGCTCTTTCATTTCTTTTTTTTATGTTTGTTTCCATTCCGTTCATTTGTTGTGTATTCGCATCCAATTTTTGTGTATTCGCATCCATCTTTTCGTTCATTTGTTGTGTATTCGCATCCATCTTTTCGTTCATTTGTTTGTTCATGCCTTTCATTTCGTTTTTCATTTCATTTGTCATTGCCGTCAGCATGGCGCATAGCTGGGCCATGTCGGGTGCGCTTGAGTGAGCCGTTTCGGCAGGGGTTGGGGAAGGGTTTTGGTGGAGAGGGGGGGGAGGTGTCATACACCGCGGCCGCTGCCGCACCCATTTCGGGCTCTGGGTTCAGTTGGGCGAGTCCGTGTTCCTGCACAATCAACATTTCCTGCACGGGGATTCCATCCTGGACCATGGACTCTACATTACTACACATATACATTTCAAATACCCCGGCTCCCGCTCGCCTTGAGACGCCATCTTGCTTCTCGTGAAGGGTTAATTTGAATCGCTCGTAATTTGGAGGGAATCGGGGGTCGCTTCTCTCACCCCTGGACCGATTCCCGTGAATTTAGCTGGAGACAGGAGAGCCCGTTTTCCTGTTCTCCGATACCAGTGCCGCGAGGAGGGCGATGGATTTGTATCGCACGACCTGACACCAGTGTTGCGGATTCGCGCCCGCCGGCGTGCTGACGGCCACGTAACTCGAATCGCGGCACGTCGCCCACCGGACGGACAATCCAGTCGTGACCCTCTCGGACTAACGCCGGGAACCAGTCACGGGTGGACCTTTCGGTCTCACCGCGATCGAGCCAATCAGCCCCCGCGTGGGATAGGGTTGCTCGCCAAATTCGACCAACCTAAGTACCCACGCGGAGGGTAGACCGGGCGATCGCACCTCGCCGCAGGTCGACTTCGGACACGGGCCACTTAAGCGACCCGTTCCGTACTATCGGGATAACCGAGCGGTGTTATCGTCGACCTCGACGGTTCGATTAATTATCGGGCGTATTCAGCCCACTACCAACCCTTTACGTGAAGCAAGATGAGGATTCAATGAAGGAAATGACGAAGCGAAGCGGGAAACAGTTCAACACAAAGCACATTTATTCGCGATGAACGGAAAGCACACATATACAATTCCACCAAAAGCACACAGAAAAGAAAAAAAACACAATGCAATTTACACAAAAAGAAAATGCGACAATGCAGATCTAATACCGATTACACGAGCACACGGCAACACTTATACAATTTTACTTCACAGACGGCGCCGACAACACATACCCAAAACCAAGGAAAGAATACCCTCAAGGATGAGGCGGGCCTGAGGCCGAGACCGGGTCGGCCTACCCGTCTGGTGATGAGACGCGGAGCGGCGATGGTGCCTCAACTCCGCGGGCCTCGCGGGCAGTGTCTGGTAGGGGGTGGGAAAGGGGCCCCCTTGGTCGCACTATCTCAGCGCGGGGGAAACAGGAGGGGGTTGCTGATGCTCGGGGTATAGAGGATTTTTATTGCCCCGCAACGAGCGTCTCCACCTCGGCCAGGTCGCGCTGTCGGCCTCCCTGGGGTGCAGCTCCCTGCACGACGCGAGCACCCCCTCGTCTGCCCTCGCCGCCTCTCCACAGCTCCGTCCCCTCCGCTCCGACTCCAACGCACACGACGACCAGCTCCTTCTTGCCAACTCCACCGCCCGCAAAGTCTTAACTCTCTGTTCTCTCTCGACTCCACTACTCACTGGACTGACGAACACGCTCGCTTATATCAGCCCCGTGGCTTCGCCCTCTCATCTTTGACCCCCACCCTTCGACCTTTCACCTCGCTCCCCATTGGCCCGAGAAAAAGTGGGCGTGAATGCTTTTTGATCCATAAATTTGCATATATCGATCGCCCTCCAACGCCCTGGGGGCGGGGCCAATTCGCCCCTCGCTCACCGATTGGACGGCAAAAAGTGGGCGTGTGTCGTTTTTGATCCGTTTTTGAAGCACAAAATCCGTGATTTTGTACACGCTTTCGGCGCGCGCCCTGCACGAGTCCAACACCGGTACCCACAAGCGGCGCAAGAACGGTGGCGATGCGACGGTTGCGAGGTGTGACGTGAAGGTCGTGGCGGTTGTGGTGAAGCGGCGTTGTGGTTGGTGGTTGATGTTGTGACTGGTGGTGGTAACAATGGCGGTTGGTCCAAATTAAAGATAGTAAAAGAAAAACGGCTATCCTGAAGAGTCGCAGCACGCATAAATGACATGTATTCCCACTAGACAACGGGTTTGGGCCTAACTACACATGTACTTACCGAGATACCTCACCTAAGGGACCTGAATGGTGGTTTGCGAATTTGGTAACCACAACAATATATATATACATATATATATATATATATATATATATATATATATATATATATATATATATATATAAATATATATATATATACACACACATATGTATGTATATATAAAATATATATATATATATATATATATATATATATATATACACACACATATGTATGTATATATATATATATATATATATATACACACACACATATGTATGTATATATATATATATATATATATATATATATATATATATATATATATATATATACACACACATATGAATGTATATATATATATATATATATATATATATATATATATATATACACACACATATGTATGTATATATATATATATATATATATATATATACACACACATATGTATGTATATATATATATATATATATATATATATATATATATATATATATACACACACATATATATATATATATATATATATATATATATACACACACATATATATATATATATACATATATATATACATATTTATATACATACATATATACAAAAATCATATCATTCGTAATTTTTTTTTCTCCAATGCCTTTAGAAAGTACACACCGCCTTTCAAATTTTTCATCTTTTCTTGCTTTAAAGCCTGGAATTAAATCGGAAATTTTGTTTTGATTTTCACTTGGAAGTTGTTGGTTTCGATGTGTCAATAAAGGAAGAAAAAGTCTGGTTTAATGCAATTCAATTCCAGGCGATAATGCAAGAAAAAGTGAAAAAATTGAAATCGTGTAAAGACTTTCGATAGGCACTGTAAAAAAAAAAAAATATATATATATATATATATATATGCATTTATATACATATATATATATATATATATATATATATATATATATATATATATATATATATATATATATATAGATATATATATACACGTATATGCGTGCGCATGCAGACACACACACACACACACACACACACACACACACACACACACACACACACACACACACACACACACACACACACACAGTGCAAAAGTCTTTTTCACAGTAGTGTATATATTTATATTTATAATTATGACTGCCCATGCTATTCTTGCTTCATTTTACCAACACAGTGAAATGTTCTCTAAAACAATGTTTTGCTCATTATTGTGTGTGTGTTGCTAGAAAAGACAACAAAGATGATGAAGATGAAGGCATTTGCGAAGATCATGACGATGATTGTGATTGTGACTGTTATTGTAAAGATGATGACAATGATTGTGAATGTGAAGATGATGACAACGAGTGTGAATGTGAGGATGATGACAATGAGTGTGAATGTGAGTATGATGACAATGAGTGTGAATGTGAGGATGATGACAATTCAGAATGTGAAGATGGTTCCTGGACGGAAACATTGAGTGTTTCGTCTTGGTGGCCGTGGTGTCCTGCTTTTTGAATCATTATTTTTTTTAATTTTTTTTTTATTTCCCAATTTTCAGTTATTTATTTTTTCCCAATATTTTTCTATTACATTCATTTGTTTTAATTATTTAATTTCCCTTTTTTATGGTTCCCAGAGGAAGCATGAAGTGTTTTTGTCCTGTGATTGTGAGGATGTTGAATGTGACTGTGACTTTTGACAATGACAATGTCGAGGCTGGAAACATCGGGAATGAGCTGAGAGTTGATCTCCACAATAAGGTGCAAGTTGTCCCAGCAGGTGAGCTTTCAAGTTAGTTTGTACATTGATTGATGTTTTCATTTTGCCAAGTTTCCTCTTTATTTTCCTCTTCCCATTTAACATAATTATGATTAATTTTGGAATAACTTTTCTTTTACATTCAGAGAATAATCATATCATGGTTGGAGTTGCTGTGTTAACAATGCCGGTGTCACCGCATTACCAAATTCTCCAATTTTTTCAGAAAATTCTGCTTCATCTTAGTGTTTTGTTTCTGTGTAGTGATTGTGTTATTTATTTGCTTTTCGACTTTTGTTGAATCCTCGATGATTCCTGAAAGTATTTTTCAATTCCAATACCCCTGTTTCTGTAAATTTTGCACAAAATTTGATCAGGAAGACAATCACAGTGTAATTTGAGGAAAGTCACCTATCTCTGGTGAGCGGTTATAGGAGGAATGCTCAAACTACATTTTAAATGAACATGAATAGCCTTGTGGAATGGACGCTCTTCTCCTGATGAAGGGCGGTCGTAGTGAGGCTGTGTTTCGTGATATAGAGGAGCTGAAGAGTCTTTGAGGTTTGAGGGATCTTAAAGTGTCTTCGCTGTCTGAAGGGTCTTTTTTGTACACATAGTCGAGGCTCGTCGAAGAGCTGCCACACTGCTCTTCACAGACTAACAGCGGCATTAGGATATAACAGACTAAAACAGGAAGCAAAACATGCATGGCATGGACAAGATGGACACAAGGAAACTCCCAGGAGGGAAGACTGAAAAATTTAACAGAGGAGGGATTTGGGCGGGGTTAACAAGGGCAGAAAAGATCATGTTGTTCAAATGGTGACGATCTGAGATGGTGGCGAACAGCTGTCTTGAAAACCTGGAAGGAAGAATGCGATTGAACAGGAGATAGAAGTTTTTTTTTTTTGTTTGTTTTTGTATACCTTGGTCGAGGCTCGTATGAGAGCGAACACACAACTCACAGCAAGGAGGCATGAGACAAGAGGAGCGGGAGTGGAAGGGAAAAAACAGTGGGGAACAGACACATGAGGTGAACTGTGGAAGGGAGAGGGATGGGGATGGGACGGGGAACATGGCGAAGAGAAGATGGACATTTCAGGGACTTTCAGGAAGGAAAGCAGGAGAAATGAAGGAAGTGGGCTTGGGTGGATTATCGGGGGTAGAAAAGATCGAGGATTTGGATGGGGGAAGAGAAGAGGTGGTGGTGAACAGCTGTTTTGAAAGCCTGGAGGGAAGAATGGGAAAGAATAGAGTGAGGAAGTTTATTCCAAAGGCGGGAAAAAAGAGGAATGAAAGAGATGGTGGTGAACAGCTGTCTTGAAAACCTGGAAGGAAGAATGCGATTGAACAGGAGATAGAAGTTGATTCTTTAGGCAAGAAAAAAGAGTAACTAATGATTGGATGTGTGCAGTGACCTGGATTTTGGTAGTTTCACAAGAAGGGGGTTGATGGTGGACCTTGTGAGCCCTGCAGAAACCTGGGGGTGACAAAGCACAGAAAGATCAGAACGTGCAATCCTGGAAATGAGGTGGTCAAAGACAGAGAAACCATTGACCTGTCTGCGGCAGTGAAGTGACAGCCATAGGTTCGTCCTCGACTCAGATTCAGTGAGGGAAATTCCAATGATCTTGAAGGCCTTGGTTTGTACAGCATCAAGCAGGGAGAGATGTGAGACGGGAACCAGCCCAGAGGATAGAGAAAAGTCCTCCACCAAGCTGCTCATGAAGCCCTTGGAGGTGGATTTGAGTTCAGGTGTGCCAAGGAAGGACTTTGTATGACGGAGTGTGGTCATTCGGAGAATGGCTTCGGAGGCCAACTTTGAAATGTGGTTTGCCCTAAAAATATAATTGCTGATAGTGAAGCCCAGGAGCTTGATTGAATGAACTTCCTGAAGAGGATTGGTAAGAAAGTAGATTTGTGGGAGGAGGTGGGACAAGAGGTGTGGTTTGTCAGACTATAATTTTGGAGAGAAATGAAATAAGAGCATGAGATTTGTCAGATTGAAAGACATTCCAAGTCTTTGGCCAGCTTGTGATTTTTTTTCCAAGGCCTGAAGAGAGGGCAGATGCTGCAGCCTGCCTTCCTGAAGGATAATTGATGTCACGGCAGAGGGTGGAGTCATCAGCAAATAGATAAAGAGGATTTTCCAGAGTCAGCGAGATCATTGTTGAAGATCAGGAATAGAACTCGGCCCTCTGCTTGGGCATTCCAGTCTTGACAGGGTGATGAGATGAAAAGATTCCATTGAATGCCACACAAAGATTACGAGAGAGGAGGAAGTCATTCAGTCATGTATGGAGTTGGCCTTTACAGGAAGAGAGTTTGGAGAGTAAGGCAGAATGCCAGACTGCATCAAAAGCGTGAGATATGTCCACAGTGACGGCCCTGATCTCATGTCTGATTATCAGGGCCTCCATTCATTGTTAGGTGACTCAAAGCAGAATGTCCGATGTGGAGTCCAACCCTACAACATTTTTCCCCATTACGGATGACCTTGTATGTTTTTTCTTATCATTGAGTGAACTTATGAGGGAATCTTGAGAAATTACGAATTGAACATTGTCCCATCGATATTTACTTTTATCGTTTTTCTTCACGAACGGGAATGAGCACCTTGTTAAAAATGAGAAGAAAGGGGGAGGGGAGGGCAGATATTTACGGTGGGGGGGGGCAGAAGGGGGACAGAGAATTGGAAGTAGAGTGAGGGGTGGTTGAGGACTTGTCGTCGGTGTGGTGAGGTGGGGGTGCTTTTTAGGATTTGTGGTTGGGGGGAACTTTGAGAACTTGGGGGGGGGGGGTGGTAGATGACCTGATGGTGGTTGAGGACTTGGGGTTGGGAGGGAATGAACTCAACTGCGGCTCAAGTCTACTATTTAGAGCCAGTATGGCTGCAGGAGGTCACCTCAATGACTTTTAACGGGGTGGAAATATTGGTGGGGATTGGCAGTCGCTTCAGTGGCAAAGGCTGGGGAAATTGCGAACATGTCACAAGGAAATGTTTCAAAAGTTATGTCAGTCTGGGACAAAGGAAAGACATCATCATCAAAGGGCAACATTGGATGGAAGTGTACACTCGACAAGCGTGATGCATGGGCATAAGTCTGGACTGCGAGGTGAAACCGGAGCAATGATGGACAGTGTAAAAAGTTCAATGGAGCTTGTGAGAATCCTGTATCATCCAAAACAGTCTGAAGGAAACTTCACAGGATTAAAAATCAAAGCCGGGATGCTCTGCACAAACTGATCAATAAGACCTGGCAATGCCCATTTGTGGGGCCAGTGATCCAAGGAGTTGCACAGGCAATGGGCTGCCGAATCGTGGAGGAAAGTGATATGATCTGATGAGTCATCCTTCACCTTGTTCTCAACGATTGGACGTGTGCACATGTGGCGACAACCCAGGGATTTATACAGCTCTGAGTGCCTATTTCAAAACTGAAAGCTTATGGCGGTTTCATCATGGTGTGGTGTATGCTTTTCTGGCATCACTTGAGTCCACTCATTCCATCAGAAGGCAGGGTTGAAGCAGAGTGCTGCATTACCATCTTTAATGATCATCTGCATCCCATAATGCAGAATTTCTTCCCTGCTGGGAGGGGTGTCTTGTTGGCCCCCGATGAAGCGGTTTCTGCCTTCATCAAACCGACGTGAATTGGAGGACTTCCTTGTGGAATAATGGTGCTACATTCCAGTTCTGCAATTCTCGATCCTTTTTGACTCCATACCATGTCATATCCATGCCCTCCTGGATGCAAGTGGTGGCTCAACAACCGAAAAGTAACATTCTTTTGATGTTTCCAATTTTTTTATCACTCTCTGAACATCCAATGAGAAGCTGCTTCCTAAAACTCAAATACATTTGTCAAGCATCACCTTCCTTTCTTCCATCGGTGTATCTTCCCTTAATGCAACTGGGATTTCGACAGCTCTTTATCCTTTCTGCCCCAAGAAGACTTTCCCTATTTCTGATCCCATGAGACATCGTTGAGTTTGTATTAAAACATTCTTTGTTTCTTCCTCAGCCTTTGCTGAGTCTCTTTCATCACACATTCAAGATGAGGTTGAGTTTGAGTGAGGAACACACACACACTGTGAATTTGATGTTAAACATGAGGAGCAAGAATTCATGACAGGTGACGAATTGAGTGAGTTAGAAAATCTTCAGAGGTTTTCATATTGTTAAGATTCCTGATTATTTTGTCTTTTTATTGAAAGTTGTGATTTTTGGTTCACCTTTTTGATGGGAAGATCATCTTCTCGAAGGGTCACGGTTTAACGATCGCAAAGCCGTACATCATCTCACAGCATTGCAAAATTCAACAAAATTTTACTTCCACTTTCTTTTCCATCCACAGTCCAATTGAATTTCGGATTTTCTTCGTTATTATTGAATCGTCACTGCAATTTCTGAAGGTAATTTTCAGTTTTTATATTCTTGATTCTGTTGAGTTCGAACAAGTGCTGATCAAACAGCCAATCACAGCATAATTTGAATTTCAACACTAGTCACTCAGCAGGTTATCAGACAGCTGCTCTCTCAATGACATCTTTAAACTTCTTCTTCCTTCCTTTCATCAAACTGCAATGCCAGGAAAAAATATTTTGCTGACTGGAGATGAAGCACCTTCTCTCCCACCTTGCCACCCTGAAACCGCAATGTCCAATCAGCAGAAAACAATCTGCCCACAGAGCAGGTAAGAGTGTTTTTTGAGGATTTTATATTTACCTGTTTGCTACGAGGGAGAGAGAGGGCGATGATCACATTTTGTTGATTTATCCTCCACCATAAAAAAAACACACACATGTAGAAATGGCAACGTAATTGTTGAAGCACTGTTTCAGATTTCATTCCAAAGGCCTTTTTGGGACGAGGGATGTGCAGAACACCTTATTGCAAGTTTCCACGTGACGTAATTGTATCATGCAATGATCATCCAGCACATGCATCTCATGCACGCTCAGGTTTTGGAAGTGACAACACATTCTGAGCAAATTTGAAAGTATTTCCAAGACACCAGCAAATGGATCATCCAAAAACACACTGATCACATTCTTTAACAATTCATTCCATTCAGAAAATGAGAAGAATCAAATCAATGAACACATTCAAAGCAGGGTATTCCATTAGCTATTTTACATGGCTCTTTAACGTGAGGAGAGGAAAGGTTTCCAAAGAAAGATCAGAAGATGTTATCAAGCTACAAAATGAAGAAGTAATGTGCCAATAAGTTGACGTCCCTGGATAATGACTCCTGCTCAGGACCGATGCATTCGCTGACCCATCAATACAATTGGTGCCAAACTACCCAGTATGCATGACACACTGTAAACACACTCCCTGTATCTCAAAGCAGTGATTGCTGCCGGATGTGGACTCACCCGGTTTTGAAATTGTTACCTCCACGTTTGATCCTCAGGGGAAAGCATTCGACACAACGTGGCATGACATGATTACGTCACAATGAAATGGACATGTAATTATTCAGCACGTTTTTCTGTCACAGGTTTGACCCTCATCTGTGTCCCATTACGTCACATAAATAAATCGTATCAACAACAATCACGTATTCGCTTTTTGTTTCATGACGGAGAAGATATTATTGGTTTGTCAAGCAAGATTTCACTTCACCGAGTTGTGCAACCACAAGCCTCTGTCGATCTCACTGTAATTCCATATTTTCTCTTTCTTACCCTCTGTCTAATCTCCTTCGACACACATTCGATCAAGGAGATGAGGCTGAATGAGGGGTGTGCGTAAGTTGAACTGGACAGTAAAGATGGGTTTGAGGAACGAGACGTTCTGTCATGTGAGGTGAGTTTTCCACTTGGTTCATCATCTCGCAGATGAGAGGAATCTTTTAATGATAAAACTTCACTGTCCATCTGCTTTCTGTCATTGTGTGATTCCAGATTGTTTACATCACACATTTGGTTCTTGATGCGTTGGGAATTAGAATTCTTATTTTTGGGATGATTTGTGGATGTTTTTATTTTATCCTTCCTTTATTCTTAGATTTTCACCTTTTCAATGTTCTCTTCCTTTCCTGCAAATTTTTACTTCATGTCCTCACTCTTTTTCTTTAACGGTCACAATTATTCCCACATTTATTCTGGGGTTGGCTGGGGGTAATCTTTGACCCAATTGACTATCACAATTGTACTCCCAGATGTCTCGAACCAACCAATGAAAAAAAAAAAACTCTTGTCTGGCATCACTCCATCCAAAAGGAGGGGAGCAGAATTACCAGCAGATAGGAATGTATTCAGCAGAGTACATATGCAAGACATCCATAACATAATCAGTTGTCATTGTGGTGCAGGTGAGGGGTCCAAAAAGAGTTTCCTCACCACAACACAAGCACTCAATTTGGACCCTGCTCCCACTCGGATTCAAATGTGGCACGAAAGCCTGACGGGTGATTACGACACCTCCAGATTGATGCTGCAGCCCAAATAATGCATGCCAGCAGGGTCAACCGAGCCCTGGCAAGAATGTTGATGTTTAAACTGCCTGCACGCTGTAGTGGGATGCTGAAAGGTATCCCAAATAAATGGGGATACAGCAATGACCCAAAACTTGTTTCTGCCAAGATGATTCCCAGATGATGACACAACAGTTATGCTGCTTGTTACCCAAACAAAAGTGTACCTTGAGTGACCTGGGAGGTTTCATTGAAAGTGCCAAGGCATGTGTTCAAGTATGGCAGCATTTGGTGTGAGGATGTGTCAAGAAGTCGAACCATCACCATTAACAATTAAACATTTCAATGCTGTTACAAGTTATCAAATTCTGCAATTCTAGATCCTTTTTGACTCCACACCATGTCATATCCCTGCCTTCCTGGATGCAAGTGGTGGCTCAACAACCGAAAAAGTAACATTCTTTTGATGTTTCCAATTTTTTGTTCACTCTCTGCACATCCAATAAGAAACTGCTTCATAAAACTCAAATACATTTGTCAAGCACAACCTTCCTTTCTTCCATCGGTGTATTTTCACTTTATACAACTGGGATTGAGACAGCTCTTTATCCTTTCTGCCCCAAGAAGACTTTCCCTATTTCTAATCCCATGAGACATCATTGAGTTTGTACTAAAACATTCTTTGTTTCTTCTTCAGCCTTTGTTGAGACTCCTTCATCACACATTCAAGATGAGGTGGAGTTTGAGTGAGGAACACACACACACACAGTGTGAATTTAATGTTAAATTTGAGGAGCAAGAATTCATGACAGGTGACCAATTGAGTGAGTTAGAAAATCTTCAGAGGTTTTCATATTGTTAAGATTCCTGATTATTTTGTCTTTTTATTGAAAGTTGTGATTTTTGGTTCACCTTTTTGATGGGAAGGTAATCTTATCGAGGGGTTACGGTTTAACGATCGCAAAGCCGTACATCATCTCTCAGCATTGCTGAATTCAACATAATTTTACTTCCACTTTCTTTTACATCCACACTCAAATTGAATCACGTATTTTCTACGTTATTATTGAATTCTCACTGCAATATCTGAAAATGATTTTCAGTTTTTATATTCTTGACTCTGTTGAGTTCGTACACGTGCTGATCAAACAGCCAATCACAGCATAATTTGAGAAAAACTCACCAATCACTCAGCAGATTATCAGACAGCTGCTCTCTCATTGACATCTTTAAACTTCTTCTTCCTTCCTTTCATCAAACAGCAATGCCAGGAAACATTATTTTGCTGACTGGAGATGAAGCACCTTCTCTCCCAGCTTGCCACCCAGAAACTGCAATGTCCAATCTGCAGAAAACAATCTGCCCACAGAGCAGGTAAGCGAGTTTTTTTAGGATTTTATATTTACCTGTTTGCTACGAGGGAGAGAGAGAGTGGCGATGATTACATTTTGTTGATTTCTCCTCCACCATAAAAAAAACACACACATGAAGAAATGACAACGTAATTGTTAAAGCACTGTTTCAGATTTCATTCCAAGGGCCTTTTTGGCACGAGGGATGTGCAGAACACCTTATTACAAGTTTCCACGTGACGTAATTGTATCATGCAATGATCATCCAGCACATGCATCTCATGCACACTCAGGTTTTGGGAGTGACACAACACATTCTGAGCAAATTTGAAAGTATTTCCCAGACACCAGCATATGGATCATCCAAAAAACACACTGATCACATTCTTTAACAATGAATTCCAGCCAGAAAACGAGAAGGATCAAATCGCTGAACACATTCAAAGCAGGGTATTCCATGAGCTATTTTACATGGCTCTTTAACGTGATGAGAGGAAAGGTTTCCAAAGTAAGATGAGAAGATGTTATCAAGCCACAAAATAAAGAAGTGATGTGCCAATAAGATGACGTCCCTGGATTACGACTCCTGCTCAGGAGCGATGCATTCGCTGACTCATCAATACAATCAGTTTCAAACTACCCAGTGTAGATGACACACTGTAAACACACTCCTTGTATCTCAATGCAGTGATTGCTGCCAGATGCGGACTTACCTGGAATTGAAATTGTTACTTCCACGTTCGATCCTCGGGGGAAAGCATTCGACACAATTTGACATGACATGATTACGTCCCAATGAAATGGACATGTAATTATTCAGCACATTTCTCTATCATAGGTTTGACCCTCATCTGTGTCCCATTACGTCATATAAATAAATCGTATCAACAACAATCACGTAGTCGCTTTTTGTTTCAAGACGGAGAGGATATTATTGGTTTGTCAAGCAAGATTTCACTTCACCGAGTTGTGCAACCACAAGCGTCTGCAGATCTCACTGTAATTCCATATTTCTCTTTCTTCCCCTCTGTCTAATCTCCTTAGACACACGTTCGATCAAGGAGATGAGGGTGAATGAGGGATGTGCCGAAGGTGAACTGGACAGTAAAGATGGGTTTGAGGAGCGAGACGTTCTCTCATGTGAGGTGAGTTTTCCACTTGGTTCATCATCTCGCAGATGAGAGGAATCTTTGAATGATAAAACTTCACTGTCCATCTGCCTTCTGTCATTGTGTGATTCCAGATTGTTTACATCACACATTTGGTTGTTGATGCGTTGGGAATCAGAATTCTTATTTTTGGGATGATTAGTGGATTTATTTATTTTATCTTTCCTTTATTCTTCGAGTTTCACCTTTTCAATGTTCTCTTCCTTTCCTGAAAATTTTTACTTCATGTCCTCACTCTTTTTCTTTTACGGCCACAATTATTCCCATAATTATTCTGGGGTTTGTCGGAGCTAATCTTTGGCCCAAGTCCATCACAAATGTGCTCCCAGATGTCTCGAACCAACCAATGAAAAAAAAAAAACTATCTCTTGTCTGCTAGCATCACTCCATCCAAAAGTAGGGGAGCAGAATTACCAACAGAAAGGAAAGTATAAAGCAGAGTACATGTACAAGACATCCACAACATAATCAGTTGTCATTGTGGTGCAGGTGAGGGGTCCAAAAAGAGTTTCCTCACCACCACACATGCACTCAATTTGGACCCTGCTACCACTCGGATTCAAATGTGGCACGAAAGCCTGACGGGTGATTATGACACCTCGAGATTGATGCTGCAGCCCAAATAATGCATGCCAGCAGGGTCAACCGAGCCCTGGCAAGAATGTCGATGTTTAAACTGCCTGCACGCTGTAGTGGGATGCTGCAAGGTATACAAAAATAAATGGGGATACAGCAATGACCCGACACTTCTTACTGCCAAGATGATGACACATCATTGATGCTGCTGGTTGCCAAAACAAAAGTGTACCTTGAGTGACCTTGGAGGTTTTGTTGAAAGTGCCAAGGCATGTGTTCAAGCATGGCAGCATGTGGTGTGAGGATGTGTCAAGAAGTAGAACCATCACCATTAACAATTAAACATTTCAATGCTGTACCCAGACACACTCATGCAAAATAATCTTACAAACATGGGTCTCAATCTCTCTTCCTCACAGAAAAGCTCACGTTTCACTCAACAACACATTCAGAATCATCGCAGCCTGTCCCCAACTCACTGATATTGACCATCTTCACACAGAAACAAAAATGCTTCCTCTCCAACACCACCTTGATGTCACAGGGACACATTTCATTCATGCCACCCAGACACCAGAACACCCACGTCACCACTTGTTTAATTACCCACCTCCTCCCAAACACAAAAAGACTCACCTGCAACTTATGCAATCAACACAAACTCGAGTTTTAACTCGTGTTTTTTTTCAAACAAAACTCCAAATTTCCAGTTTTTCCTTCATGAGAGTTTCCTTCTGTATCCATCGTGTCCACCCCGTGCATCCCCTTTCCTGCGCACCATTCCTCCCTGCACCCATTGTTTGTTCAAGTCTCCCTCTATCTTGTCCTTCAACTCCACTGTTGGTGTTTCCCCCTCTCTATGCTGTTCCTTTTGTCCTGTAATGTCCTGATCAGTTCAGTGTATTAGTTCTTCCACGAGCCTTGACTGTATATTTACGTTTGAAAACTCAGTTTAACTCATAACCCCTTTGATCCCATTGTCACCCTGAACAGACAACTCTTCAACATCAATTTCCGAAAAGATCTCTGGGAGGGTCCAGTCATTGTGAGATGCTTCATTGGAGGATGCAGGTTTCCAATTTGGAAGCCAGGAGCTGATTGATGATAATGATGATGATGATACCATATTTGTTGCATCCTCTGTTTTGCCTGTACTGTGTTGTTGCATGTGAAATAAATATTGAAAATAAATTTGATTGCTAAATATATTTTTGTTTTCTTGTGTTTTATTGCAATTGTTCACGAACATGAAAATTCAAGTCAAATAGCCTGGTCGAGTAGGGTACGAACACATGATGGATGGTTCACATACATTGAACTGGAATGAATGAAGTGTTGAGGTTGGGATGGTGAGAGGCACCATCTGTTGGTGGAGGAAGAGGGATGGAGGGAGGATAACTCAGCCTGGTTTTTCAGTCTCTTCGGAGTACTCGAATGCCCTCTGTTTTAATTTCTCTTGACTCGGTTTTCTCGATCTGCTTGGCAGTCCTTGCAGTGTTGTCCTTTGAGATTAAACTAAAACAGCAAACAGATATTTCTTAGTTCGTAAAAAGTTTGGAAATTGGAGTTACAGCACCGTGTTAATCCTCATTTCAGGATTTTGCTGTAATTCATTTTTATGCCTCCGCTGACGAAGTTGCCAGAGGAATTGTTTTCGTCTGTCCATGTATCCGTCCGTGTGTCTGTCCATCTGTAATAGGTTTTCATTTCCGTGATAACTTTAGAATGCTTGAAGGGATCTGAGATAAACTTGGCACAAGTATGTATAATGATGCAGAGATAAACTGATTCGATTATGGGGGCAAGGGTTCAAAGGTGAGATGTCCTGAAAGGTAAAAAAAAAATGTTATAATGCTGCTGAAAAATAAAGTGATAGGATTGTGACCAAACTTGGTATATGTGTATATTATGATGCAAAGCTGAACTGATTAGATTTCAGCATCAAGAGGTTAAAGGTTAAAAGTCATGTCAGATAAGAATGTGATACTTGAGAACAGCTGAAGGATTGAAATCAAACTTGGGAGAAGTATGTATAATATGTGGTAATGTGGATCGAGGCATATTGGATGAAGTTTCAAACCAAGCTCGGTCTGTAAGAACAAATGGCAATCGTTCAAATTGCTAATTTATCACTAATATCAGTCTATCAGACATTCTGTCAGTCTGTGTCACTCACATCAGTTCCACCTGTTGCTCGGTTCGACACACCTGTGCATTAAAACTGCGGCTGAGTTGATCGGGGATTTTATCGATCATGTGGATACTATTTGTGGTGTTGAAAACTGGCATTTATCAGAAATGCTCAGGACAAAGTGTTGGGATTGGGATTGAAAGTATGAACGTTAAATTGTAAAATTAATTAATGCAACCTCTTTCAGCAAAATCACAATGATATTTTACACAAACAAGAAAAATAATTTTTCAATGTGTGACTTTCAAAATGACATGATCCACCCAGAATGCTCGGTGTGCATGCACAGAACCCCCTAGAAACGGCGGTGTTCGGGTCACCATAAAGAATATCTTGTGTGAGAGATAAGGATTTTAATGGCTCGTCAATGGCTCAGCAAGCTCCTGATAGAAGCCGAAAACATTTATAAAAGTACCTGGGAGAAAGGGCTGTGCCTCTGCACAACCAAAGACTTGGAGAACATTCTCATCTTGCCGAATGAACACCTGTTCATGCTGAGAACTCCCGACCATGTGGACCGGTGCAAAGATTGAGTGGACGGACGGACGGACAAACCCTGACAGATCACGACCAGTGAATTAAATGGACATTGAACCTTGTGGAAGTGCCTCCTGTGAACATGGCAGGCTTGGTGATATATTGTGTCATCCATGGCAGGCTTAGAGAGAATGCATTTTCATGCAATAACTTTGGGAACCAACCCATCCCTGGTGTGAGACAAGGCTTCATGGTCATCATTCCAGCAAGGAGGTACACTATTTGATATTTTCAGATTCTCGACATTTTTCCTCGTTCCTTCATTGATGGGTTTGATCAAAAGACAGCATGTCGCACTTCACAAACATTCTGCTCTAATCGCCCTATCATTTCACCGAAGTAATCTTCCATCTGCTTGGAAATCAGCTAAAATCACCTTCATCAAACTTCCTCACTACTTATATGTGGCACGAGCAAAAATCACTCGCACTTTGCTGCAAAGCTCAGTTTTGGATGTTTTGCTTTGAACTTCTGTTTAAAATGCATGAAAGGAAACATTTTGAAAATTGAGAATTATTCTCATTCAGATTTCAACATCACTGTAATGCATATTATCAGCTTGTTTCAACTTTATTTTTTAGAAGAAGATGATTGTGCCACCTATCACCAGGTGCCAGAAGTCCCTCCCCCAGTTATGCTCCCCAGGCAGAAAGCATACGAGAGTTACCCTTTGGCAACATTTGTTTGTGTTTGGTTCAGTAGTTTTCAAAAGTTTTTGAAGCCTATATAAACAATTGTATAAATATGTGGACAAATTCCATTTTATGGTGTGGAATCCATCCATCCATTGGGAGCATACTCTGTGCAGAGCATTGGTGCTGCCTGCTGCCGAAGCAGTCTCCTTGTCGATTGGGCACAATCCTGGAGCAGGTCACCACTCCAACACAGGATAACAGCAAGCTGGCCAACCTCAGAAGGATGACAGGCAGAGTCAACCCCACCTGGTATTAAATCAATTGCCAGGAGGAATTGGAACTCAGGATCTTAGTGTCCAAAGCCCACCTCCCTAACCATAAAGCCAACACCAGCCATAGTATGGAACAGTGTTTCTCAACCTTTTTTTTCCCACGCCCCACTTTGATTTTCAAAAAAATTGTAAGCCCCACCATGATTGGAGACACTACAGCATATACTACATATGTATTCAAAAGGCTTTATTAAAACTTTAGTGCAAATTTTATTCAATTGTGACTCACTTCAATGGGAGTCCTGCCCTTGACGCTGGCTGCAGATTTGTTTGATTCGAGGAACCAATTTTGTCAGTTTCAGCCTTAAATTACCACATCTTGTGATTTCCAGTCGATTTCTCTTCGCTTGCAGCAAATCGGTAACAACAATAAATCCACATTCGACAAAATAAGATGATGGAAAATTTATCAATACTTCCCTTGCCAAAGTAGTCGAGTTTGGGTATTTCTTTTCGCTCTCCTCAGACAGCCACATCAGGTTCCTTTGATCTTGAAAAGAGTTTTCACAGACTCATCTTGTTGCAACTCGCGTAACTCCTCTTGGTGTTGCTATGGTACTTCAGATAAATCCACCAGAAATTGCTGAGTGAACCAAGAAGGAAACTCATAGCAAAGCTCTGAAAGCGATCAGAAATTGATTAATTCATTCTGAATTCTCATGCCCCACCAAAATATTGACACGCCCCACCTTGAGAAACACTGGTATAGAATATCGATGATATAACTTGCCATGTCAACTCTTGAGGGGAATACATTCTGAACTGGTTTCTGATGAAGCATAGCTTGGAGCGAACGATAGCTCGAATTTCATTCGCGAGTGTCAACCGTCAAACAAGAAATGCCACGTGAAGACAAAGAGATGGGGTCTTGTAACTACTTCCTTTCATACCACGGTGACTGCAAGGGCAAAACAAACGAACCACGGGATGTTAGAACAATTAACCAAAACAAATGAACCACGAACCACGAACCCGAACAAATCACAATCCTGAACAGAGAAAAGAACAATTAACCTCGTAATGAACGGCGAACGTTACATCATGAGAACCTTTATGAACATCAAAATGGAGAGATCGCTCACTGACCAGAATATGATCAGAGATAATTTATTACTCACTTGATGATGATTCTGTGGAGGGTGAAAAAACAAGAAAGGACAATGAAGATAGAGCACCAAAGATCATTGTGAAAGGTGGATGGAGGTGGTCAAGTCAGGTCAGGTATATCATCGAAATATTATTTCTGTTTTGAGGATCGGATATTGTCCGCACTACGAATGTGTCGAACTCTGTTGTGAAATCTGATAATTTAAAGAAAACGAGTCTTATAACGAAGCCGATATACCTTCTTACTTGAAGCAGGCAAGGCTTTGCTCCCTCCATCTCACATACACAAGAAAAAGTGAAATTTCCCCACCATGAAACTTATCTTTTTCTCCTGTTTGGTGAATTATATTGAGCTTGTGGGTGCTGAAACCATGAACCAGCCACCCTAAGTCCATGACTTCTTGCAAAGTGAAGGAACTTAGTGCTATTCTGGTTCACATTTCCTGACCCATGGGGACCAACACACGTCTCAGAACCATCCCAAACAGTTCCAGTCGATGCATTGAAATCCTCCAAGACTCGAAGTGTGTATCTCTCCTGGGGCAATGATCAACCACAGACTCGAGCATGGCATATAATGTGTCCTTCACGGTGAGATCACTCGCCTCAATCGGAGCATAAACAGGGACCAGGGAAATGACACCGAAGGAGTGACGAATCCTTAGTCTCTTAGTACGCTCGTTGACCGGTGTCACCTCAATTATCATTGGAGTCAGCTTATTGGACACAGCTACAGCAACTCCTTGGGCATGGTAAACATCAGAGCGACCACGCCAACAGTCGATGGAACCACCCGCCATGATCTCGCTGCAATCCGGTCTCCGAACCTCAGAAAGTGCTGCAATACCGATGTCCAAATACTTGAGCTCAGATGATAACATAGACAGGTGATCATCCTCTCTTTGGCATAGATCATCGCACCGACCCGAAGGGACCGCCTCAGGTCAACCCAAGGAGACCGCCGTCTGGTGGACGACACCTCAGCCCCACTCTGACACACTTTCACGCAATCTGACCCAGGAATGTTGCCCCGTGGTTTCCCTCCTCTCATCAAAGATTAGGGGTTCTGAAGGCTTTGCCCCAATCCCATCATCTGGTGAGCTGCCCTGCGAAGGTAAGCTGCACAGGAGGTACTCCCACGGAGTGGGTTTTCAGATATTTTCATGCTTCTGGAATGTTTTGCAGAATGAAGGGTTTTACGGTGGTCGGAGTGCAAATCCTGCCACCAACCTCTCAATAAGAAGTAACCCAAATGCTGGAGGACATCCGCAGACACAGTCGGGCACGTGATGGAACTATGATTCAGTGAGCATCCATGATGGAACTACTTTATTATATGTCGGGGGTACATGCACCTTGAGGTTTCCTTCCCTTTGGTGTACGTAAGTTGTTCGTCGTGCCGAATCAGCCTCTTGTCTAATTACTGCAATTCTAGGTTTGCACTTCACACATATGAGCGATTGTATCGATTAGATACCACTCAAATAACATAATATCACAGAATTATCTCATGCCTTGGATCTTTTTCAGTGACTGTCTGTGACTTCTGAGTGACGTTGCAGTGACCACATCAACAGTGTAACGTTTTTGAAACTTGGACGCCAAATATACAGCACAATGTTAAATGAGGACGTTTTGTTTTTTTTTTGTTTTTTTTTGTATACCTTGTCGAGGCTCGTATGAGAGCTAACACACATCGCACATCAAGGGGGCATGAGAAAAGAGGGGAGGGAGTGGGAAGGACAAAACAGTGGGGAACAGAGAGATTAGGAGATCTGTGGAAGGGAGAGGGATGGGACGGGGAACATGGGGAATAGAAGATTACAGGGACTTTCAGGAAGGAAAGCAGGGAATTTGAGGGAGGTGGGCTTGGGTGGATTATCGGGGGTAGAAAAGATCATGGATTTGGATGGGGCATGACAAGAGGTGGTGGTGAACAGCTGTTTTGAAGGCCTGGAGGAAAGAATGGGATTGAATAGAGTGAAGTTTATTCCAAAGGAGGGAAAAAAGATGAATAAAAGAGTGAAGGTGAGCAGTGATTCGTGATTTTGGTAGCTTTACCAGAACGGGGTTGTTGGCGGACCTTCAGCGCCCTGCGGAAATATGGTGGGGACAAATCGCAGAGAGAGCATGGAGGCGAGGCTGGAGAGGAGACAGTAGAAGATAGAAAGACCACCGACCGGCCTGCAGTAATTGAGTGAGAGGCCCAAAGACTCAGCCTCATTGCCGGAGATGCCAATGATCCGAAAAGCCTTGGTTTCCACAGCGTGAAGCCGAGAAAAGTGAGAGGCAGGAGCACCATCCCAGATAGGAGAGCAGTACTCCATCAGGCTGCGGACAAAAGCTTTGTCAGTGGTCAGGATCTCAGGTGGGCCGAGGAAGGACTTTGCACGACGGAGGATTCCCAGTCGGCGACTGGCTTTGGAGGCGAGGTTTGAAATGTGGCTTTACCATGAAAGGTCATCGCAGATAGTGAGACCGAGAAACTTGAAAGAAAGGACTTCTTCCAGAGGATTGTTCAGAAAGTGGATGGGGGGGGGGGGGTTCTAAACGGTCCTTTTGGAGAGACATAGAGAGTTGAGTTGTTTTTCACGTTCACCATTACATGCCATGTGCAACAACGATTCCCAAGTTGAGTTGTTCCAACCCAATGTCCCTGTTCTGCCGGCTCAACTCACGCATGTTCACCTCGTCCACCAGGGCTGTTGAACGATTTCGTCTTGTCGCGGTGTTCTCTCTCGCATGCTGGCCCTTCCAGAATGACTGAAGAGCTCAAAGGAATTCTTTCTTGATACACAATTTCAATGAGTTTTCATCAACCTGATTATAATTGGCTCCACGCCTTTACGACCGCTCTGGAAATTAACACCTCATTCACTCATCTTATATATTATTTTCGAGTTTGTGGTTTCGTGTCGCGCTATCTACGACTTTGTTCTGCGCTGGAGTAACGTGATATTCGGCTTACATGATCTCAAAGACCATATGAGGTGCATGGTACAAAAAAAGTAATTAAAATGGTTCTGAAACAGTGAAATCGTATTCCACTTACTGCATTAAAGTAAAATTACTCCTCATACTCTGCATCAGTTCCTTTCTCAAACACACCCGCCCCAACATGTCGCGCAGAGCGCGGGTTATGCTCATCAGAGTTAAATCAAGCACGAGGACGATCAAAACACACGGCTCATCACATATCACCCGTGTCTCCACACCTCCCTCTCGCAGGTTTATATTGAATCACAGATTGATCTCATGCCTTCCAGCAACTGTGATTCTCGTCCATCGAGGAAGTTTTGTCTGAGAACATTCCAGAATCTTCACGAATCTCACCAGGCAGTTTACAAAAAATACTGCCACCCACAGTCAAAGTCACATGTTGGTCCCCATGGGTCAGGAACTATGAACCAGAATAGCACTAAGTTCCTTGACTTTGCAAGAAGTCATGGACTTAGGGTGGCTGGTTCATGGTTTCAGCGCCCACAAGCTCATCGCTGGACTTGGTATTCCAACGCTGGCGGTGTGGCAAAGGAGATTGACCATGTCCTCATTGATGGTCGTTGGAGGATGATCCAGAACTGCAGGGTCTACCGGAGTGCTCAGTTCCTCAATACTGACCACAGGCTTGTTGTAGCAACTCTAAAGCTGCACCTTAAATCCTGGAGAATGGTACCATCCCAGCCGAGGCTGGATGTTGCCAAGCTCAGGGATGAGAGAGTAGCTGAGGAGTTTGCGAACAGGCTGAGTGGACACTTGGGGGTCTGGGTGCTTTGGGGGGTCCTGAAGAGTTGTGGAGCGCCTTCAAGACCACCGTCCTTGATGTTGCCGGTGGATGCCTTGGAGCTCACTGCAGGGCAAAGAAGAATTTTGTCTCTCAAGGGACACTGGATACCATTGTCCAGAGTCGCAGGGCCAGGCTGAATGGCAGAGCTGAGCTGTTCAGGGAGCTGAGGCGTAAAACTGTACGTGCACTGAGGGTGGACAAGGAGGCCTATGTGCGAGGAATCTGTGAGGGGGTAGAGCATCACCTGTGGACAGGTGATTCTCGTCCCGCTAACAGGGGAATTCGCGCATTACGTTCATCCAAGCCCATCCCTCGGAGCACTGCAGTTCGAGCAGAGAGTGGTAGGCTCTTGACAGAGGAGTCTGAAGTGAAGGCCCGCTGGGCCGGTTACTTTGAGCGGTTGTACCAGGCTGATCCCCCAACTGTCGAGTTGGACGTCAAGGGTGTTACAATCCCTGTTGCTGACCCTCGAATCAACTGTGGTCCACCTACGCTTGTGGAAACACGGGCTGCGGTGAACCAGTTGAAACGGGGTAAAGCTCCAGGGATCTGTGGCATCCATGCTGAACTTCTCAAGGCTGGTGGAAATGCTGCACTCGTGTCGTTGCATGCAGTTTTGTGCTCTGCCTGGAACACAGGCATCATCCCAACTGACTGGAAGAGGGGCCTTGTTGTCCCTCTCTGGAAAGGGAAGGGTGATCGCCAAGACTGCAACAACTACCGAGGGGTGACGCTGCTCTCAGTGCCGGGCAAGGTCTTTGCTCGGATAATTCTCGATAGGGTTCGCCACCATCTGCTTGAGCACCAGCGTCCAGAGCAGTCAGGATTTACACCAAAGAGGTCAACGATTGACCGTATCCTTGCACTTCGTGTCCTCACCGAACGCAGACGAGAGTTTTGGCAGGGGCTGCTTGCAGCCTATGTTGATCTCTGTAAAGCGTTCGATTCAGTGAATCGGGATGTCCTCTGGAGGATTCTTGGTCTTCGTGGGGTGCCACCAAAACTGATCGATCTGATGTCTGAACTCTACTCTGGTACTGAGAGTGCTGTGAAGTGTGGTGGTACCATCTCTGACTTATTTCCAGTTGTTACTGGAGTTCGTCAGGGATGTGTACTTGCCCCCACACTTTTCAGCACTTGTATGGACTGGATTCTAGGGAGGATGTCGGAGAGATCAAGTTGCGGTGCATCATTTGGGAATGTCAAGATCTCGGACCTTGACTTTGCAGATGATGCAGTCATCTTTGCGGAGATTTTAGACATCCTGTTGGGGGCCCTCGAGGTGCTGAATGAGGAGTCGGAGCCGTTGGGATTACGGGTTTCTTGGGTCAAAACTAAGATCCAGGCTTTCGGTGACATCTTGGATGCTGCTGTCCTGTCTGTGTCTGTTTGTGGTGAGGATGTTGAGGTCGTGGAGAGATTCACTTACCTTGGCAGTGATATTCATGTCTCTGCTGGCTGCGAGTCAGAGGTCAATAGACGTCTGGGTCGGGCCTGGGGAGTCATGGATTCACTGGATCATGGGGTGTGGCGCTGCCGGTACCTGTGCGGGAGGATGAAAGTCCGAGTCTTCAGGTCCTTGGTACTTCCAGTCTTGCTCTATGGGTGCGAGACTTGGACTCTGACCAAGGATCTGAGACGGAGACTTAATTCCTTTGGTACCAGGTCTCTTCGGAGAATCCTTGGCTATCGCTGGTCGGATTTTGTGTCCAACGAGCGGTTGCTGAGAGAGACTCGGATGAGATTTGTTACCTGCATAGTCCGTGAGCGTCAGTTGCGGCTGTATGGACATGTGGCTCGTTTTCCTGACTCTGATCCTGCTCACCAGATTCTCTCAGCGAGGGAGTCTCATGAGTGGAGGAGGCCAGTGGGTCGACCACGTGCCTCATGGTTGCAACAGGTTGACCATCATCTCAAGGAGATGGGGATGGGCCTGGCATCTGCCTGGGGGATGGCCAGACGGAGGCCCCTGGAGTACCGGCGGAAAGTGGACGCAGCGCCGTGCTGTTCTGGCACATGCTCCCATACCTGACCTGACCCTGACAGTCAAAATTAGCTCCTTACATCAAGCAGATTATATTACAATTTACCGATGTGTGCGACAGCAAATTTATTACATGTAACTGTCAATTCTACTCGTTCATGTATCGGCATTTACTGATGCTTACTCACAAATACCACATCATCGAGCTTTGAACTGACACGATACATATGTCAAACCAACTCATCGTCAACCCTCATTAACATACAGTGTGTATGAGCTGTACTTCCACAACATCTCCCCCAACAAATCGAATGAAAGACTTCAAAAACCCACATCCTAATTAGTCACAAGCAGAACAATTCCTGGACAACATGTTGAATAAATGGCCATTTCTCAAGTATCCAACTGGAATCAAAATAAAGAACAATTACTGCACCGTCATCCCAGGAAGGAAGTCAGACATAACAACACACACACACACACACACACACACACACACACACACACACACACACACACACACACACACACACACACACACACACACACACACACACACACACACACACACACACACACACACACACACACACACACACACACACACACACACACACTCCAGAAGAACAACGAAACAGAACCCAACTTAAAAGCAAAACTAAGTGACAATGTCAGGGTGGACTACCTGACGTTGGTATCTGATAGAAATGACGGCCATTATTCTGGCCCAGAGTCTCTTTCTTGCCTTAATTAAAGATCAATTCTTTCAACTGATTGACTTTTCTGCCAGAGTGAGTTTTATACTCGACAGACTTCTCAGAGCTTTTTGTTCCATTATCAATTGGATTTTCAATGACGGGCTCTCCAGGAACGTCTTCTGAATGCGGTGATGCATGAGGTGACGAAGGTACGGTCATATCAGGTGTGATGTGGCACCTGCTCCTTTTAAGAACTTTGTTACCAACGCTTATACCATACGAGTGAGGCGTTTTAGATGTAGGTGTAGAATAAACAACACCCAACTGTTCCCAGATCGATTGATGACCAGTTCTGACTCACTTTGTTTCTGACCTGGAGTTCAGGGAGACGTTCAGGAGAATGTTTCTGATTGTATAAGTAAGCGTCTTTTTCCTTGGCCTTGTCATCGTTCCTGTTCACGATATTAAGGTCGATTTTCTCTGCGTTTGGTCGAAGAATCTGTGACAAGGTTGGCATGATTGTCTTCAACCTCTGATCCAGCATCAACTGTGCAGGGCTAAAACCTGAAGGCTCAAAAGAAGTGTTACGCTAAGACATCAGCCTGAGATACGGATCAGGTTGAATCAGGATCATTTTCGCAATGTGTTCCGTTTTCTTCAGCACATCCATTTGTCTGTGGATACTTTACGCTTGCAGTCACATGTTCAAAGCCATATTTTCCAGAAAACTCGGAAAATTCCTTGGATGCGAATTGACTTTAGTTATCTGAGATAAGAATATCAGGAATGCCCCAACGAGCATAGGTTGACTTTATTTAATGAATGAGCATTTAACTTGTGAGAGCGGGCAAGTTCATGAGCTCGTTGAATCTCGAGTAATAATCCCCCATGACCAGATAATGTTTCTTGTCGAACTCGAGGATATCAGCTGCTATCCATTCCCATGGACGAGACGGAAGGGGAATAGGGATTAATGGCTTTTGCTTTTGAGCAGACCAGTACTTGATACAATGATCACATTTACTGACACAGTCCTTGATGTCCCCACTCATACCGGGCCACCAAATACAATCATTGGCTCAGCGTTGATGCTTCGTTCCTCCCTGATGTCCATCGTCATGAATGCTCTGAAAAATCTCCACCTTCATGTCAGTTGGTATGACGATTCCAGTGCCATACAATAACAGTCCTTCATAGACAGACAAATGCCTATGATTTCCCAGCACGGATTGAGTATATCCAGACGGTCATCCATGTACTGAGGGAAACCATGGATAGTGGAGTTAATCACACGTTGCAAAACAGGATTCAGCCTGGACGCATCTCTGATGATATCTAACTTACTCTTGGACGCTGGAAAACCTGCCTCAACTCCATGAACGAATGCATCCACCTCGTCTGACAACTCGCGATCCGAGGCATGTTCTGTGAGTGGACGATGGGTCAATGCATCGGCAACAACCATGGACTTGCCTGGCACGTGTTCTGCTGCCACATTAAACTGCATGAGACGCAATAGTACAGCGGATAAGCACAATAATTGTGCGTTTTATGAGAAAAGTATGAATTTTCTGACATAGTTAGTGAATACCACAAGGTTTATTTTCAGATGTGGAGGGAAGTCAGATTTGACCTCTGAGGACCGCAAGAGGTCAAATCCAAGATGGCCACCAGTCCACCGGGTCTCATGTTCAAACGCGTTTAATTTTGGAACTAAACAGTGTAAATAAAACATTTAAGGTGTCATTTCCAACTACGTTTGGAATGGCCATTCATTTGGTGATACTTTTGAGATCACCAGGAGCCAAGGGAATGCATTTCAATCGAGGTCAAGGTCAAGGTCAAAGGTCGAGGTCAATTTGGACATTCTTTTGGTAAAGACAAAGGATTGGACCAATGCAATATAGCGAAACTTCGCTTCCATTTTGACACAATAGGGAGAAGAATACAAAAAATTAACAGAATCATCCCATGCTGTTCGTCTATTTAATCCGTTATTAATAGCAATGATGATGACGGTAATGGTAGTGATCAAAATCTAACAGCCTCCAGAACAGAAGCACAGTGCAGTGCACTTGAGCGCAGCTTTGGCACACTTGCATCATCCAGTGCATCCTTTCTCACAGCGACAGAGGATCAATTCATGGCACGATTTTGATGCTTCTGGGGGAGTGGTCCAAAGCAGCTGCCACCCAGTTGTTTCTTTTGTCCAGCCCCAGTCAGATGGCTCTGACATCTCTGGATCCAGGACCAATGCCTGGTTCCAACAGTTGGCCTGGTAGCAAGTGCGCTTGATGTGCTGATTGAGTGCTGCCTGGGTTGGACGAATGTTCTCGAGAGTTCTCGACTTCTGTGTGAAGAGCTGTTTCCTGGCATGATTCACTTCTTTGCTCTCACTGGTTCGGTCGGACATTAGCACTACAAATCGCTCCAGCAGTAACAATGATCCTTCACTGACCTCACTCGGCATGCATAGGAGTTCATTGAAAGCATCATTTACCTCTGGGAAGGACTTCCAAGTTTCCCAGGCAGTCTTCTTTCCTCTGCCAGCGAATGCAGATACAGTTTCACACCCGGTGAAAGCGTGAAGGACTGGGAGAGTCAGACACTGTGTTGGATTCATTGTGGTAACCATTTCGTGAACAGCTATGTAATTAAAGCTTGACCTGACACCAAAGGTAACCCACAGCTCATTAGGAGCTGTCTTGCTGAATGAAGCTACAGCCAGTACTACCACATCAGTATCAACGGTACGTATGGTCACCTTCTTACACCCCTTTTGCACAGCATCTGCCACATGCAGAAGTCGACGAGTGTCGGCCTCCTCCTGCGAACATGGGGCAAGGCAGGCCAAGTATGACTCAGCTGGAGAGCAAAGGACTCCACTTCCATCTGTTGCATACAGTTCCTTGCCCTCTGCTCGAGGAAGATGAACAACTATGCATGACAGGAAAGCAAACAATTCGGTTTTGTTATCATCACATCGAAGGAAGTCCTTCCAGTTCTTTGGCATCACAGTAGAAGGAGCCACAACCTTAATCACCCGTGATGTACCAAAGTTTGCTTCTGCCATTAAAATAATGAAAAAAAAATATATATCCAAAGGTATTTCCTTTCTTCTTCATTACATATTTTGTGGGTCATCCATGTTTTTCTGCAGTCTGGTTCCAAAATTAAGGATGTTTGAACATTAGACCCAGGTGACTAGCGGCTGTCTTGGATTTGACCTCTCACTGTCCCCTCAGAGGTGAAATCTGACTTCCCTCCACATCCGAAAATAAACATGATGGTATGACCTAAGTATGTGAGAAATTTCATGCTTTTCTTATAAAATGCACAATTTGTAAAAATATGACAGCTGATCCACTGTACTATTACAACATGTGATAAAATCGCGAAAGCAGTGAGCTTCATACTTCACCCGTGTACGTGAGAGAATAGGAAACAACAACAACAACACAATACCCCTGGCTATTTGGAATCCGTGTCGTTGGCTATGACCCTTTTGCCTCCGTTTTTTTTTTCCATCTGGTTTTTTTTGTTTCTGGTTTTTGTCCTGGGGAATGATGCATACTGGGAGATCATGACCGGAAGTGTTTATTTCTTTATTCAATTATTTTTTTTCCCAAAGTTAATTTTATACTTCCGAAAGTGATTTTTTTCATGACAGGAAGTGTTTATTTAGTATTTAACATAATATTTAACATGACCGGGAGTGATCTTGAAACTCTTTCCGGAACTTATATTTTCTTTTATTCTTGACAGGATTGTTTATTTATTTATTTATTCAATTATTTTTTTTACCAAAGTTAATTTTAATAAAGATATCTCCCACATCATCAAAAAATAATTTTTAATCGTGATTTACTTTATTTGATCGCTGATCCCGAATCCAGGCAGAAGGAACCGGAAATTGCGTCAAAATCATTAGCTGTGTGGCGCTTACACGTACCATGGTAAAGTTGGCAAGTATACAGTTGTGAACACGTTATAGGAAAAGTCAGAAGCGAATGTAAGAAGAATTCTACGTTCGCTTCGTGGCTTTGCCTCTTCCATATTACTCCATAAGATAATGACGGAACGATGCAAACGACAACGCAATCAGTTTGTTTTGAAATCAGGTCAGTTCCCATGACAACAATGACTACAGCGTCACAAAGCCCATCGGCGGGATGCATTGTTCCGTTTGTTTTGTGAGAACATTCAGTTCATTCTGTCACTTTTGTTGCAGCGAAGTGCTGGGTTTTCGTTGTGCTCCTGAGTTATTTCAAAGGAAACTCGTGGAATACTTGTGTTGAGTTTCAAAACATGTTTCCGGTGCACCAGGTGCGTCGCGGAGTCTGGGCCGTGAACAGATCTTACCAGGTGAGTGGGAAACGGAGAGAAAGAGGGTCGATGATGGACGGAGGGTAAAGGGTTAAAGATCCGATTGATGAGTTCAGAGAGGAAGTTACAGGAAAGGAAACAGATTGTGATATGAAATAAACAATTACAGTTTAATGACGGTTAAGTAAACAAATGTCCTCTTATTTGTTGCTCCAAACAAACCAAACTTGGTGTGAAAGGTTCGATCCGTTTGTTGGGCCTGTGATCACAACGTCAGGTTTAAACTTCAGTTCCCAAGGATCGAATTCACGAATTATTGTGAAGGAAATCGATTCCTCGGGTGTGTTCCGTTAGCAAGCAGCTTGATAACCGCTTACGGGGCGGCTTGCTTCGTTTGAGAGTCGGCTTTTTGAGAGGACGAGTTGTGTTCGAAAAGTGAAAGAAAGATAAATTAATGGGCGGTCAGAAGGAGGAACGACGGCCAAGCTAACATATGGACCTTCCACAATGTATTTTTGGGAAGGAGTTTTGCATGTTTGTAGATTGTGAAGAATTCGGACGAAAAGTGGAAATAACAATGAACTGGACGCTTCAACATCGCCATGTGTGATCGTATAATCGTAGGAATTGTCACAACCACTGATCTCAATCAAACTGGATCACTGATTTTCTGAAGTAAAAGAAACACTGCTCACCGGCCGCCATCTTGGTACTCCCCACCACACACACAAGGAGGGACACGTGATGCCGACGTGCACACCGGCCGCCATCTTGGTACTCCCCACCACACCCTCAAGGAGGATCACGTGATACCGACGTGCTTTGCAATTGGAATTAATAACAAACAATTTTTGTGTGTGGGAAGTGAAATTTCACAGGTAATCGGATGTCCAACTCCTATCTTAATTGGAACCACAGGTGAGGTGTCGGCCGTGTAGTTTTACTTTGATGGATCACTGGAGCTGAATTTGAGTTCTCATATCTGAAGTTAATCTTTCTGTCGTTCATTCGTTCATTGGGTATTTCGTTGGTAAACGGCAATTGTTATGAAAAGGGAGAATGGAAATTTATTTTGATAATAAAACAGTTTTTACATCAAGTCAGGGGCTTAATTATTTAATTACATGCTTCAAAATTCACATGGACAATATTAAATAAGGTGTGTGTACATGTATGTGTGTGCACGTGTATGTGTGTACGTGTATGTGTGTACTGTGTACATGTATGTGTGTACGTGTATGTGTGTACTGTGTACATGTATGTGTGTACTGTGTACATGTATGTGTATGTGTGTACGTGTATGTGTGTACGTGTATGTGTGTACTGTGTACATGTATGTGTGTACGTGTATGTGTGTACTGTGTACATGTATGTGTGTACTGTGTACATGTATGTGTATGTGTGTACGTGTATGTGTGTACGTGTATGTGTGTACTGTGTACATGTATGTGTGTACTGTGTACGTGTATGTGTGTACGTGTATGTGTGTACGTGTATGTGTGTACTGTGTACATGTATGCGTGTACGTGTGTACATGTATGTGTATGTGTGTACATGTGTACGTGTGTATGTGTTTGTACGTATGTATGTGTGTACGAGTGTTTGTATGTGTGTACATGTAAATGTACGTGTGTTTGTACGTGTGTATGTGTGTTTGTATGTATGTACATGTATGTGTGTACGTGTGTGCATGTACGTATGTACTGTGTACATGTATGCGTGTACGTGTATACATGTATGTGTGTACGTGTGTACATGTACGTGTGTTTGTACGTATGTATGTGTGTACATGTATACGCGTGTTTGTAGGTGTGTACATGTACATGTATGTGTATACATGTGTACGTGTGTTTGTACGTGTGTATATGTGTACATGTTTGTATGTATGTGTGTACGTGTGTACATGGTCATGTGTAGGTGTGTACATGTACATGTGTACGTGTGTATGTATGTGTGTGCACGTGTATGTGTGTACGTGTATGTGTGTACTGTGTACATGTATGTGTGTACGTGTATGTGTGTACTGTGTACATGTATGTGTGTACTGTGTACATGTATGTGTATGTGTGTACGTGTATGTGTGTACGTGTATGTGTGTACTGTGTACATGTATGCGTGTACGTGTGTACATGTATGTGTACATGTGTACGTGTGTATGTGTTTGTACGTATGTATGTGTGTACGAGTGTTTGTATGTGTGTACATGTAAATGTACGTGTGTTTGTACGTGTGTATGTGTGTTTGTATGTATGTACATGTATGTGTGTACATGTATGTATGTATGTGTGTACATGTGTACATGTATGCGTGTACGTGTATACATGTATGTGTGTACGTGTGTACATGTACGTGTGTTTGTACGTATATGTGTGTACATGTATACGCGTGTTTGTAGGTGTGTACATGTATGTGTATACATGTGTACGTGTGTTTGTACGTGTGTATATGTGTACATGTTTGTATGTGTGTACATGGTCATGTGTAGGTGTGTACATGTACATGTGTACGTGTGTATGTATGTGTGTACATATATATCTGTACATGTGTACATGTATGTGTGTACATGTGTACGTGTGTTTGTATGTGTGTACATGTATGTATGTGTTGAACACACAAACAGTGTTTTGATTGATATGAACCGATCATGACCTCGGACTATTTGGAGGTAACATCTGAGCATGAAGGGAACACCTGGAGGGGAACGTCCGGCCTGTTTCAGCTCTTTACAGTTCAAGCTTCATTTTCAGTTCGTTTCTGACCATCAGAAGAATACAAACACAAGTGGTTGTGCAGCATTGGACGTGTTTGTGGTTCCACAACAAACCGAAAAATTTAATAAAGGACCATCTACTTACTATGTATGCAAATATGAAGGAAACATTTACGCCCCGCCCCCTTTGAACGTCCCGCCCACACTTTTGTGACGCTCTCACTGACATCTCTCATCCGAACTTCGTTTTCCTTTTCTGGCAACTTCAACAAAATTCAACAAATAGTGTAATACTTGTACATGGACATTACAACACGTGATATAATACTACATCAGATAATGACGGAACGATGCAAACGACAATGCAATCATTTCAAACTTTGTTTTGAAATCAGTTCAGTTCCCATGACAACAATGACTGCAGCGTCACAAAGCCCATCGGCGGGATGCATTGTTCCGTTTGTTTTGTGAGAACATTCAGTTCATTCCGTCACTTTTGTTGCAGCGAAGTGCTGGATTTTCGTTGTGCTCCTGAGTTATTTTAAAGGAAACTCGTGGAATACTTGTGTTGTTTCAAAACATGTTTCCGGTGCACCAGGTGCGTCGCGGAGTGTGGGCCGTGAACGGATCTTACCAGGTGAGTGGGAAACGTAGAGAAAGAGGGTCGATGATGGACGGAGGGTAAAGGGTTAAAAATCTGATTGATGAGTTCAGAGAGGAAGTTACAGGAAAGGAAAGGACGGCATTCAGAGAGGACGGCACCCAGGTTCTTTCTGACGACGGTGACCTGGTTCTTTCTGTCTAAGGTGACCAGGTTCTTTCTGACTACGTCGCCCAGGTTCTTTCTGACCACGGCATCCAGGGTTCTTTCTGACTACACAGCCAGGATTTTTCGTCTTCCAGCGGCAAGGTCTTTCCTACTACGGCGGCCAACTTCTTTCAGACCATGGCGCACACACTTCCATCACAACCACTTTGTAAAATACTAAGCAAATGGAGAAAAGCAATCAAAGGAGGTGTGTGGTGAGCGGAAAGAAAGCTGCTTGTTGATGGAACATGCCCACTTGTGTTCGCAAAATGGCCACCATGGTCAGATTTGAAACGATTCCTGGTTATTTCTTCAATTGTGCTTTCAGAGAGGACAATATTGAAACATGCAGTTCTGACTTGTATTGTGACTTCCACTTTTCAACCAAATTCTTTAAAATCTACAAACATCCAAATTCGATCTCCACCACCTCCCTCTCCAAAATGCACAGTGGAAGGTCCACAGATAATCTTGGTGGTCGAGCTCCCCCTTCTGACTCCCCATTTATTTATCTTTCTTTCCCGATTCAAGATGCTCTGTAGCTGTTGCTAACACAATCAATTTGTTTGGGGAAGTTGTCACAAGAAGATCGAGTAAAACTGAAAATGACGGCCAGGCCAGCATGTGCTCGAGTTCCACGATAGTAATGTTTCCTTGGAGACCGCCGTGTTGTTCAGCCCAGCACTCCCTTCCATTGGAGTGTTTCCTTGAGCACTGTGAAACGACCAAGTCACTTACCAACGGGACACACCCATGGTGTCATCCTACTATTAATTTGCAATAAGTCACTGACTTTGACACCAATACAAATTATTATAAGGGAACCGAGCTATCAAGTCGCTTCATATATTGAAGAAACATTTTAAACCGGAGCAAATTGCCGCCATTGGAGCATTTAAATTGATTCATTTGTGGCAATTAATGCGAATTGATGTTCCCAGGTTGTGTGCTCAATGACAGAAGATTCCATTTGCATTTTTTCCGACTTCATCACGACCCCGTTTTGAATCCCGTGGGAGCATGGGAAACTTGCTCGTTCAAATAACATGATTTCATTTAACTTGTCAATTCCTTGTCCACAGATCTTTGGTGAACGTTCCTTTCTTGGGACGTTGGATATGGGACAACTGATGTCGCTCTGGGGACGCTTTGAGCACGCAATTGGAGTGATCTCTCTTTTCGTCCTTCTCGTGGACTTGGTCATCAACATCTATCTGTGGGTACACAAACACTTCGGGTAAACAACACATTCTGATATTTTTCTTCTTTGGTGACCTTCATTTACTTCTTGCTGTTCCTCTTCACAAGGATTCATTTTTATTCTGGAACTTAACTCAGAACAGCAACCGATGATCCCAATGAACCTCTTTTCTGCTGCAAATATGTTATTATTTGAGATATATATATATATATATATATATATATATATATATATATATATATATATATATATATATATATATATACCTATATATGTGTGTTTGTGTGTATGTTGAGGGTTTGCAAATGTGGGAAGGGTTTGAAACAGTGTCGCACTTACCTTCAGTAAGTCTTCTTGGGTTGCTTGACACAGCTTATTCAGTTGGAGGAGTGTGGGAGGGATCAATCATTTACACAATCCGAGCCACCTGCGTTTAATCGATGAGATGAGAGATGATTGGCTATTCCCTCCATTCACAGGAGAGAGATGTGGGCGGGTCTTTATGTCCATATGTTTATATATATATATATATATATATATATATATATATATATATATATATATATATATATATATATATATATATACACAACCATTGCAACAATGCTCTGTGCAGAGCGTTGGTGCTGCCTTAGCAGTCTCCTTGGCTATTGGGCACAATCCTGGATGGGTCGACACTCCGCCACAGGATACCAGTAAGCTGGAATTTATTTTGCCAACCTCGGAAGAATAACAGGCAGTCAACCCCACCTGGTATTTATTCAACAGCTTGGTGGGATTTGAACTCAGGACCCTCAGATCCCAAGCCCACCACCCAAACCATGAAGCCAACACCAGGCTTTTATGTATGTATGTATATATATATATATATATATATATATATATATATATATATATATATATATATATATATATATATTGTTACGGATTCGCGCTCGCCGGCGTGCTGACGGCCACGTAACTCGAATCGCGGCACGTCGCCCACCGGACGGACAATCCAGTCGTGACCCTCTCGGACTAATGCCGGGAACCAGTCACGGGTGGACCTTTCGGTCTCACCGCGATCGAGCCAATCAGCCCCCGCGTGGGATAGGGTTGCTCGCCAAATTCGACCTACCTAAGTACCCACACGGAGGGTAGACCGGGCGATCGCACCTCGCCGCAGGTCGACTTCGGACACGGGTCACTTAAGCGACCCGTTCCGTACTATCTGGATAACCGAGCGGTGTTATCGTCGGCCTCGACGGTTCGATTAATTATCGGGCGTATTCAGCCCACTACCAACCCTTTACGTGAAGCAAGATGAGGATTCAATGAAAGAAATGACGAAGCGAAGCGGGAAACAGTTCAACACAAAGCACATTTATTCGCGATGAACGGAAAGCGCACATATACAATTCCACCAAAAGCACATAGAAAAGGAAATGAAACACAATGCAATTTTACACAAAAAGCAAATGCGACAATGCAGATCTAATACCGATTACGCGAGCACACGGCAACACTTATACAATTTTACTTCACAGACGGCGCCGACAACACATACCCAAAACCAAGGAAAAGAACACCCTCAAAGATGAGGCGGGCCTGAGGCCGAGACCGGGTCGGGCCTACCCGTCTGGTGATGAGACGCGGAGCGGCGATGGTGCCTCAACTCCGCGGGCCTCGCGGACAGTGTCTGGTAGGGGGTGGGAAAGGGGCCCCCTTGGTCGCACTATCTCAGCGCGGGGGGGAAACAGGAGGGGGTTGCTGATGCTCGGGGTATAGAGGATTCCTACTCTGCCTCGAGTCCCGCGACGAGCGTCTCCACCTCGGCCAGGTCGCGCCGTCGGCCTCCCTGGTGTGCAGCTCCCTGCACGACGCGAGCACCCCCTCGTCTGCCCTCGCCGCTTCTCCACAGCTCCGTCCCCTCCGCTCCGACTCCAACGCACACGACGACGACCAACTCCTTCTTGCTTCTTCTTCCCAACTCCACCGCCCGCGAAGTCTTAACTCTCTTGTCCAACTTGACTGACGAACGCGGTCGCTTATATAAGCCCCGTGGCTTCGCTCTCTCATCTTTGACCCCCTCCCTTCGACCTTTCACCTCGCTCCCCATTGGCCCGAGAAAAAGTGGGCGTGAATGCTTTTTGATCCATAAATTTGCATATATCGATCGCCCTCCAACGCCCTGGGGGCGGGGCCAAATCGCCCCTCGCTCACCGATTGGACGGAACAAAAGTGGGCGTGTGTCGTTTTTGATCCGTTTTTGAAGTGGAAAATCCGTGGTTTTGTACACGCTGTTCGGCGCGCGCCCCTGCACGAGTCCAACACCGGTACCCACAAGCGGCGCAAGAACGGTGGCGATGCGACGGTTGCGAGGTGTGACGTGAAGCGGCGCCGCGGTGGGTGGTTGATGTTGTGGTTGTGGTGGTAATCATGGCGGTTGGTCCAAAATAAAGATAGCAAAGAAAAACGGCTATCCCTGAAGAGTCGCAGCACGCATAAATGACATGTATTCCCACTAGACAACGGGTTTGGGCCTAACTACACATGTACTTACCGAGATATCTCACCTAAGGGACCTGAATGGTGGTTTGCGAATTTGGTAACCACAACACTACCCCCTCCCCTTTTTACAGACTCGTCCCGAGTCGTCAAATTTTCGTGTGCCATCATGTGTAGTTTTCCCCTAGTACATTTTACCTACGGATCCCTGAGTGCGACATTCATGGTATTCGTGTCCCAAAATAAATAACCTGAGGGCTGCGTAACTACCTAAACAAACTCACTCACACGGACGACTTAAATAAAATTGCCGGCGCTAGACAGACATGCCGGGGGGCGCACTCATATTTACAGTACATCTTACCTTAACTTACAAATTTTACACTAAACCATGGCCCAGGATCATTGAACTCTGCAAAAGAAAAGCAGTTAGCAGGGAGCCAGGCTGCTCGCATGCAGTCTCTGGCTCAAAACAATGCAGGTGACAGGGAACGTGGCTGGCTGCTCACACGCAGTCCAAGGCCTTCCCTTTTGAACTGAACGCAGTGAACCACAACGGTGCATGGGCTGCACAAACGCAGTCTCCGTGCCAGCTCAAGTGGCACACGCAATGAACACACGAATGGATGGATGAACACAAACACGGTGCACGGGCCGCCACTGCAGGCCCGTGTTGTAGCTGCCAACAGGGCAGTTCTCGCAGCTTGCAAACTGTTGCGTTGATCCTGGCGCACATGGCAATGAACAGGGGGGGGGGGCAAAGCAAAAATTGAACGGGGCTGGTGAACTTGGGCAGTGGGCATGGCATGGCAAAGGTAGCAGGCAAACACAGCCCGCAGAAGAAGGCCGCTGCAGGCAAACACAGCCGGCAGATGAACTGGCCGGCACAGGCCTTGCAGAAAAACAGCCGCAGACGATCCGGCCGGCACAGGCCTTGCAGAAAAACAGCTGCCGATGAAGTGGGCCGGCACAGGCTTTGAAGAAAAACAGCCAGCCGGCAGATGAAGTGGGCCGGCACAGGCCTTGCAGCACAACACGGCCAGCCGATGGCACAGGCCTTGCAGCAAAACAACAGCTGCCGATGAAGTTGGCCGGCCTCTGCCTTGAAGCAAAACACGGCCAGCCGATGAAGTTGGCCAGCTCTTGCCGTTCAGTGGAGGTTGGTGAAGGGAGTGCGGTGGTGCTGGCCACTTGGAAGGCGGGCTCGGACCTACCTACCTGTCTCCCTCCCACCTATCGCCTTTGCCTGTCACTGTACATACCCACTCCCTTAATTTGTCAAACCCCAATTTAGCCCCAACTTTTTTTTTTTTTTTTTTTTACTTCCCCACTATAAATCGTCCCCTAACCCCCTTTATCGTCCTTGTTCGGCTAACCTATCCTGTCACCTAGCCTACTCCCAACCCCTACGTTCCCTTCCCGGAGGGGAACAAGGGAGAGCTAACGTCCTGTGTCGAGGCCCAACGAAGCCTCAGAATGGCCTCCCCAGAGTTCGGCGATCTATAACCAAAGTGGGTCCAGCGGCCCACAACGACAGCGAGGGGATGGATGGTGCGGAGGGGTACACTTCCTAATCTACCCTATCCATTTAACTGTTAAACTACCCCGGGGCTTTCAACAAGCGCCTCTCGCTTAAACTATTGGTTCTAACAACCCAGATTCCCGTCGCCTGTGTTGGTGTCCTCACAATTTCGGGCCTCGCCCCCAATTTTCTCTCTGTGCCCTCACACGGTCTCCTGGCTGGGACACGTGGCTCCCTTTGGCAGGCACGACCCTCTGCCGAATCTCCCGCTATGGCACCCCCGGGCACTACACTGCCTCCGAGCCTACCAGCTCCCTAACACCGGGGAGTGCCCCCCATGGCACCTCCCCTGAAACGCACACGTGGCAGGCCGGCCTCCCGGGCCCCTTTCCGAGGGTCACCCGTGCCCACAACACTGCCCACGCGGCTAATGGCGCCCCGGGCCCCCGCACCAAGCAGACGCACCCGTGCCCACTACGCTATCCCGGCCCCCCATGGGCCCTTGGCCTACGGCGGCCGACTAGCCTGGTGCCCGGGGTACCCACTCAGCGATACTCACCTTTCGCAGCCACGCTCCCAAGCCCGTCAACAGGGCTCCTGCACCCCTCCAAATGGGTCTCGAGCCTACTTTCCCACCAACAGCAAAACGACCTCCATTTTTCAATTTGACTAACCCAGCTAACTCACTCTACACTGACCCCGGGGTCCCTTGGGCGGGAGTCACTCCTCCCCCCAATCACTCATCGCACCATGCATTCCCCATTCACTCCACACACACAGACCCGCTGGCCTCACTCACTCACCAAGCACATGCCTCACAACTCACCAACTCTTCAACACACACACCGCTGAACTCTGCCATACTCCTAACTACATCCCCTAACTAACTCGTGCTCCCACGTCGTCCCTTACACTATAGCACGTTCATTTTAACACTACGTAGCTAAACTACGTCCCCTCTACACATCCAAAGTCTGTCTCTGTCTCCAAATAATTCATTTCATTTCCCAACCTAAAGCTCACTAAATCCCTCTACCTAATCCATTCCACGGACTCCATGAGGACTTACCCCTGCCCCATGAAGTCGGTCTAGCTAAGCTAACCCTTCCCCCTAACTAGTTTCCATCCTGTGCCCCGGGTCAAGGGGTCTTCCACCCCTTGCCCAGGAATCCTGTGCACCCGAAAGTGAGGCTTGCTTTTTTTTTTTTTTTCATGCGCATCGCCAGCGCGGCAACTCGCGCACTTTGCACCTGCCCGTGATGTCATGCAGCTGCACGTGTTCCTCGTCCCTCCTTGGACGGTGCCATCCGGCAGGGATACCCCTCCTGCCGGATTCCAACCCCACGTGCAGCCATGGCGTCACCGTGCGCATAAAAAAAAACACAAGCCCCACGTCTCGAGGGGTTCTCCACGCGAACACATGTGCTTTGCCCGTTGGAGCTTAACACACACGATCGCGTGGAGAACCCGTCCGGTCCAAATCCATTTACCTGCCTAAACTTTGTCCGTCCGCGGGATCGGCAAATCCACCGCGTGCGTTTCCGGACCGGGACTTCACTCTCGCAAGCGAGCACGTGGCGGTCTCGTGCGTTGCACAGCACGAACCTCGTGCTCACTGCTGGGTGAACCCGGCACGGTCCCCGAAACAACTACAGCCGCCACTCGGCTTTCTCTCCTCTGTCGCCGTCTCCGTCTCCATTCCACACACGCATACCTGCGTGTTACGACGCACACAGTCCACTCCATCACATTCACACCGGGAGACGCGGCTGCGTGCTCCCGCATGCCAACCGACATCTCCCTCACATACCGCTCTCTCAAACACACGGTCTCCCTTGCACTCGGCCGTTCACTCACGCGTGCCTCACTACTCACACAAACCATACTACTTACACACGCGGGGGCACTCACCCGCGGTGCCTCATCCACACACGCGGGGGCACTCAACCGCGGTGTTTCATCCACACTGGCCGTTTCACTCACACCCACGGCCTCTTCCACACACGATGCCTCATCCACACACAGCGTGCTGGGAAGCACGTATTCCGGCACAATCGCCACCACACCACTCACACACGGGGACGCACTCACACCTTGCACCACACACACAGGGACAACCACACTGGGGATTTGTGTCCCCACAAGGGTCTCCGGGGCCTCTATACCCCCCAAGCTCTCCGTGCACCTGTTCACAGCACTCGTCCTCTCAACCTCGCAAAGCACGACCGAACTCACCTGGTCGTGACTCGCCTCAAGGGGGCAGACTCCCTCCCCTCGTTCCTGGAGGAGGCCATCCAGGTGCTCGCACTGGGTCCCTACACGCTCCGCGAGCTCAACCTCACTATCCTCCACCACCTCCGTGCGTGTGTGCGCGCCACCCACCCCGTCCTCATCGTGTTGTCTCTCCTCTATTTTCTCTGTCTCCCGTGTCTCTATACACCCATAAGTTTCTGTCGTCGTCACCCCGCGTCTCGTCCCACACGCCCTGGTCTCCCCATTTAATTCTTCCCTCTTGGTCACCGTCGATTCCCCTGTCACGACCCTCGCCCAACACGTTCCCCGAATTATTTTTTCACCCGCCTCCACCGCGGGCCTGTCAGCCGTTGCACCCCCACCCAGCTCGTTTGCTCCCACACGTGGAGTCGCCATTTTTATCTCCCTGGTCACGGCCTTCATGCCCGCCTGCAGGCATCGGCCCATGTTCTGCGTCTCACCCCGTAGCTCTTTCATTTCCTCCATGTTTGTTTCCATTCCGTTCATTTGTTGTGTATTCGCATCCAATTTTTGTGTATTCGCATCCAATTTTTGTGTATTCGCCTCCATCTTCGTTTTTACTTCGTCCATGTGCTTGTTCATGTTCGCATTCATCTTCGCTGTCATTGCCGCCAGCATGGCGCATAGCTGGGCCATGTCGGGTGCGCTTGAGTGAGCCGTTTCGGCAGGGGTTGGGGAAGGGTTTTGGTGGAGAGGGGGGGGGAGGTGTCATACACCGCGGCCGCTGCCGCACCCATTTCGGGCTCTGGGTTCAGTTGGGCGAGTTCATGTTCCTGCACGGGCATTCCATCCTGGGCCATGGATCCTACACATTCTACATCCATTTCTAATACCCCCGGCTCCCGCTCGCCTTGAGACGCCATCTTGCTTCTCTTAAAGGGTTAATTTGAATCGCTCGTAATTTGGAGGGAATCGGGGGTCGCTTCTCTCACCCCTGGACCGATTCCCGTGAATTTAGCCGGAGACAGGAGAGCCCGTTTTCCTGTTCTCCGATACCAGTGCCGCGAGGAGGGCGATGAATTTGTATCGCACGACCTGACACCAGTGTTACGGATTCGCGCCCGCCGGCGTGCTGGACGGCCACGTAACTCGAATCGCGGCACGTCGCCCACCGGACGGACAATCCAGTCGTGACCCTCTCGGACTAACGCCGGGAAC
>NC_140961.1:26386656-26400156 GCF_056783735.1 Eptatretus burgeri
TCAAAGCAGAATGTCCGATGTGGAGTCCAACCCTACAACATTTTTCCCCATTACGGATGACCTTGTATGTTTTTTCTTATCATTGAGTGAACTTATGAGGGAATCTTGAGAAATTACGAATTGAACATTGTCCCATCGATATTTACTTTTATCGTTTTTCTTAACGAACGGGAATGAGCACCTTGTTAAAAATGCGAAGAAAGGGGGAGGGGAGGGCAGATATTTGCGGTGGGGGGGGGCAGAAGGGGGACAGAGAATTGGAAGTAGAGTGAGGGGTGGTTGAGGACTTGTCGTCGGTGTGGTGAGGTGGGGGTGCTTTTTAGGATTTGTGGTTGGGGGCACCTTTGCTAACTTGGGGGGAGGTGGTAGATGACCTGATGGTGGTTGAGGACTTGGGGTTGGGAGGGAATGAACTCAACTGCGGCTCAAGTCTACTATTTAGAGCCAGTATGGCTGCAGGAGGTCACCTCAATGACTTTTAACGGGGTGGAAATATTGGTGGGGATTGGCAGTCGCTTCAGTGGCAAAGGCTGGGGAAATTGCGAACATGTCACAAGGAAATGTTTCAAAAGTTATGTCAGTCTGGGACAAAGGAAAGACATCATCATCAAAGGGCAACATTGGATGGAAGCGTACACTCGACAAGCGTGATGCACGGGCATAATTCTGGACTGCGAGGTGAAACCGGAGCAATGATGGACAGTGTAAAAAGTTCAATGGAGCTTGTGAGAATCCTGTATCATCCAAAACAGTCTGAAGGAAACTTCACAGGATTAAAAATCAAAGCCGGGATGCTCTGCACAAACTGATCATAAGACCTGGCAATGCCCATTTGTGGGGCCAGTGATCCAAGGAGTTGCACAGGCAATGGGCTGCCGAGTCGTGGAGGAACGTGATATGATCTGATGAGTCATCCTTCACCTTGTTCTCGACGATTGGACGTGTGCACATGTGGCGACAACCCAGGGATTTATACAGCTCTGAGTGCCTATTTCAAAACTGAAAGCTTATGGCGGTTTCATCATGGTGTGGTGTATGCTTTTCTGGCATCACTTGGGTCCACTCATTCCATCAGAAGGCAGGGTTGATGCAGCGTGCTGCATTACCATCTTTAATGATCATCTGCATCCCATAATGCAGAATTTCTTCCCTGCTGGGAGGGGTGTCTTGTTGGCCCCTGATGAAGCGGTTTCTGCCTTCATCAAACCGACGTGAATTGGAGGACTTCCTTGTGGAATAATGGTGCTACATTCCAGTTCTGCAATTCTCCATCCTTTTTGACTCCATACCATGTCGTATCCATGCCTTGCTGGATGCAAGTGGTGGCTCAACAACCGAAAAGTAACATTCTTTTGATGTTTCCATTTTTTTTTTATCACTCTGAACATCCAATGAGAAACTGCTTCCTAAAACTCAAATACATTTGTCAAGCATCACCTTCCTTTCTTCCATCGGTGTATCTTCCCTTAATGCAACTGGGATTTCGACAGCTCTTTATCCTTTCTGCCCCAAGAAGACTTTCCCTATTTCTGATCCCATGAGACATCGTTGAGTTTGTATTAAAACATTCTTTGTTTCTTCCTCAGCCTTTGCTGAGTCTCTTTCATCACACATTCAAGATGAGGTGGAGTTTGAGTGAGGAACACACACACACACACACACACACACACACACACACACACACACACACACACACACACACACACACACACACACACACACACACACACACACACACACACACACACACACTGTGAATTTGATGTTAAACGTGAGGAGCAAGAATTCATGACAGGTGACCAATTGAGTGAGTTAGAAAATCTTCAGAGGTTTTCATATTGTTAAGATTCCTGATTATTTTGTCTTTTTATTGAAAGTTGTGATTTTTGGTTCACCTTTTTGATGGGAAGATCATCTTCTCGAAGGGTCACGGTTTAACGATCGCAAAGCCGTACATCATCTCACAGCATTGCTAAATTCAACAAAATTTTACTTCCACTTTCTTTTCCATCCACAGTCCAATTGAATTTCGGATTTTCTTCGTTATTATTGAATCGTCACTGCAATTTCTGAAGGTAATTTTCAGTTTTTATATTCTTGATTCTGTTGAGTTCGAACAAGTGCTGATCAAACAGCCAATCACAGCATAATTTGAATATAAACACCAATCACTCAGCAGGTTATCAGACAGCTGCTCTCTCAATGACATCATTAAACTTCTTCTTCCTTCCTTTCATCAAACTGCAATGCCAGGAAAAAATATTTTGCTGACTGGAGATGAAGCACCTTCTCTCCCACCTTGCCACCCTGAAACCGCAATGTCCAATCAGCAGAAAACAATCTGCCCACAGAGCAGGTAAGAGAGTTTTTTGAGGATTTTATATTTACCTGTTTGCTATGAGGGAGAGAGAGGGCGATGATTACATTTTGTTGATTTATCCTCCACCATAAAAAACACACACATGTTGAAATGGCAACGTAATTGTTGAAGTACTGTTTCAGATTTCATTCCAAAGGCCTATTTGGTACGAGGGATGTGCAGAACACCTTATTGCAAGTTTCTACGTGACGTAATTGTATCATGCAATGATCATCCAGCACATGCATCTCATGCACGCTCAGGTTTTGGAAGTGACAACACATTCTGAGCAAATTTGAAAGTATTTCCAAGACACCAGCAAATGGATCATCCAAAAACACACTGATCACATTCTTTAACAATTCATTCCATTCAGAAAATGAGAAGAATCAAATCAATGAACACATTCAAAGCAGGGTATTCCATTTGCTATTTTACATGGCTCTTTAACGTGAGGAGAGGAAAGGTTTCCAAAGAAAGATCAGAAGATGTTATCAAGCTACAAAATGAAGAAGTAATGTGCCAATAAGTTGACGTCCCTGGATAATGACTCCTGCTCAGGACCGATGCATTCGCTGACCCATCAATACAATTGGTGACAAACTACCCAGTGTGCATGACACACTGTAAACACACTCCCTGTATCTCAACGCAGTGATTGCTGCCGGATGTGGACTCACCCGGTTTTGAAATTGTTACCTCCACGTTTGATCCTCAGGGGAAAGCATTCGACACAACGTGGCATGACATGATTACGTCACAATGAAATGGACATGTAATTATTCAGCACGTTTCTCTGTCACAGGTTTGACCCTCATCTGTGTCCCATTACGTCACATAAATAAATCGTATCAACAACAATCACGTATTCGCTTTTTGTTTCATGACGGAGAAGATATTATTGGTTTGTCAAGCAAGATTTCACTTTACCGAGTTGTGCAACCACAAGCCTCTGTAGATCTCACTGTAATTCCATATTTTCTCTTTCTTACCCTCTGTCTAATCTCCTTAGACACACGTTCGATCAAGGAGATGAGGCTGAATGAGGGGTGTGCGTAAGTTGAACTGGAGAGTAAAGATCGGTTTGAGGAACGAGACGTTCTGTCATGTGAGGTGAGTTTTCCACTTGGTTCATCATCTCGCAGATGAGAGGAATCTTTGAATGATAAAACTTCACTGTCCATCTGCTTTCTGTCATTGTGTGATTCCGGAATGTTTACATCACACATTTGGTTCTTGATGCGTTGGGAATTAGAATTCTTATTTTTGGGATGATTCGTGGATGTTTTTATTTTATCCTTCCTTTATTCTTAGATTTTCACCTTTTCAATGTTCTCTTCCTTTCCTGCAAATTTTTACTTCATGTCCTCACTCTTTTTCTTTAACGGCCACAATTATTCCCACAATTATTCTGGGGTTGGCCGGGGGTAATCTTTGACCCGAGTCTATCACAATTGTGCTCCCAGATGTCTCGAACCAACCAATGGAAAAAAAAACTATCTCTTGTCTGGCATCACTCCATCCAAAAGGAGGGGAGCAGAATTACCAGCAGATAGGAAAGTATTCAGCAGAGTACATATGCAAGACATCCATAACATAATCAGTTGTCATTGTGGTGCAGGTGAGGGGTCCAAAAAGAGTTTCCTCACCACAACACAAGCACTCAATTTGGACCCTGCTCCCACTCGGATTCAAATGTGGCACGAAAGCCTGACGGGTGATTACGACACCTCCAGATTGATGCTGCAGCCCAAATAATGCATGCCAGCAGGGTCAACCGAGCCCTGGCAAGAATGTCGATGTTTAAACTGCCTGCACGCTGTAGTGGGATGCTGCAAGGTATCCCAAATAAATGGGGATACAGCAATGACCCAAAACTTGTTTCTGCCAAGATGATTCCCAGATGATGACACAACAGTTATGCTGCTTGTTACCCAAACAAAAGTGTACCTTGAGTGACCTGGCAGGTTTCATTGAAAGTGCCAAGGCATGTGTTCAAGTATGGCAGCATGTGGTGTGAGGATGTGTCAAGAAGTCGAACCATCACCATTTACAATTAAACATTTCAATACTGTTACAAGTTATCAAATTCTGCAATTCTAGATCCTTTTTGACTCCACACCATGTCATATCCATGCCTTCCTGGATGCAAGTGGTGGCTCAACAACCGAAAAAGTAACATTCTTTTGATGTTTCCAATTTTTTGTTCACTCACTGTGCATCCAATGAGAAACTGCTTCATAAAACTCAAATACATTTGTCAAGCACAACCTTCCTTTCTTCCATCGGTGTATTTTCCCTTTATACAACTGGGATTTAGACAGCTCTTTATCCTTTCTGCCCCAAGAAGACTTTCCCTATTTCTAATCCCATGAGACATCATTGAGTTTGTACTAAAACATTCTTTGTTTCTTCCTCAGCCTTTGTTGAGACTCCTTCATCACACATTCAAGATGAGGTGGAGTTTGAGTGAGGAATACACACACACACAGTGTGAATTTAATGTTAAATTTGAGGAGCAAGAATTCATGACAGATGACCAATTGAGTGAGTTAGAAAATCTTCAGAGGTTTTCATATTGTTAAGATTCCTGATTATTTTGTCTTTTTATTGAAAGTTGTGATTTTTGGTTCACCTTTTTGATGGGAAGGTAATCTCATCGAGGGGTCACGGTTTAACGATCGCAAAGCCGTACATCATCTCACAGCATTGCTAAATTCAACATAATTTGACTTCCACTTTCTTTTACATCCACACTCCAATTGAATTACGTATTTTCTACGTCTCACTTTTTCTCACTGCATTTTTTTTTTCATTGAATTTTTTCATTGAATTCTCACTGCAATATCTGAAAATGATTTTCAGTTTTTATATTCTTGACTCTGTTGAGTTCGTACACGTACTGATCAAACAGCCAATCACAGCATAATTTGAGAAAAACTCACCAATCACTCAGCAGGTTATCAGACAGCTGCTCTCTCATTGACATCTTTAAACTTCTTCTTCCTTCCTTTCATCAAACAGCAATGCCAGGAAAAATTATTTTGCTGACTGGAGATGAAGCACCTTCTCTCCTCGCTTGCCACCCAGAAACTGCAATGTCCAATCTGCAGAAAACCATCTGCCCACAGAGCAGGTAAGCGAGTTTTTTTTAGGATTTTATATTTACCTGTTTGCTACGAGGGAGAGAGAGTGGCGATGATTACATTTTGTTGATTTCTCCTCCACCATAAAAAAAAACACACACACATGAAGAAATGACAACGTAATTGTTAAAGCACTGTTTCAGCTTTCATTCCAAGGGTCTTTTTGGCACGAGGGATGTGCAGAACACCTTATTGCAAGTTTCCACGTGACGTAATTGTATCGTGCCATGATCATTCAGCACATGCATCTCATGCACGCTCAGGTTTTGGGAGTGACACAACACATTCTGAGCAAATTTGAAAGTATTTCCCAGACACCAGCATATGGATCATCCAAAAAACACACTGATCACATTCTTTAACAATGAATTCCAGCCAGAAAACGAGAAGGATCAAATCGCTGAACACATTCAAAGCAGGGTATTCCATGAGCTATTTTACATGGCTCTTTAACGTGATGAGAGGAAAGGTTTCCAAAGTAAGATGAGAAGATGTTATCAAGCCACAAAATAAAGAAGTGATGTGCCAATAAGATGACGTCCCTGGATTACGACTCCTGCTCAGGAGCGATGCATTCGCTGACTCATCAATACAATCAGTTTCAAACTACCCAGTGTACATGACACACTGTATACACACTCCTTGTATCTCAATGCAGTGATTGCTGCCAGATGCGGACTTACCTGGAATTGAAATTGTTACTTCCACGTTCGATCCTCAGGGGAAAGCATTCGACACAATTTGGCATGACATGATTACGTCACAATGAAATGGACATGTAATTATTCAGCACATTTCTCTATCATAGGTTTGACCCTCATCTGTGTCCCATTACGTCATATAAATAAATCGTATCAACAACAATCACGTAGTCGCTTTTTGTTTCAAGACGGAGAGGATATTATTGGTTTGTCAAGCAAGATTTCACTTCACCAAGTTGTGCAACCACAAGCGTCTGCAGATCTCACTGTAATTCCATATTTCTCTTTCTTCCCCTCTGTCGAATCTCCTTCGACACACGTTCGATCAAGGAGATGAGGGTGAATGAGGGGTGTGCCGAAGGTGAACTGGACAGTAAAGATGGGTTTGAGGAGCGAGACGTTCTCTCATGTGAGGTGAGTTTTCCACTTGGTTCATCATCTCGCAGATGAGAGGAATCTTTAAATGATGAAACTTCATTGTCCATCTGCTTTCTGTCATTGTGTGATTCCGGATTGTTTACATCACACATTTGGTTGTTGATGCGTTGGGAATGAGAATTCTTATTTTTGGGATGATTAGTGGATATTTTTATTTTATCTTTCCTTTATTCTTCGAGTTTCACCTTTTCAATGTTCTCTTCCTTTCCTGAAAATTTTTACTTCATGTCCTCACTCTTTTTCTTTTACGGCCACAATTATTCCCATAATTATTCTGGGGTTTGCCGGAGTTAATCTTTGGCCCAAGTCCATCACAAATGTGCTCCCAGATGTCTCGAACCAACCAATGAAAAAAAAAAACTATCTCTTGTCTGCTGGCATCACTCCATCCAAAAGTAGGGGAGCAGAATTACCAACAGAAAGGAAAGTATTAAGCAGAGTACATGTACAAGACATCCACAACATAATCAGTTGTCATTGTGGTGCAGGTGAGGGGTCCAAAAAGAGTTTCCTCACCACCACACAAGCACTCAATTTGGACCCTGCTATCACTCGGATTCAAATGTGGCACGAAAGCCTGACGGGTGATTACGACACCTCCAGATTGATGCTGCAGCCCAAATAATGCATGCCAGCAGGGTCAAACGAGCCCTGGCAAGAATGTCGATGTCTTATCTGCCTGCACGCTGTAGTGGGATGCTGCAAGGTATCCCAAACAAATGGGGATACAGCAATGACCCAACACTTGTTACTGCCAAGATGATGACACATCAGTGATGCTGCTGGTTGCCAAAACAAAGGTGTACCTTGAGTGACCTTGGAGGTTTTGTTGAAAGTGCCAAGGCATGTGTTTAAGCATGGCAGCATGTGGTGCGAGGATGTGTCAAGAAGTTGAACCATCACTATAAACAATTAAACATTTCAATGCTGTACCCAGACACACTCCTGCAAAATAATCTTACAAACATGGGTCTCAATCTCTCTTCCTCACAGAAAAGCTCACGTTTCACTCAACAACACATTCAGAATCATCGCAGCCTGTCCCCAACTCACTGATATTGACCATCTTCACACAGAAACAAAAATGCTTCCTCTCCAACACCACCTTCATGTCACAGGGACACATTTCATTCATGCCACCCAGACACCAGAACACCCACGTCACCACTTGTTTAATTCCCCACCTCCTCCCAAACACAAAAAGACTCACCTGCAACTTATGCAATCAACACAAACTCGAGTTTTAACTCGTGTTTTTTTTGAAACAAAACTCCAAATTTCCAGTTTTTCCTTCATGAGAGTTTCCTTCTGTATCCATCGTGTCCACCCCATGTATCCCCTTTCCTGCCCCCCATTCCTCCCTGCACCAATTGTTTGTTCAAATCTCCCTCTATCTTGTCCTTCAACTCCACTGTTGTTGTTTCCCCCTCTCTATGCTGTTCCTTTTGTCCTGTTATGTCCTGATCTGTTCAGTGTATTTGTTCTTCCACGAGCCTTGACTGTATATTTACTTTTGAAAACTCAGTCTAACTCATAACCCCTTTGATCCCATTGTCACCCTGAACAGACAACTCTTCAACATCAATTTCATGAAAGATCTCTGGCAGGGTCCAGTCATTGTGAGATGCTTCATTGGAGGATGCAGGTTTCCAGTTTGGAAGCCAGGAGCTGATTGATGATAATGATGATGATGATACCATGTTTGTTACATCCTCTGTTTTTGCCTGTACTGTGTTGTTGCATGTGAAATAAATATTGAAAATAAATTTGATTGCTAAATATATTTTTGTTTTCTTGTGTTTAATTGCAATTGTTCACGAACATGAAAATTCAAGTCAAATAGCCTGGTCGAGTAGGGTACGAACACATGATGGATGGTTCACATACATTGAACTGGAATGAATGAAGTGTTGAGGTTGGTATGGTGAGAGGCACCATCTGTTGGTGGAGGAAGAGGGACGGAGGGAGGATAACTCAGCCTGGTTTTTCAGTCTCTTCGGAGTACTCGAATGCCCTCTGTTTTAATTTCTCTTGACTCGGTTTTCTCGATCTGCTTGGCAATCCTTGCAGTGCTGTCTTTTGAGATTAAACTAAAACAGCAAACATATTTCTTAGTTCGTAAAAAGTTTGGAAATTGGAGGTACAGCACCGTGTTAATCCTCATTTCAGGATTTTGCTGAAATTCATTTTTATGCCTCCGTTGACGAAGTTGCCAGAGGAATTGTTTTTGTCCGTCCATGTATCCGTCCGTGTGTCTGTCCATCTGTGATAGGTTTTCATTTCCGTGATAACTTAAGAATGCTTGAAGGGATCTAAGATAAACTTGGCACAAGTATGTATAATGATGCAAAGATAAACCAATTCGATTATGGGGGCAAGGGTTCAAAGGTGAGATGTCCTGAAAGGTAAAAAAAAAATGTTATAATGCTACTGAAAAAAAAATGATAGGATTGTGACCAAACTTGGTATATGTGTATATTATGATGCAAAGCTGAACTGATTAGATTTCAGCATCAAGAGGTTAAAGGTTAAAAGTCATGTCAGATAAGAATGTGATACTTGAGAACAGCTGAAGGATTGAAATCAAACTTGGGAGAAGTATGTATAATATGTGGTAATGTGGATCGAGGCATATTGGATGACGTTTCAAACCAAGCTCGGTCTGTAAGAACAAATGGCAATGGTTCAAATTGCTAATTTGTCGCTAATATCAGTCTATCAGACATTCTGTCAGTCTGTGTCACTCACATCAGTTCCACCTGTTGCTCGGTTAGACACACCTGTGCATTAAAACTGCGGCTGAGTTGATCGGAGATTTAATCGATCATGTGTGTACTATTTGTGGTGTTGAAAACTGGCATTTATCAGAAATGCTCAGGACAAAGTGTTGGGATTGGGATTAAAAGTATGAACGTTAAATTGTAAAATTAATTAATGTAACCTCTTTCAGCAAAATCACAATGATATTTTACACAAACAAGAAATATAATTTTTCAATGTGTGACTTTCAAAATGACATGATCCACCCAGAATGCTCGGTGCACATGCACAGAAACCCCTAGAAACGGCGGTGTTCTGGTCACCATAAAGAATATCTTGTGTGAGAGATAAGGATTTTAATGGCTCGTCAATGGCTCAGCAAGCTCCTGATAGAAGCCGAAAAGATTTATAAAAGTACCTGGGAGAAAGGGCTGTGCCTCTGCACAACCAAAGACTTGGAGAACATTCTCATCTTGCCGAATGAGCACCTGAAAACTCCTGATCATGTGGACCGGTGCAAAGATTGAGTGGACGGACAAGTGCTACACAAACTCTGACAGATCACGACCAGTGAATGGACATTGAACCTTGTGGAAGTGCCTCGTGTGAACATGGCAGGCTTGGTGATATATTGTGTGATCCACGGCAGGCTTAGAGAGAATGCATTTTCATGCAATAACTTTGGGAACCAACCCATCCCTGGTGTGAGACAAGGCTTCATGGTCATCATTCCAGCGAGGAGGTACACTATTTGACATTTATACTATTCTCGACATTTCAACTCGTTCCTTCATTGATGGGTTTGATCAAAAGACAGCATGTCGCACTTCACAAACATTCTGCTCTAATCGCCCTATCATTTCACCGAAGTAATCTTCCATCTGCTTGGAAGTCAGCTAAAATCACCTTCATCAAACTTCCTCACTGCTTATATGTGGTGATGTGGATTTTCTTCACCCACCCCATTGTGATTGTTGAACGATTCTTCCTGGTTGATGGTGGAATCCTATTTAACTTCAGGCAGAGTTTAAGGTTTGTCCAATTTGGTTATAAAATCCTGCATAAAACCCACCGACACTGATAACCGATGTCCACCCAAGTCCTTTCTTTGTGAAACAATTTATTTTCTAATTATCCACCATACACTTCTCACCCTCGTACACTGCACACGATGAACTTGAGAATCCCCATTTGTTGCAATATTATTTGGTTCTATTTTTATTTATTCTTACTTTTAGTTAACAGTTAAACCAACCAGATTCAATTCACTTCCACATTACATCAGCGAGTTTTATTCTACCTTGATACTTGATCAGTTCCAAGGAGTACAAGCCACTGAGATGCTATACATCCTCACGTGCTTGCACGAAAAAATTTTTACATTTCAAGGCATTTTATACCTCCATGGGAGAGCAGTGGGGGCTATCAACTCAGACTGCATACGTGTCCTCTCAGTGCTGAGAAGCACACGACATACATTTCGAGGCAAAGGTTCGCCGTTGTCAGCCCAGGTCACACCGCTCCAGAGAAAGACATTTTATCAACATTTAGGGCAAAAGACTCTTGGCTAAAAAGGACAGCCAATTCAACTTATAGCATAAAACTTACATTTCTCAAACCCCATTTGTTACAATTTAGAATACATTATTATAAATTTTTCCTGCACAACATGATGACACGTCGGCCCCAAAGCAAGCATTCTGACTGGGCAGATAACTCATCTCTATGACGTAAATATGGTTTGTACTCTTCTCTGCCTGGTATATGGGACCAATCACCAGTCATAACACAATGCTGAGGCCTAAGTCACATTTGCTCCACGGCGAGGATACGGCGGCCGTACGCCCTCTGAATTGACAGAAATGTGCGGTGGCCACAGAGTTTCTGCGGTGGCCTCAGGGTGGCCCTACGCCATTTGGCTATCTTTTACAGGCCGTAGGGGTCACCGTGGAATTACAGCGCGGAGTTATAACTTTTTTTCATTTCTACGTTCGCCGGAGCAATTCGACAAGCCAAAAAAAAACTGGTAAAAAAAAAAAAAATTTACCCACTCATTACCGTCCGTCTGGCCGCACGGTCGCCTTAGGCCCTCCCTGCGATCCCCCTGCGGTCGCCTTGCGGGCACCTTGAGGCTACCTTGCGTCTGCCTTGAAAATTCTATGGCAGCCGCAGGGCCCCCTTAAGGTCACCGTGCGACATCAAATCAAAGACCGTACGGCAACCCCACGTTTTCGGTCTCCACAATTTCTAAATATGCCGTGCGGCTCCCCGAAAAATAAAATCATATGTGACTGCTACATTGTGTGACCATGGAAATACTGCGGCCGCCATATAATTGCTAGTGGCCGGAAATTTTGGAGACCCCACGGCCGCCGTGGCAAATGTGACTCAGACCTTATCCACACACAACACATGATCTCTGTTCGACCACAACCTCACTTGAGCAGCAGTGACTGGAGAATTGTCACTCTCAAACACATTCATAGCTAATGCAAGGTCAGCAGGTTGAAGGGTATTGTTACTATCAGTGATGGGTACCAGTAGTCGACTGAATGCGTCAGCACAATTTCCAGTGCCAGGCCTGTAACGAATAATATAATTGAAACCAGACAACATCAAGGCCCACAGCTAAACACGTGATGACACATTGGTGTTGATTCCCTTGTTCCCTGAAAGCAAGAAGGTGAGCGGTTTGTGATCAGTTTCAAGCTCAAATTTATGACCAAACAAATACTGATGCATCTTGGTTACCCCAAACACAGCCTCATGCTTCTTTATCAACCATTCCATGGGTATTTCAGCTTTCGTCAAGCTTCTGGAAGCATACGCAACAGGTTGTAACTTGCCCGACTCATTGGCTTGTTGTAACACACAGCCTACCCCACAGGTACTGGCATCACGTGACAATACAAGATGCTTACATGGATCATAATGAGCAAGCAACTTGTTAGAACACAATAAACCTTTCGCTTCCTTGAAGGCATCATCCTGGGCCTTGCCCCAAACCCAAGTTTTCCTTTTCCGAAGTAACTGCTGTAGGGGTTCTTCCACTGTGCTCACCCGTGGCATAAAACTGCCAAGATGGTTGAGCAAACCCAAAAAGGAACGCAATTGTGACATATTTTCTGGTTTGGGTTTTGTTCTTGATAGCTTCGACTTTGCAATCACACGGCATGATCCCAGCGGCAATGACTCTTCTGCCGAGGAATACAACTTCGGGCGCCAGAAACACACATTTCTCACGTTTCATTCTGAGCCCTACTTTGTACAAACGACACAGGACTACCTCCAGGTTACTCAGGTGTTCTGCAATGTTGCAGCCCATGAGCAGCATGTCATCCTGAAACACGACAGTCTTTGGCATAGATTTCAATCGACTCCATGTTTATGCCTGATGTTGGCTTAATGGTTTGGGTGTCGGACTTTGGATCCTTGGATCCTGAGTTCAAATCCCGCTCAGCTGTTGAATTAATAGCAGGTGGGGTAATCTCGGCCTGTCATCCTTCCGAGGTTGGCAAAATGAGTGCCGTCATACTGGTATACTGTGTCGGAGTGGTGACCCATCTAGGATTGTGCCCAATAGCCAAGGAGACTGCTAAAGCAGCACCAACGCTCTGCACAGAGTATTGTCCCGATCTCCTTTCTCCTCCTCCTCTCCATGTTTATTTGAAAGATGACAGCTGCTGAACGTATTCCAAAAGGACAGCGATTGTAGATGAACAGCCCCTTGTCAGTGTTGATGCACGTGAGTTTCCTTGACTCCTTATCCAGCTCTTGTGTCATGTAGGCAGATATCACATCCAACTTGGTGAATGACTTTCCACCAGCGAATGTCGAAAACAGGTCATCTACTTTGGGCAGTGGATACTGATCCTGCATGGAGTGGCGATTTATGGTCACCTTGTAGTCCCCGCAGATCTTCACTGTCCCATTACCTTTCAGGACCGGAACAATTGGACTAGGCCATTCATTGAACTCAACAGGAGAGATGACCCCTTCACTATGGAGTCTCTCAAGTTCACACTCGATCTTTTTCCTCATCGAATAGGGAACAGACCTTGCTTTACAGTTGATGGGCTTTGTTTCCGAGTCCATG
>NC_140961.1:26400656-26418656 GCF_056783735.1 Eptatretus burgeri
GAAACTCTGCGGCCGCCGCACGTTTCTGTCAATTCAGAGGGCGTACGGCCGCCGTATCCTCGCCGTTGAGCAAATGTGACTTCGGCCTTAGGTCTTAGAAATTGTGGAGACTGAAAACGTGGGGTTGCCGTACAGTCTTTGATTTGATGTCGCACGGTGACCTGAAGGGGGCCCTGTGGCGGCCACAGAATTTTCAAGGCAGACGTAAGGTAGCCTCAAAGTGCCCGCAAGGCGACCGCAGGGGGCCCGAAGGCGAACGTGCAGCCAAACGGACGGTAACGAATGGGTTAATTTTTTTGTTTTTTTTCCAGTTTTTTTTTTTTCGGCATGTCGAATTGCTACGGCGAACGTAGAAATGAAAAAAGTTATAACTCCGCGTTATAATTTCACGGGTCCCTGTAAAATATAGCCAAATGGCGTAGGGCCACCCTGAGGCCACCGCAGAAACTCTGTGGCCGCCGCATGTTTCTGTCAATTCAGAGGGCGTACGGCCGCCATATCCTCGCTGTAGAGCAAATGTGACTTAGACCTTACTGAGCAGCTCCGGGTAGAGATTGGACCATTGTCTGCAAACCATGCATTTTTGATGGCAACTGATACACCAATTAATCTGTTGGGAAGAGATCTGTTATGAAAGCTGAACTGTGCAGTGAAATGTACCCCTGAGGGAGTATATTTAGAAATACCTCACGGATCGCATATAACTATGCTGAATTTATTGCAGGAAAATACAGAGAATCTTGTATATCAATGGACTGTGATTAATTTTGAAGCATTTAAATATTTGCAGGAATATGTGTCGCATTTGGAGAGAATCGTACCGGAGGTGTACGACTGGGTGAGTCAACACCACATGGACACAGAGGGGGTGCAGACTCGACTACATTGCATAGCAGATTGCGACGTCAAGGGAAAAGATAACGTCTATGCCAGTGAAACACTTTCGAAATTACACCAGACCTTTGACCTAGTGTTGGGGACAATTGGGATTGGAAAGTAAGGGATTGGCCTGGAGGTGCATCTCACGCAGGAACAATTAAAATTGTGGAACCAACCGTCCAGTGTGAAACCACATGTTATTTTAGCGATTGCATCAGGTTACCAAGCAAGGGACATCGGTCACATGGTAACCTGTTTAAAGAAAGCATCACAAGCGACTTTGATGGAGTTGAGCCAAGTAAACGGACTTTGGAAGATTGGGGCAGATGGATATTGTTGGTCAGAATGTCGCGGGACGGTGAAAGCTGTATTCGAGATGACTGATCTTTCGGAAATAAATGGGTCAGAAAAATTACCTGTACTGAATTACTCGAACAAGTCCCAATTTGTCTGTGGGCAACACATGCCAACCATGTAGGGCAAATTAGAGGCATGCACCCAGTCAAGATCAATATAGATCCAGAAAAGAAACTGCCTCGAAAAACGCAATACCCATTGCGTCCAGAGGCAGAAGCAGGGATTGCTCCCTTAGTGGAAGCGCTATTGAAGCAAGGGATAATTATTCCCACAGTTAGTCAATGTAATACGCCGATCTTACCTGTAAGAAAACCTGGGAAGTCGACGTGGAGATTCGTACAGGATTTGAGGGCAGTGAATGACATGGTGATTCCAGCTTTTCCTGTAATTGCAAATCCAGCTACCATTCTCGCAAGCATCCCAAATACTACTACCTATTTTAGTGTCGTGGATCTTTGTTCAGCTTTTTTTAGTATTCCGATAGCCCAAGAAGCACAATTTCTTTTTGCGTTCACATCTAAGGGAAAGCAATACACTTGGATGTGCTTCCTCAATGGTGTGTAGAGAGCCCGACATTGTTTTCTCGAGCTTTGAAAGACGACTTGGATGACATAGTTTTTTCTCCTGTGGATCCACACTGATTCAATATGTTGTCGACCTGCTGATCTGTTCAGCATCGAAAGACGCATGCGAGCGAGATACATTGACGCTGTTGGGAGCTTTAGCCAGAAAGGGACACAAAGCATCGAGAGCCAAATTGCAGTTTTGCCAAGAAGAGGTGAAATATTTGGGGTATATTTTGAAGGGAGATACAAGACGCATCTCCCCGGAAGGTATAGCTGCAATATTAAAACTGCCCAAGCCAACTACTGCTAAACAGATGAGATCTTTCCTCGGAACGACCGGCTATTGCAGGCAGTGGATCCCAGATTATGCACCCTGCTGGAAATTGGTTCGGCGAACACGCCCAGTCCACTGACGTGGACACAAGATGTAGACAAGGCTTTTGTAACGTTAAAGCAAGCTCTTTCTTCTGCTCCTGCTCTGGGTATACCAAACTATGAAAAACCTTTTCATTTGTACGCAAGTGAGAGTCGGGGGTTTGCACAGTCGGTGCTGACACGAGCATGGAAATAAATTACGGCCTGTTGCATATTACAGTTCTAAATTGGATCCGGTAGCGCAAGGATTCCCATCTTGTCTAAAGGCAGTAGCAGCTGCTTCGCTCGCGGTGCAGGTGACAGAAGCATTTGTCGCGGGACACACTTTGATTCTCATGGTTCTGCACGCAGTCACAGCTGTACTGTTAAAAACAAAAACACAGTATTTGTCGGCTTCAAGGGCAACGACATACGAATTCTCACTTGCAGCACCCACGAACATTACGATTAGAAGATGCGCACCGCTGAATCCTGCGAGTTTGCTGCCAGGAGAAGAAGATGGTGATCCTCACAATTGTGAGGAGGTAATCGTACACACGTGTCTACCGCGTCCTGATTTGAGAGACACACCAATCCAAAATTCTGAATTGATTTTATATGTCGACGGTTCATCATCACGCGCACCTGATGGATGCCTATTAACAGGCTATGCCGTTTGCTCTGATCACTAAGTAATCGAAGGGGGGAGATTGGCTGAGAGCTGCTCCGCGGAGCAAGCAGAACTGTTCGCCCTCACTCGTGTATGCCATTTAGCCAACCAAAGGCCAAATCGTGACAATTTACACTTATTCCGGCTATCTATGCCTTTGGTGCTGTACACAAATTCGGAGCCCTCTGGCGCGAGAGGGGTTTTATAACATCATCAGGTGCGCGGGTGAGGAATGAGCATGGATTGCGAATCTGCTGGAAGCGATACTTCTGACGCACCAAATTGCAGTGGTTAAATGGGATGCCCACACCCGAGGATCTCATGACGTCTCATGGGGAAATGCAAGAGCAGATGTAGCTGCAAAAACTGCTGCCAACGCTGAAACTCTCTTGATATCACAATGTGTATTGAGACAAGGGGCGACGCCAACCATTGACGATGTGAATACTTTGCAGACAGCTGTTAGTGCTAAAGAACGAGATTTGTGGATATTGGCTGGATGTGAATTTGAAAATGAATCCAAATTATGGAGATCATCTGATGGTCGTGTGGTAGCACCAAAAGCTCTGTTACCCTGGCTCGCACGATTGGCATATGGGGCCGGGCATACCAGCAAGGGGGGCATGAGTACTTCAATTGGGAGACAGTGGTTTGCCCCGGGGTTTAGTCCAATTGCAGAACAGTATTGTAGGACCTGTCACATTTGCCAAAAACATAACCCAGCAAGGGGGGTGCAGATGGCCCCAGGGGGTCATCCAATTCCATTCGGACCTTTTGTTCATATCCAGATGGATTTTGTTCAGTTACCAAAATGCTCTGGCTTTGAATTTGTTTTAGTCATCGTCGATTTGTTCACCAAGTGGGTTGAGGCTTACCCTTGTAGGAAAGCAGATGCCATTACTGTGGTTAAACTGTTGATGAAGGATTTCATCTGTAGGTGTGGAATACCTTGAAGAATCTCCAGTGACCAAGGAACTCATTTCACAGCCGAAGTGGTGAAAAAGATGTTTGGTATTGCAAATCAAGCAACATTTTGACTGCCCGTACCGTCCGCAATCTGCGGGGGCAGTAGAGAGGCAGAATGGATTTCTGAAGAATAAACTGGCAAAGATTTGTGAACAAACTGGATTAAAATGGCCAAGATGCTCTGCCCATTGCTCTCATGACTGAGATCGACCGCAAATCGAAACACTGGCTTATCTCCGCATGAGATTCTGATGGGAAGACCAATGAGATTACCGAACTCACCTCCATTGACTGTTAAAGACATGAACGTGCAGCAAATGGACGACACGTTGCTTGCGTTCTGTGTCTCTGAATCATGCTGTAAGGACTTTTTATGCGCAGGTGAAGCAAGCCCTGCCAGAACCAGCCACGTCTGATCATCACAACTTCAAACCAGGAGACTTTGTTTATGTGAAGATTTACAAAAGGAAGAACTCTCTTCAAGCACGTTGGTGTGGGCCGTTTCTAATACTGCTAACGACCCATACGGCTGTGAAGTGTAAAGGAAGAGCAAGATGGATCCATGCCACACACTGCAAACTGGCACACGGCCAAAAAGAACCCGAGGAGAACACTGCTTCCTGATAATTTTAATGATTCGTTCCATTGCAGGATTATTTGTACTACTAAATGCAGGTTGTACAATGTGTACTTGGTCTGTTAAGCCAATAAGTACAATCTGTGATCAACGTTATTTGCATGTTCTTTGGAGATGGGCCTGTCACACTGCCCACCACACTAAACCCATGGCACTCAGAGACCGAAGAAGCTTAACGGGCAAAGTGGGTTCACCACATGGAATAAACACTTATCTGGCCCTTTCTCGTAAACACGCTAAGGCTTTTAATAAAACCAATTGCTGGGTTTGTACTAAGATATCTCATTCAGCAGTTACTGGAATACCTCTGTTGGCAATACCATTCAATTTAAGTGAGTGGTGTGGAGACTGGGAAAAGGAAAAGAACTGGGATAAACAAGATAATAACCTTGACGACCACATCGTTACCAATGGAAATGGAAATTGCCTCCAACAACGAAATTTCAGTAACTGGTTTTGGCCAAATTTTAATTTAAGTAAAATGCCTCCACATTTTATGGTTGAACGGGTGACAGAAAAACCTGAACTATGCTTGGTACAAGAGGCATGGGGAGAGAGAAGGTTAGGAAATTCTGAATGCAGTAATTATGTCTATGAAAATCACACAATCGGACCACAAGTCGCCTTAAATAATACCTATTTCGTCTGTGGAAATCGAGAATACCCATGGCTTCCAGTTAATTGGAGTGGATCTTGTTTCTTGTCATTCATTTTGCCGCATATGCGACTGCCATCTAAGTCACCTTTTGAGCATTTGAAATGGGATAAACGGAGTTTCACCTCAACTGAATTGTTCTTCATGATTCTAAATCATCACTACGCTGTAGGACAAACGTCTGTGAGATTGGCAGAGTTAGCTGCTTCGCTTGAATCATTGGCAAATAAAACTACTCGAGGCATGGTTGATATCAACTCGGAGGTAGTCGCCCTGCGTGCAGTTGCGATGCAAAACCGGGTTGCCCTTGATCTCATCCTCGTGGCTCAAGGAGGAACGTGTGCTGTAATTAACTCTGAGTGTTGTACTTGTATCCCTGATAACTCGAAGAAAAATCACAAACATAGCTGACAAGATTAAGCAAGAAGGAGCCAAGTTTCACAATTATTTTATGAAAGATGGGCTTTATTCCTGGTTTGAAGGGATTTTTGGAGGCTGGGGAACTACCCTGTTGCACTGGATCTCCGTTGGATTATTGTGGATCATCATTGTGGTGCTTGTTTGATGTGCAACTATTTCAATGCCGGCATTGATTGTTTCTTGTCTAAAGAGGAATACTGCTAAAGAGGAATACTGCTAAAAAGGTGATGGTGGCCCAAGCACCACCTTCCTGTTTAGGTTTTGAAATTGAGTCCTACGACTCTAATGAAATAGAACCTGAACTTGGAAATCCATAATTCAACGCAATGAGTGTGTTCAATGTTCACGGGAATTGTCATTCCACTTTTGCCCATCTGCTCTGTTCCCGAAATAGGTTGTTGAAAATCAGCCATGCAGCCCAACGGCTAGCCTTATCTTTATCGGCCTACGGGCCGACTGAAACCTCGACCAGGTCCAAAGCTGAACAACCACATGAAGCCACCTGGCTTGCGGGACAGGAAAGGCTGTAGGGACTGAGCTCTACGATGTGAGCGAGGGGGGTGTGACTACCCAAGAAGATCGGCACACTCGAACGCAAGAGAAAATGTATTTCCAAGTGACAGAATCGTTAAACTTAAGTTGTGTTGCCTTTGAAAGCAACAAGGGGGAGTGATCGGGAATTATTCCTTTTTAGACAAGTGGCCCTTGCTTCAGTCTTGCAAAGATAAAGTGCTTGTTTTTTGCCTCTCTACTTTTCTTTTATTAAAATTGTTAAGGCCTAAAACCTCGTGTTAATCTTGTATTTCTTTGCCACTTGTGGACGTTTGTTTAATTCTTTGCTGGTCCAATCTGATTGGTCTGATAAGACTGTACTTTTGCCTAATGCTATCAAAAACCCTCTCCACTCTCAAAATGTATATTGTTGCGGTTTTCGCGCCCGCCGGCGTGCTGACGGCCACGTAACTCGAATCGCGGCACGTCGCCCACCGGACGGACAATCCAGTCGTGACCCTCTCGGACTAACGCTGGGAACCAGTCACGGGTGGACCTTTCGGTCTCACCGCGATCGAGCCAATCAGCCCCCGCGTGGGATAGGGTTGCTCGCCAAATTCGACCTACCTAAGTACCCACGCGGAGGGTAGACCGGGCGATCGCACCTCGCCGCAGGTCGACTTCGGACACGGGCCACTTAAGCGACCCGTTCCGTACTATCAGAATAACCGAGCGGTGTTATCGTCGACCTCGACGGTTCGATTAATTATCGGGCGTATTCAGCCCACTACCAACCCTTTACGTGAAGCAAGATGAGGATTCAATGGGAGAATTGACGAAGCGAAGCGGGAAACAGTTCAACACAAAAGCACATTTATTCGCGGCACACGGGAAGCACACATATACAATTCCACCAAAAGCACACAGAAAAGACACAATGCAATTTACACAAAAAGCAAATGTAAAAGCGAAAACACAATGCAGAGCTAATACCGACTACCGAGCACACGGCAACACTTATACAATTCTACTTCACAGACGGCGCCGACAACACATACCCAAAACCAAGGAAAAGAAATACCCTCAAGGATGAGGCGGGCCTGAGGCCGAGACCGGGTCGCGCCTACCCGTCTGGTGATGAGACGCGGAGCGGCGATGGCGCCCCAACTCCGCGGACCTCGCGGACAGTGTCTGGCAGGGGGTGGGAAAGGGGCCCCCTTGGTCGCACTATCTCAGCGCGGGGGGAAACAGGAGGGGGTTGCTGATGCTCGGGGTATAGAGGATCTTTATTATCCCTGGTGTGCGTCTCCACCTCGGCCAGGTCGCGCTGCCGGCCTTCCTCGGGCGCGCAGCTCCCGGCACCGTCGCGAGCACCCCCTCGTCTGCCTTCGCCGCTGCCGCCTCTCCGCCTCTGGACTCTCCACCCTGGACTCTTCTTTGGGCTCTCCTCGTTCGACTCTCTTCAGCTTCTCCAGCTACTGCAGGCTTCGGGCTCCAGACTTCCACACAGCTCTGACTGACGAACACGGCCCTTTTATCCCCCCGTAGCTTCGCCTTTGACCCCCTCCCTTTGACCTTTCACCTCGCTCCCCATTGGCCCGAGAAAAAGTGGGCGTGAAGGCTTTTTGATCCACAAATTTGCATATATCGATCGTCCTGGAGGAGGGGCCAAATCGCCCCTCGCTCACCGATTGGACGGCAAAAAGTGGGCGTGTGTCGTTTTTGATCCGTTTTTGAAGCACAAAATCCGTGATTTTGTACATGCTGTTCGACGCGCGCTCTGCATGAGTCCAACACCGGTACCCACAGGGGGGCAAGAACGGTGGCGATGCTACGGTTGCGAGGTGTGATGTGAAGGTCGTGGCGGTTGTGGTGAAGCGGTGGTTGTGGTCGGTGGTTGATGTTGTGGTTGTGATGGTAATCATGGCGGTTGGTCCAAAATAAAGATAGTAAAAGAAAAACGGCTATCCTGAAGAGTCGCAGCACGCATAAATGACATGTATTCCCACTAGACAACGGGTTTGGGCCTAACTACACATGCACTTACCGAGATACCTCACCTAAGGGACCTGAATGGTGGTTTGCGAATTTGGTAACCACAACAATATATATATATATATATATATATATATATATATATATATATATATATATATATATATATATATATATATATATATATATATATATATATATATATATATATATATATATATATATATGGGAGAGGTTCATTGAGGGGAAGTGTATGAGGGTGAGAACCTGAACTGGTAGATAACATTAGAAATAAACTGCACTATAGGAAAAGAAATGTTTGTGGACATTGATTTATCGGTGTCTGTGATTTTGAGAACAGGATTTTTAAACCGAATTGGCCAAACGTTAAACCCTCACAAGTGAAATAAGATTCCACAACAACCTGAAGAATTCTACGAGGTGCGAAGAGAAAAATCGACATCAGTAGTTTGAAACTGATTGTATTGATGGGTCAAGCGAATGCATCGGTCCTGAGCAGGAGTCATTATCCAGGGACGTCAACTTATTGGCACATCACTTATTCATTTTGTGGCTTGATAACATCTTCTGATCTTGCTAATGGAATACCCTGCTTTGAATGTGTTCCGCGATTTGATCCTTCTCATTTTCTGAATGGAATGAATTGTTAAAGAATGTGATCAGTGTGTTTTTGGATGATCCATATGCTGCTGTCTTGGAAATACTTTCAAATTTGCTCAGAATGTGTTGTGTCACTCCCAAAACCTGATCGTGCATGAGATGCATGTGCTGAATGATCATTGCACGATGCAATTACGTCACGTGGAAACTTGCAATAAGGTGTTCTGCACATCCCTCGTGCCAAAAAGGCCCTTGGAATGAAAGCTGAAACTGCTTCAACAATTATGTTGTCATTTCTTCATGTGTGTGTTTTTTATGCAGGGGGAGAAATCAACAAAATGTAATCATCGCCACTCTCTCTCCCTCATAGCAAACAGGTAAATATAAAATCCTCAAGAAACTCGCTTACCTGCTCTGTGGGCAGATTGTTTTCTGCAGATTGGACATTGCAGTTTCTGTGTGGCAAGCTGGGAGAGAAGGTGCTTCATCTCCAGTCAGCAAAATAATTTTTCCTGGCATTGCTGTTTGATTAAAGGCAGGAAGAAGAAGTTTAAAGATGCCATTGAGAGAGCAGTTGTCTGATAACCTGCTGAGTAATTGGTGAGTTTGTACTCAAATTATGCTGTGATTGGCTGTTTGATCAGCATGTGCACAAACTCAACAGAATCAAGAATATCAAAACTGAAAATCACTTTCAGAAATTGCAGTGAGGATTCAATAATAACGTGGAAAATACGTAATTCAATTGGAGTGTGGATGGAAAAGAAAGTGGAAGTAAAATTATGTTGAATTTTGCAATGCTGTGAGATGATGTTCGGCTTTGCTCGCATTAAACCGTGACCCTTCGATAAGATTATCTTCCCATCAAAAAGGTGAAATAAAAATCGCAATTTTCAATAAAAAAAACAAAATGATCAGGAATCTAAACAATATTAAAACCTCTGAAGTTTTTCGAACTCACTCAATTGGTCACCTGTAATGAATTCTTGCTCCTCAGTTTTAACATCAAATTCACACTGTGTGTATGTGTTCCTCACTCAAACTCCACCTCATCTTGAATGTGTGATGGAGACTCAATAAAGGCTGAGGAAGAAACAAAGAATGTTTTAATACAAACTCAACGAAGTCTCATGGGATCAGAAATAGGGAACGTCTTCTTGGGGCAGAAAGGATAAAGAGCTTTCTAAATCCCAGTTGTGTTAAGGGAAGATACACCGATTGAAGAAAGGAAGGTTGTGCTTGACAAATGTATTTGAGATATATGAGGCAGTTTTGCATTGGATGTGCAGAGAGTGAACAAAAAATTGTAATCGTCAAAAGAATGTTACTTTTTCGGGTGTTGAGCCACCACTTGCATCCAGGAAGGCATGGATACAACATGGTGTGGAGTCAAAGAGGATCGAGAATTGCAGAACTGGAATGCAGCACCATTCTTCCACAAGGAAGTCCTCCAATTCACGTCGGTTTGATGAAGGCAGAAACCGCTTTATCAGGTGCCAACAAGACATCCCTCCCAGCTGGGAAGAAATTCTGCATCATGGGATGCAGATGATCATTAAAGACGGTAATGTTGCAGGCTGCATCAACGCTGCCTTCTGATGGAATGAGTGGACCCAAGTGATGCCAGAAAAGCATACCCCACACCATGATGAAACTGCCACAAGCTTTCAGTTTTTGAAATAGGCACTCAGAGCTGTGTAATTCCCTGGGTTGTTGCCACATGTGCACACATCCAATTGTTGAGAACAAGGTGAAGGATGACTCATCAGATCATATCACATTCCTCCACGACTCGGCAGGCCATTGCCTGTGCAACTCCTTGGATCACTGGCCCCACAAACGGGCATTGCCAGGTCTTATGATCAGTTTGTGCAGAGCAACCTGGCTTTGATTTTTAATCCTGTGAAGTTTCCTTCAGACTATTTCAGACGACACAGGATTCTCACAACCAACATTGAACTTTTTACACTGTCCATCATTGCTCTCGTTTCACCTCGCAGTCCAGACTTATGCCCGTGCATCACGCTCGTCGAGTGTACGCTTCTATCCACTGTTGCCCTTTGTTGATGATGTATCTTCTTTGTCTCAGACTGACATAACTTTTGAAACATTTCCTTGTGACATATTCCCAATTTCACCAGCCTTTTTCACTGAAGCGACTGCCAAACCACACCAATATTTACACCCCGTTAAAAGTCATTGAGGTGACCTCCTGCAGGCATACTGGCTCTAAATACTCGACTCGCGCCGCAGTCGAGTTCATTGCCTCCCAACCCCAAGTCCTCAACCACCATCAGGTCATCAACCGCCCGCCCGTCCCCAAGTTCTCAGAGCTGCGCGCAACCGCAAATCCTTAAAATCACCCCCCTTCCACCTCCATCGACGACAAGTCCTCAACCAACCCTCACTATTCTTCCAATTCTCTGTCCCCTTGCTGCCCCCCCACCCCCTTCATCCTATTTTAACAAGGTATTCATTCCCGTTCGTTAAGATCAACAATGAAAGTAAATATCGATGGGACAATGTTTAATTCGTAATTTCACAAAATTCCCTCATAAGTTAACTCAATGATAATAAAAAAAAAACATACAAGATCATCCGTCATGCGAAAAAAATGTTGTCGGGTTGGACTCCACATCGGACATTCTGCTTTGAGTCACCGAACAATGAATGGAGGCCCTGATAATCAGACATGAGATCAGGGCAGTCACTCTGGACATATCTCACGCTTTTGATGCAGTCTGGCATTCTGCCTTACTCTCCAAACTCTCTGCCTGTGAAGGCCAACTCCATACATGACTTAATGACTTCCTCCTCTCTCGTAGCCTTTGTGAGGCATTCAATGGAATCTTTTCATCTCATCACCCTGTCAAGACTGGAATGCCCCAAGGCAGTGGGCCGAGTTATATTCCTCATCTTCAACAATGATCTCGCTGACTCTGGAAAATCCTCTTTGTCGATTTGCTGATGACTCCACCCTCTGCCGTGATATCAATCATCTTTCAGGAAGGCAGGCTGCAGCATCTGCCCTATTTTCTGGCCTTGGGGAAAAAAATCACAAGCCGGCCAAAGACTTGGAATATGTCTTTCAATCCTGACAAATCTCACGCTCATTTCATTTCTCTCCGAAATTTTCGTCTGACAAACCACACCTCTTGTCCCACCTCACCCCGCCAATCTACTTTCTTCACAATCCTCTTCAGGAAGTTCATTCAATCAAGCTCCTGGGCTTCACTATCAGCAATGATATTTCTTGGGCAAAGCACATTTCAAAGTTGGCCTCCGAAGCCATTCTCCGAATGACCACACTCCGTCATACAAAGTCCTTCCTTGGCACACCTGAACTCCAATCCACCTCCAAGGGCTTCATGTGCAGCTTGGTGGAGGACTTCTCTCTCTCCTCTGGGCTGGTTCCCGTCTCACATCTCACCCTGCTTGATGCTGTACAAACCACGGCCTTCAAGATCATTGGAATTTCTCTCACTGAAGCCGAGTCGAGGACGAGCCAATGGCTGTCACTTAACTGCCGCAAACAGGTCAATGGTTTCTCTGTCTTTGACCACCTCATTTCCAGGATTGCACCTTCTGATCTTTCTGTGCTTTGTCACCTCCAGGTTTCTGCAGGGCTCACAGGGTCCACCATCAACCCCCTTCTTGTGAAATTTCCGATATCCAGGTCACTGCACACCTTCAATCATTTGTTCCTCTTTTTTCTTGCCTTAAGAATCAACTTCCATATCCTGTTCAATCGCATTCTTCCCTCCAGGTCTTCAAGACAGCTGTTTGCCACCATCTCAGGTTGTCTACATTTGAACAACATGATCTTTTCTGCCCTTGTTAACCCTGCCCAAATCCCTCCTCTTAATTATTTCAGTCTTCCCTCCTGGGAGTTTCCTTCTGTGTCCATCTTGTCCATGCCATGCATGTTTTGCTTCCTGTTTTAGTCTGTTACATCCGAATGCAGCTGTTAGTCTGTGAAGAGCAGTGTCGCAGTTCTTCCACGAGCCTCGACTATGTGTACAAAAAACACCCTTCAGACAGCGAAGACACTTTAAGATCCCTCAAACCTCAAGGACTCTTCAGCTCCTCTATATCACGAAATACAGCCTCACAATGACCGCCCTTCATCAGGAGAAGAGCGTCCATTCCACAAGGCTATTCATGTTCATTTAAAATGTAGTTTGAGCACTCCTATAATCTCTCTGCAGAGATCGGTGACTTTCCTCAAATTACACTGTGATTGTCTTCCTGATCAAATTTGGTGCAAAATTTACAGAAACAGGGGTATTGAAATTGAAAAATACTTTCAGCAATCATCGAGGATTCAACAAAAGTCGAAGAGCAAATAAATCACACAATCACGACACAGAAACAAACACTGAAATGAAGTAGAATTTTCTGAAAAAATTGGTGAATTTGGTAATGCGGTGACACCGGCATTGGTAACACAGCAACTCCAACCATGATATGATTATTCTCTGAACGTAACACAAAGTTATTCCAAAATTAATCATAATTATGTGAAATCGGAAGAGGAAAATAAAGAGGAAACTTGGCAAAATGAAAACATCATTCAATGTACAAACTCACTTGAAAGCTCACCTGCAGGGACAACTTGCACCTTATTCTGGGGATCAAATCTCAGCTCATTCCCCATGTATCTCAGCCTCGACATTGTCATTGTCAAAAGAACAATCTTCACAATATTCTTCATCGTCAACCTCACATTGATTTCAAACAAGATCCTCATCCTCACAGTCACATTCAACATCCTCACAATCACAGGACAAAAACACTTCATGCTTCCCTCTGGGAACCATACAAAAATTAAATAATGGAAAATTAAATAATTAAAACAAATAATTGTAGTCGAAAAATATTGGAAAAAAAAAATAACTGAAAATTCTGAAAAAAATTAAAAAAAAATTATGATTCAAAAAGCAGGACACCACGGTCACCAAGACGAAACACTCAATGTTTCCGTCCAGGAACCATCTTCACATTCAGAATTGTAATCATCCTCACATTCACACTCATTGTCATCATCTTCACAATCATGATCATGATCTTCACAATCACAATCATCTTCGTCTTCTTCACAATCACAATTATGATCTTCACAATCATCTTCCTCATCGTCACAATCACAAACATGATCTTCACAATCATCTTCGTCATCTGCACAATCACAATCATCGTCATGATCTTCGCAAATGCCTTCATCTTCATCATCTTTGTTGTCTTTTCTCGCAGCACACACACAATAATGAGCAAAACTTCGTCTTAGAGAACATTTCACTGTGTTGTTAAAATGAAGCAAGAATAGCATGGGCAGCTATAATTATAAATATAAATATATACACGACTGTGTAAAGGACTTTTGAACAGTGTGTGTGTGTGTGTGTGTGTGTGTGTGTGTGTGTGTGTGTGTGTGTGTGTGTGTGTGTGTGTGTGTGTGTGTGTGTGTGTGTGTGTGTGTGTGTGTGTGTGTGTGTGTGTGTGTGCGTGCATATATATATATTTTTACAGTGCCTATCGAAAGTCTTTACCCCATTTCAAATTTTTCACCTTTTCTTGCCTTAGAGCCTGGAATTAAATTGCATTAAACCAGACTTTTTCTTCCTTTATTTACACATCGTAACCAACAACTTCCAAGTGAAAAATCAAAAGAAAATGTCTGATTTAATGCAATTTAATTCCAGGCTATAAGGCAAGAAATGATGAAAAATTTGTAAGGCGTTGTGCATTTACTCTCGGCATTGGAAAAAAAATTATGTATGTATGATATGATATATGTATATATATATATATATATATATATATATATATATATATATATATATATATATATATATATATATATATATAAAAACATACATATGTGCATAAATAAAAGCCTGGTGTTGGCTTTATGGTTTGGGTGGTGGGCTTGGGATCTGAGGGTCCTGATAATGGGGCAACTTAGCTAAATATAGCATAACAATTGTGCATTTTGTGAAGAAAGCACCAAATTTGGCACACCAGTTGCCTATCATATTATGAACAGATTTGGATATTGGGCCATCTCAAAATTTTTGCTTGCAGTGGAAAATGGCTGCCATCATCCGCCATCAGCGGCTGAATTTGAGATGGCCCAATATCCAAATATGTTCGGCGACTTGTGTGCCAAATTTGGTGCTTTCCTCAAAATGCACAATTGTTATGCTAAATTGCCCCACTAGTGGGGCAACTTAGCTAAATATAGCTTGGGATCCAAGTGTCCTGAGTTCAAATCCCTCTCAGCTTTTGAATTAATACCAGGTGGGGTTAACTCGGCCTGTCATCCTTCTGAGGTCGGCAAAATGAGTGCCAGCATGTTGGTATACTTTGTTGGAATGGCGACCCATCAAGAATTGTGCTTAATTGCCAGGGAGACTGCTGAGGCAGCACCAATGCTCTGCACAGAGTGTGGTCCCAATGGATGGAAGGATGAATGAGCAGGGACTGACAAGCTTGTTCGGGACAAGGGATGGTGCAAAGTGCAGGAGAATCCTTGATGAAAATCAGCTTGACTCAGCCCTGAATTTGAAAGTGGGTTGGAGATTCACATTTCATCAGGACAGTGATCCGAAGCACAAATCTAATGCCACACTGGAGTTGTTGAATAAGAAGAAAATAAATGTTCTTGAGTAGCCCAGTCAGCGTTCTGACTTGAACCTAATTGAACTTGAAGGTTGCAGTCCATTGACGATTCCCATCAAACTTGGCAGAACTGGAGGAACGTTCATGTGAAGAATGGGCAAAGATTTCACCATCTCACTGAAAAAATCTGGTAGAGATCTACCCAAAAATACTCATAGCAGTCATAGCTGCTAAAGGTACTTCCACCAAGTACTGGCCTAAGGGGCTGAATACTTTTGCAATCAGTGAATTTTGATTTGTCCACGTGTTTTACAGGTATTCCTGAAGTGTAACCTCCTTCAACTAAAACAGTGTTTACTTTGATTTCTTCAGTTATAAATAAAAAGGTTCATTCGGAAAAAATGTTTCTGCATAATTTGTAATTAATCTAATTGTGGCATTATTCATGGGGGTGGAGGGGCCGGGGGGTGAATATGCTTGCAGGCCACTGTAGAAACAGTGCACTAAGTTTCAAGAAAGAACGTCTTTCCAAATACTTTTCCTATTAATTTTCCTGGAATTCCCTCTCAGAAACCATTGCACTGATTTTAAATTTTCCTCCTGTTGGCCTGCTCTCCACATTTTATTTGCTTGCATTTCAGAAGGAAAAGCATGACACTTGTGAGTACCACAAGTATGAAACTGTAAACGTTAAAAATGGGGAAATGAGGTTGCAAAGAGAAGATCTTGCATAACAATGTGATTATTGAAGTTTATCATTGCAAATACCATACTGTTAATGGCTCTCATGTTGCAGAGTGATGATGCAACACCAAATTATAAAACAAGACTTACAGAGATTCACAACAATTATTGACAAATTGTTTATTTAAATATTAGGGAAGGAGGACATGCATGAATGGGTGGGAGTCCTGATAATGATAATGGCCATACTGATAATGGTCTACAGACAGACAAAAATAATGATCACAATTCTCTCTGTGCATGCACGATCTGTACAAATTCATAGCCAAATTACTGCACCACTTCGGGTTTGTTTTCTTCTTCATGTTCAAAATATAACATTCAATTTAAATTAATTGTTCCTCAATCATAAAGTGACATGTAGATACAGACAGAGGTGAACCGATCGCTGAACCCTGCTTTTTGCTTCATGTGCCAGCAATAGTAATTTAGTTTCAGATTGGATGCTTATCCTAAAATGCAAAACAAAAATCTTATTTCTATCTTTTTGAAAGTAAGCCAAATGTAATGAGCAACAAAGCGAAATTCTACATTATAAAAATTCTGTTTGTTACTTGGCGAAAATTTTTTCACCAACAATGTTGGTCTGTAGTGTCTGTGTCTGTCTGTCTTTGTTTGTTTGTTTGTCACACGATTTTTGGCCACAGTTTTCAAGCCATCGTTCTGAATTTTTTTGTATATGTAGGTGACCGGCCAAGGAAAGCAATGCTTAATTTTGGTGAAGAACTGAATCCGGATCCGGATCTGAGAATTTTACTTACCTTGTACGATGGGGCCACTTTTTATGGGCTACCTCGTACCCTGCCCCCACTGCCGCAAAACGTGTCCCGTGCCTGAGTCTCATTGGACTGCCGGCCTCAAAAAACTCCCAGAATGTCGCAAAATGCTGACCCAGTTGAATAACATCAGGAAAAGAGAGAGAATGTATGAGAAGGAATGGTGACAATATGAACTCAAATGATGAAGGTAGTTAGAGATGTTTTGATACATGCAACTTTGTCCCTTCCGAATTGAGGATTTAAATGACACTTAGGCAACATTTACTTATAAATAACTATTTTATGTGTTCCCTATTTAGCCATTAAGTAACCCCATTGACAATAAAAGGGACATTTTCAAAATAAAGTTCAATGGAGGTCCAATTTACCCCCAAATAAATGGGGAAATTTTCTCCTTAAGCGAGAGTGGTCAGGGGGATTCTCCACAGCTTGGGAACTAGTACAGTAAACAGTGCAACGATTCCATGGGGGTAAAGGGGGAGAGTGCCTTTTGTTCTTAACAGCCTGGTCAATGTGTTGATTGCTTTGTTTTTTTTGTATACCAAGTTGAGGCTCGTGTTGAAACTAATACACTGAAACATATAATAAGGCAGGAAACAAGAGGGAAGCACAAAATAGTGGGGCACAAAGACAAAAGGATATCTGTGGAAGGGAGAGGGATGGGGTGGGGTACATGGGGTAAACAAGCTTTGTTATTCATGTCTGCCTTGGAGAGCATCAATGATCAAAACAAATGCAAGAATGCCTGGTTCTGCAACAGCTTCATCAGTATATCGAAATTTGACTCGGTAACAGGAAACTGGATTCAGTAACAGGGATCCCACAGGCTCCAGATATAATGGATGATTTGATGTAACATTGCAATGTTGGACAAAATACATTTTTGTCACATACTGGACAATTCTGTTGTCAAATAAATTTTACCTTCAAATCTGTCCCCCTCCTTCACTCTCTCCCTTTGTACATAATGGGTAGGGTATATAAAGCATCAGAGATAATATGTTCCTGATGTGGCATTTGAACTTCCCCTTTCTGAAGAAGAGATTTATTTTTCCACCATACGTTACTGATATCTCTTCGAGTATTTATCCTGATTGAAGTCCTGACTCCGTCCTGACTGAAGAACAAATGAATGGAATTTGCTGAGCCTTGGCTTTGTTTAAGTGAAATATACACATTGTAAAATTTAACAATTTTCGATTACAACCAAATCATATCATACTTATTACAACTCCAGCCCCAAT
>NC_140961.1:26419156-26435156 GCF_056783735.1 Eptatretus burgeri
ATATGTTCCATTAAGTCAAACATTTAAACACAGTGAAATGTTAAATGTGTAAAATATGAAACAGAAGGAACTCGTACTGATGGACGACTTCAAAAGCGTCTTTTGGGGTAATATCGCGTGTCGGATTCTTCGCCGAAAGGGAATCCAGTTGTGTGGGGTTCACGTCATGTGTCGGATTCTTCTACGTCTGCAAAGCCATTGCATTGGATGCAATTGAGATGACTGGAGAAAGTCATCCAATTTTTCTTGGCACGCACGTACACAATCAGTACTATCTGTTGATGGTTTTGAAGATCTTGTCCAGTGAGGTGGTGAACCCAGGCCATGGATTTATCAGCATTTTTAATCCCATAATTGCCGTGTAGATACTTACTCCAGCGATTAGCGACTGACATCTTATGACATATTTTGGGTGAGTGATGCCTGTCCTCACAAAGATGTTCGCATGCTTGCGGACCTGTGGTGGATCATCAGACGGGATAAACAGGTGGAGAAAGATGTGCTGCACAAAGTTGCTTGCTGTAATTGCCATCAAATTCCATTTCAGGGAATTGAGAGCCTTTCTCTCCATCCTCAGCAACTGTCATCTCTGGACCAACTCTGGGGTGCAGGTATCCAGCTTTTATATGGAGAGAGGATTTTCAAGTGTGAAGTTCAAAGCCTCAAACAAGCAAGCGGGACCAAATACTTCAGATAGTCGTTTTGTCGGGATATGATGTACATGCAGCGGTCGAGTTAATTCACTGCCAAAATATAAAGGTCACCCTCACAGTACTCCATCTCACACACCTCCAACAACCAGTTGACGAGCTTGCCACTGATGCGTGACTGCACGTCCTGCACGCACGCCAATCTCCTCAAGGAACAGCAGGTAGTGGTGCTCATAATCAAGGATTGCAGTAACATTCACGGGTTCTGCAGGAGGAAGGGTTCTACGCTGCCGAGATTGGTGGAGCATCATCCTCGGTTCTTCTGAGCACCGGGTCGCAATGGATCACCTTCTGATCCTCCTGTGCCATCGGGTATTCGTGAAGATGCCTCCACGTATCCGTCAGGGACAGTGTTAGAATGCATGGAGGAGGGGAAAATCGTTCATCGCAGCAATATAAGTGTCCTTGGGCACAAAAATAAGTGATCTGCCATGGTGCAGCAAGTGAAATATGAGAGTCCAGCAGAAAAAAATTTTCTGTTGTATTTTTGGATGGCTGGTCTTGTTGTTCGTAGCAGTGTCATCTTTGCAGGCTGGTGGCAGCGATGTTGATAGCTGGCAACAGATTTTGATGCGATGTTGTCTTGGCAGCTGTGAGAGACAGCCCACTTACGCCCTTCTTACTCCCCTTCCTTCCCTTGGGAGGAAACAATGGTGTTCAGTAATCCCCCTTTATCGCGGGGGTTACGTTCCAAACCCCCCCGCGATGAGTGAAAATCCTGAAAGTAGCGACCATATGTTTATTTTATAATTTATATACATTTCAAAACTTCATGACCATCCCCACACTCTTATTAACCTTTCCTACACTCTTATAAACACTTCCTATACTCTTAAACACTTTTTGCACTTTTAAACATACGTAATTTTCACAACATGTAAAATTCTAATGGGTACTCGCCATTGAAAATACTACAACTTGCGTGATGAAGATGATGATGAATTAGCTGTGCAGTACTGATGACGATGAAGGTGATGATGATGATGAATGTACTGCACAGCCAGAAAGAGCATTACAGCTCTTCTGAAGGCGCCACTGCATCAGGCGCTTCGTCAGGTGATGTCGTATCTTCGACCTCGTTTGGAATTTCAGTTTCCACTGAAGGTGTAGGCGTAACTTGTCTCTTCTTGCGAGTGAGGAACATGGTTATGTCGTCCTGATATTCTTTTCGTCCTTCTTAATGTTCCGGAACAAAGATTCATTGATGCCGTAATGGCGGCCTACAGCAGCGAAGCTTCTCCCTTGCTTTGACATGTCGAGAAGTTGCACTTTTTCTACGATGGTTAGCATCTTCTTCTGCCGCTTAGGTTCAGTGCCAGATGCCTTTGAAGGTGCAGAACGTTTGGGGGGCATTGCAGGGGTTGACATAAATTAAAAACTTTCACGGATAATTCACACAAACACAACACCGCAGAGTAACACTTCGAGTAGCGATCGCACGTCGATGTGAAATGGACAAGGCGAGATGCTGAATGCATGCTATGCGCGGGAGATGCAGAGAATGATTCTATGGTCGCTGAGCAAATCAGAACCCAGGATACAGAACACCATGTTCTGGTTGGTCGCCTCCCATCCATCAGCCAATAGTGTGCCGTGTCCGATCTCACGTGGGTAAACCAGAGCAAGTGGAAGCGGCCGCATCTGCGTTTTCCATTCGCACGACTCTTTGTCTATTCTTCCACTGTACACTATGTACAGTATTTTATTTCTTGTCATGTGTTTTAATGATTATTTTTATTTTTTTACGTTTTAAAAAAAATTTCGGCCAGAAAATGCTTATTTACCATAAAAATACATTTATACCGCAAAATCCCGTGATATCGCGAAAAATACGCGATATAAAATTAGATACAGTATGTAAGAGTTAAAAATCCGCGATACATTGAGACCGCGAAAGGTGAACCGCGATATGGCGAGGGATGACTGCACCTGAAAATTTTAAGGGAAGATGTGGGGAGGCCTTTCTGGCTCGTTGGCAGAGAGTGTGCCCAACTATACATTGTTCAGCCATTCTATTCAAAAATATTTGACAAATTGCAACAAAAAGTATCTGCAGTTTTATCCTCATGAACATGTCCTCCATCACATATAAAACGTCTCAAAGGATCCTCGAAGGGGAAACCTGTGAAAATCACTGGAATATCACACCGCCAATTCTTTAAACTTGTTAAAGCTTTTCTGAAGGTGTCAGTGGACTGTTCAATTCTGATTTTTATTGAAACTGTTGGCAACCAGTCAAGGTTTGAAGGACTGAGAGGCAGTCCCAGCGGATAACTTAAAAAATGAATCCAAAAATAATGAAATATATTGCAATACGAAGGTACGCACTGAGTTTGTCCACACTATTCTTGACACATTACAACAAAAGTCATCAATTTTGGAATGATGCTTGCATAATTATGGTGGAAATGATGAAATAAATAAAACTAATACTATTTGCAGTTTTTGCAGATCGCCATTGCACAAGCATATACAAAAATGAAAACGCAAATCTGGAACATAAACTGACAGGAGTTGTCATGGTAAAACATAATCGCAAATTGCAAGCATAATACTGAGAACCTTCACAAAACCAAGAGCTTTCCAACGCAACAAAGAGTCTGCGGAGAATTTGATAGTGAACTTGTGCATGTTATATCATTAAAACGATTGTCCCATCAACGGCTCAACTTATGTCGAGCTCATCGCTGAGGGAGGTTAAAATTCTGCGATGCACCAAACAGTTTAAACTCCTGTGGAAACGTTCCGAATTATAACGGACTATACACATGCAGTTCGTGAGGAGAAACATGGAAACCTTCGCTCTTTTAAAACCAACGTGTTTTTTACCGAACCACAAAAAAAAAAACTGGGAATGGTGGAGACGGCTAATTGGGAGGGAAGGAAGATAATAAAATTCAAAAGGTAACTAATAATATACAATGAGGTGAACGTTACGTATGAATCTCACGAAACTAGGGCACCTCACTCCGGACTCAATCGCAGACGGAAAAGAGACAAAACTGGGGGACTCAGCTCTGGTGGTGGTAGCGGTGAGGGGGAAGACGGGGGGCGGGAGAGGATGGCAACGGAGCAGCCATGAGAAGGGATGAGGAGGATGATGGGCATCAGGTAGCAGGCAAACAAAAAAGCTCTGCCCCTCGGGAGGTGAGAAAACGCTCCTCCCCTCACTCGAGAGACGATCCAATCCCCGTTGGTAGCTCCGACCCTCGCTTCCTCTCTTGCGAAGTTTCCCTTTACCCCAATAGAAATTTACATTTGTTTCTACACGCAATTTCTTCAACCATCATCCCTAATTAATATCACGCACCACCCCGTGTATGGTACGCATTCAAACAAAACATGATTAAAGCTGACGTGTGTCCCTACTTATGACATCAAGATGGGCTAACGATTCATACACGAACCATGCGACTCTGTACATTCCTATCTGCTTCTTCGGTAATATCTAACTCTGTCTCTCCTCCGCCCCCACTCCTCCCTCCACAACAAACATAACAATATGTTCCATTAAGTCAAACATTTAAACACAGTGAAATGTTAAATGTGTAAAATATGAAACAGAAGGAACTCGTACTGATGGACGACTTCAAAAGCGTCTTTTGGGGTAATATCGCGTGTCGGATTCTTCGCCGAAAGGGAATCCAGTTGTGTGGGGTTCACGTCATGTGTCGGATTCTTCTACGTCTGCAAAGCCATTGCATTGGATGCAATTGAGATGACTGGAGAAAGTCATCCAATTTTTCTTGGCACGCACGTACACAATCAGTACTATCTGTTGATGGTTTTGAAGATCTTGTCCAGTGAGGTGGTGAACCCAGGCCATGGATTTATCAGCATTTTTAATCCCATAATTGCCGTGTAGATACTTACTCCAGCGATTAGCGACTGACATCTTATGACATATTTTGGGTGAGTGATGCCTGTCCTCACAAAGATGTTCGCATGCTTGCGGACCTGTGGTGGATCATCAGACGGGATAAACAGGTGGAGAAAGATGTGCTGCACAAAGTTGCTTGCTGTAATTGCCATCAAATTCCATTTCAGGGAATTGAGAGCCTTTCTCTCCATGCTCAGCAACTGTCATCTCTGGACCAACTCTGGGGTGCAGGTATCCAGCTTTTATATGGAGAGAGGATTTTTAAGTGTGAAGTTCAAAGCCTCAAACAAGCAAGCGGGACCAAATACTTCAGATGGTCGTTTTGTCGGGATATGATGTACATGCAGCAGTCGAGTTAATTCACTGCCAAAATATAAAGGTCACCCTCACAGCACTCCATCTCACACACCTCCAACAACCAGTTGACGAGCTTGCCACTGATGCGTGACTGCACGTCCTGCACGCACGCCAATCTCCTCAAGGAACAGCAGGTAGTGGTGCTCATAATCAAGGATTGCAGCAACATTCACGGGTTCTGCAGGAGGAAGGGTTCTACGCTGCCGAGATTGGTGGAGCATCATCCTCGGTTCTTCTGAGCACCGGGTCGCAATGGATCACCTTCTGATCCTCCTGTGCCATCGGGTATTCGTGAAGATGCCTCCACGTATCCGTCAGGGACAGTGTTAGAATGCATGGAGGAGGGGAAAATCGTTCATCGCAGCAATATAAGTGTCCATGGGCACAAAAATAAGTGATCTGCCATGGTGCAGCAAGTGAAATATGAGAGTCCAGCAGAAAAAAATTTTCTGTTGTATTTTTGGATGGCTGGTCTTGTTGTTCGTAGCAGTGTCATCTTTGCAGGCTGGTGGCAGCGATGTTGATAGCTGGCAACAGATTTTGATGCGATGTTGTCTTGGCAGCTGTGAGAGACAGCCCACTTACGCCCTTCTTACTCCCCTTCCTTCCCTTGGGAGGAAACAATGGTGTTCAGTAATCCCCCTTTATCGCGGGGGTTACGTTCCAAACCCCCCCGCGATGAGTGAAAATCCTGAAAGTAGCGACCATATGTTTATTTTATAATTTATATACATTTCAAAACTTCATGACCATCCCCACACTCTTATTAACCTTTCCTACACTCTTATAAACACTTCCTATACTCTTAAACACTTTTTGCACTTTTAAACATACGTAATTTTCACAACATGTAAAATTCTAATGGGTACTCGCCATTGAAAATACTACAACTTGCGTGATGAAGATGATGATGAATTAGCTGTGCAGTACTGATGACGATGAAGGTGATGATGATGATGAATGTACTGCACAGCCAGAAAGAGCATTACAGCTCTTCTGAAGGCGCCACTGCATCAGGCGCTTCGTCAGGTGATGTCGTATCTTCGACCTCGTTTGGAATTTCAGTTTCCACTGAAGGTGTAGGCGTAACTTGTCTCTTCTTGCGAGTGAGGAACATGGTTATGTCGTCCTGATATTCTTTTCGTCCTTCTTAATGTTCCGGAACAAAGATTCATTGATGCCGTAATGGCGGCCTACAGCAGCGAAGCTTCTCCCTTGCTTTGACATGTCGAGAAGTTGCACTTTTTCTACGATGGTTAGCATCTTCTTCTGCCGCTTAGGTTCAGTGCCAGATGCCTTTGAAGGTGCAGAACGTTTGGGGGGCATTGCAGGGGTTGACATAAATTAAAAACTTTCACGGATAATTCACACAAACACAACACCGCAGAGTAACACTTCGAGTAGCGATCGCACGTCGATGTGAAATGGACAAGGCGAGATGCTGAATGCATGCTATGCGCGGGAGATGCAGAGAATGATTCTATGGTCGCTGAGCAAATCAGAACCCAGGATACAGAACACCATGTTCTGGTTGGTCGCCTCCCATCCATCAGCCAATAGTGTGCCGTGTCCGATCTCACGTGGGTAAACCAGAGCAAGTGGAAGCGGCCGCATCTGCGTTTTCCATTCGCACGACTCTTTGTCTATTCTTCCACTGTACACTATGTACAGTATTTTATTTCTTGTCATGTGTTTTAATGATTATTTTTATTTTTTTACGTTTTAAAAAAAATTTCGGCCAGAAAATGCTTATTTACCATAAAAATACATTTATACCGCAAAATCCCGTGATATCGCGAAAAATACGCGATATAAAATTAGATACAGTATGTAAGAGTTAAAAATCCGCGATACATTGAGACCGCGAAAGGTGAACCGCGATATGGCGAGGGATGACTGCACCTGAAAATTTTAAGGGAAGATGTGGGGAGGCCTTTCTGGCTCGTTGGCAGAGAGTGTGCCCAACTATACATTGTTCAGCCATTCTATTCAAAAATATTTGACAAATTGCAACAAAAAGTATCTGCAGTTTTATCCTCATGAACATGTCCTCCATCACATATAAAACGTCTCAAAGGATCCTCGAAGGGAAACCTGTGAAAATCACTGGAATATCACACCGCCAATTCTTTAAACTTGTTAAAGCTTTTCTGAAGGTGTCAGTGGACTGTTCAATTCTGATTTTTATTGAAACTGTTGGCAACCAGTCAAGGTTTGAAGGACTGAGAGGCAGTCCCAGCGGATAACTTAAAAAATGAATCCAAAAATAATGAAATATATTGCAATACGAAGGTACGCACTGAGTTTGTCCACACTATTCTTGACACATTACAACAAAAGTCATCAATTTTGGAATGATGCTTGCATAATTATGGTGGAAATGATGAAATAAATAAAACTAATACTATTTGCAGTTTTTGCAGATCGCCATTGCACAAGCATATACAAAAATGAAAACGCAAATCTGGAACATAAACTGACAGGAGTTGTCATGGTAAAACATAATCGCAAATTGCAAGCATAATACTGAGAACCTTCACAAAACCAAGAGCTTTCCAACGCAACAAAGAGTCTGCGGAGAATTTGATAGTGAACTTGTGCATGTTATATCATTAAAACGATTGTCCCATCAACGGCTCAACTTATGTCGAGCTCATCGCTGAGGGAGGTTAAAATTCTGCGATGCACCAAACAGTTTAAACTCCTGTGGAAACGTTCCGAATTATAACGGACTATACACATGCAGTTCGTGAGGAGAAACATGGAAACCTTCGCTCTTTTAAAACCAACGTGTTTTTTACCGAACCACAAAAAAACCTGGGAATGGTGGAGACGGCTAATTGGGAGGGAAGGAAGATAATAAAATTCAAAAGGTAACTAATAATATACAATGAGGTGAACGTTACGTATGAATCTCACGAAACTAGGGCACCTCACTCCGGACTCAATCGCAGACGGAAAAGAGACAAAACTGGGGGACTCAGCTCTGGTGGTGGTAGCGGTGAGGGGGAAGACGGGGGGGGGGCGGGAGAGGATGGCAACGGAGCAGCCATGAGAAGGGATGAGGAGGATGATGGGCATCAGGTAGCAGGCAAACAAAAAAGCTCTGCCCCTCGGGAGGTGAGAAAACGCTCCTCCCCTCACTCGAGAGACGATCCAATCCCCGTTGGTAGCTCCGACCCTCGCTTCCTCTCTTGCGAAGTTTCCCTTTACCCCAATAGAAATTTACATTTGTTTCTACACGCAATTTCTTCAACCATCATCCCTAATTAATATCACGCACCACCCCGTGTATGGTACGCATTCAAACAAAACAGGATTAAAGCTGACGTGTGTCCCTACTTATGACATCAAGATGGGCTAACGATTCATACACGAACCATGCGACTCTGTACATTCCTATCTGCTTCTTCGGTAATATCTAACTCTGTCTCTCCTCCGCCCCCCACTCCTCCCTCCACAACAAACATAACAATATGTTCCATTAAGTCAAACATTTAAACACAGTGAAATGTTAAATGTGTAAAATATGAAACAGAAGGAACTCGTACTGATGGACGACTTCAAAAGCGTCTTTTGGGGTAATATCGCGTGTCGGATTCTTCGCCGAAAGGGAATCCAGTTGTGTGGGGTTCACGTCATGTGTCGGATTCTTCTACGTCTGCAAAGCCATTGCATTGGATGCAATTGAGATGACTGGAGAAAGTCATCCAATTTTTCTTGGCACGCACGTACACAATCAGTACTATCTGTTGATGGTTTTGAAGATCTTGTCCAGTGAGGTGGTGAACCCAGGCCATGGATTTATCAGCATTTTTAATCCCATAATTGCCGTGTAGATACTTACTCCAGCGATTAGCGACTGACATCTTATGACATATTTTGGGTGAGTGATGCCTGTCCTCACAAAGATGTTCGCATGCTTGCGGACCTGTGGTGGATCATCAGACGGGATAAACAGGTGGAGAAAGATGTGCTGCACAAAGTTGCTTGCTGTAATTGCCATCAAATTCCATTTCAGGGAATTGAGAGCCTTTCTCTCCATGCTCAGCAACTGTCATCTCTGGACCAACTCTGGGGTGCAGGTATCCAGCTTTTATATGGAGAGAGGATTTTTAAGTGTGAAGTTCAAAGCCTCAAACAAGCAAGCGGGACCAAATACTTCAGATGGTCGTTTTGTCGGGATATGATGTACATGCAGCGGTCGAGTTAATTCACTGCCAAAATATAAAGGTCACCCTCACAGCACTCCATCTCACACACCTCCAACAACCAGTTGACGAGCTTGCCACTGATGCGTGACTGCACGTCCTGCACGCACGCCAATCTCCTCAAGGAACAGCAGGTAGTGGTGCTCATAATCAAGGATTGCAGCAACATTCACGGGTTCTGCAGGAGGAAGGGTTCTACGCTGCCGAGATTGGTGGAGCATCATCCTCGGTTCTTCTGAGCACCGGGTCGCAATGGATCACCTTCTGATCCTCCTGTGCCATCGGGTATTCGTGAAGATGCCTCCACGTATCCGTCAGGGACAGTGTTAGAATGCATGGAGGAGGGGAAAATCGTTCATCGCAGCAATATAAGTGTCAATGGGCACAAAAATAAGTGATCTGCCATGGTGCAGCAAGTGAAATATGAGAGTCCAGCAGAAAAAAATTTTCTGTTGTATTTTTGGATGGCTGGTCTTGTTGTTCGTAGCAGTGTCATCTTTGCAGGCTGGTGGCAGCGATGTTGATAGCTGGCAACAGATTTTGATGCTATGTTGTCTTGGCAGCTGTGAGAGACAGCCCACTTACGCCCTTCTTACTCCCCTTCCTTCCCTTGGGAGGAAACAATGGTGTTCAGTAATCCCCCTTTATCGCGGGGGTTACGTTCCAAACCCCCCCGCGATGAGTGAAAATCCTGAAAGTAGCGACCATATGTTTATTTTATAATTTATATACATTTCAAAGCTTCATGACAATCCCCACACTCTTATTAACCTTTCCTACACTCTTATAAACACTTCCTATACTCTTAAACACTTTTTGCACTTTTAAACATACGTAATTTTCACAACATGTAAAATTCTAATGGGTACTCGCCATTGAAAATACTACAACTTGCGTGATGAAGATGATGATGAATTAGCTGTGCAGTACTGATGACGATGAAGGTGATGATGATGATGAATGTACTGCACAGCCAGAAAGAGCATTACAGCTCTTCTGAAGGCACCACTGCATCAGGCGCTTCGTCAGGTGGTGTCGTATCTTCGACCTCGTTTGGAATTTCAGTTTCCACTGAAGGTGTAGGCGTAACTTGTCTCTTCTTGCGAGTGAGGAACATGGTTATGTCGTCCTGATATTCTTTTCGTCCTTCTTAATGTTCCGGAACAAAGATTCATTGATGCCGTAATGGCGGCCTACAGCAGCGAAGCTTCTCCCTTGCTTTGACATGTCGAGAAGTTGCACTTTTTCTACGATGGTTAGCATCTTCTTCTGCCGCTTAGGTTCAGTGCCAGATGCCTTTGAAGGTGCAGAACGTTTGGGGGGCATTGCAGGGGTTGACATAAATTAAAAACTTTCACGGATAATTCACACAAACACAACACCGCAGAGTAACACTTCGAGTAGCGATCGCACGTCGATGTGAAATGGACAAGGCGAGATGCTGAATGCATGCTATGCGCGGGAGATGCAGAGAATGATTCTATGGTCGCTGAGCAAATCAGAACCCAGGATACAGAACACCATGTTCTGGTTGGTCGCCTCCCATCCATCAGCCAATAGTGTGCCGTGTCCGATCTCACGTGGGTAAACCAGAGCAAGTGGAAGCGGCCGCATCTGCGTTTTCCATTCGCACGACTCTTTGTCTATTCTTCCACTGTACACTATGTACAGTATTTTATTTCTTGTGATGTGTTTTAATGATTATTTTTATTTTTTTACGTTTTAAAAAAATTTTCGGCCAGAAAATGCTTATTTACCATAAAAATACATTTATACCGCAAAATCCCGTGATATCGCAAAAAATACGCGATATAAAATTAGATACAGTATGTAAGAGTTAAAAATCCGCGATACAGTGAGACCGCGAAAGGTGAACCGCGATATGGCGAGGGATGACTGCACCTGAAAATTTTAAGGGAAGATGTGGGGAGGCCTTTCTGGCTCGTTGGCAGAGAGTGTGCCCAACTATACATTGTTCAGCCATTCTATTCAAAAATATTTGACAAATTGCAACAAAAAGTATCTGCAGTTTTATCCTCATGAACATGTCCTCCATCACATATAAAACGTCTCAAAGGATCCTCGAAGGGGAAACCTGTGAAAATCACTGGAATATCACACCGCCAATTCTTTAAACTTGTTAAAGCTTTTCTGAAGGTGTTAGTGGACTGTTCAATTCTGATTTTTATTGAAACTGTTGGCAACCAGTCAAGGTTTGAAGGACTGAGAGGCAGTCCCAGCAGATAACTTAAAAAATGAATCCAAAAATAATGAAATATATTGCAATACGAAGGTACGCACTGAGTTTGTCCACACTATTCTTGACACATTACAACAAAAGTCATCAATTTTGGAATGATGCTTGCATAATTATGGTGGAAATGATGAAATAAATAAAACTAATACTATTTGCAGTTTTTGCAGATCGCCATTGCACAAGCATATACAAAAATGAAAACGCAAATCTGGAACATAAACTGACAGTTGTCATGGTAAAACATAATCGCAAATTGCAAGCATAATACTGAGAACCTTCACAAAACCAAGAGCTTTCCAACGCAACAAAGAGTCTGCGGAGAATTTGATAGTGAACTTGTGCATGTTATATCATTAAAACGATTGTCCCATCAACGGCTCAACTTATGTCGAGCTCATCGCTGAGGGAGGTTAAAATTCTGCGATGCACCAAACAGTTTAAACTCCTGTGGAAACGTTCCGAATTATAACGGACTACACACATGCAGTTCGTGAGGAGAAACATGGAAACCTTCGCTCTTTTAAAACCAACGTGTTTTTTACCGAACCACAAAAAAAAAACTGGGAATGGTGGAGACGGCTAATTGGGAGGGAAGGAAGATAATAAAATTCAAAAGGTAACTAATAATATACAATGAGGTGAACGTTACGTATGAATCTCACGAAACTAGGGCACCTCACTCCGGACTCAATCGCAGACGGAAAAGAGACAAAACTGGGGGACTCAGCTCTGGTGGTGGTAGCGGTGAGGGGGAAGACGGGGGGGGGGGCGGGAGAGGATGGTCAGGGCGGATGGCAACGGAGCAGCCATGAGAAGGGATGAGGAGGATGATGGGCATCAGGTAGCAGGCAAACAAAAAAGCTCTGCCCCTCGGGAGGTGAGAAAACGCTCCTCCCCTCACTCGAGAGACGATCCAATCCCCGTTGGTAGCTCCGACCCTCGCTTCCTCTCTTGCGAAGTTTCCCTTTACCCCAATCGAAATTTACATTTGTTTCTACACGCAATTTCTTCAACCATCATCCCTAATTAATATCACGCACCACCCCGTGTATGGTACGCATTCAAACAAAACATGATTAAAGCTGACGTGTGTCCCTACTTATGACATCAAGATGGGCTAACGATTCATACACGAACCATGCGACTCTGTACATTCCTATCTGCTTCTTCGGTAATATCTAACTCTGTCTCTCCTCCGCCCCCACTCCTCCCTCCACAACAAACATAACAATATGTTCCATTAAGTCAAACATTTAAACACAGTGAAATGTTAAATGTGTAAAATATGAAACAGAAGGAACTCGTACTGATGGACGACTTCAAAAGCGTCTTTTGGGGTGATATCGCGTGTCGGATTCTTCGCCGAAAGGGAATCCAGTTGTGTGGGGTTCACGTCATGTGTCGGATTCTTCTACGTCTGCAAAGCCATTGCATTGGATGCAATTGAGATGACTGGAGAAAGTCATCCAATTTTTCTTGGCACGCACGTACACAATCAGTACTATCTGTTGATGGTTTTGAAGATCTTGTCCAGTGAGGTGGTGAACCCAGGCCATGGATTTATCAGCATTTTTAATCCCATAATTGCCGTGTAGATACTTACTCCAGCGATTAGCGACTGACATCTTATGACATATTTTGGGTGAGTGATGCCTGTCCTCACAAAGATGTTCGCATGCTTGCGGACCTGTGGTGGATCATCAGACGGGATAAACAGGTGGAGAAAGATGTGCTGCACAAAGTTGCTTGCTGTAATTGCCATCAAATTCCATTTCAGGGAATTGAGAGCCTTTCTCTCCATGCTCAGCAACTGTCATCTCTGGACCAACTCTGGGGTGCAGGTATCCAGCTTTTATATGGAGAGAGGATTTTTAAGTGTGAAGTTCAAAGCCTCAAACAAGCAAGCGGGACCAAATACTTCAGATGGTCGTTTTGTCGGGATATGATGTACATGCAGCGGTCGAGTTAATTCACTGCCAAAATATAAAGGTCACCCTCACAGCACTCCATCTCACACACCTCCAACAACCAGTTGACGAGCTTGCCACTGATGCGTGACTGCACGTCCTGCACGCACACCAATCTCCTCAAGGAACAGCAGGTAGTGGTGCTCATAATCAAGGATTGCAGCAACATTCACGGGTTCTGCAGGAGGAAGGGTTCGACGCTGCCGAGATTGGTGGAGCATCATCCTCGGTTCTTCTGAGCACCGGGTCGCAATGGATCACCTTCTGATCCTCCTGTGCCATCGGGTATTCGTGAAGATGCCTCCACGTATCCGTCAGGGACAGTGTTAGAATGCATGGAGGAGGGGAAAATCATTCATCGCAGCAATATAAGTGTCCATGGGCACAAAAATAAGTGATCTGCCATGGTGCAGCAAGTGAAATATGAGAGCCCAGCAGAAAAAAATTTTCTGTTGTATTTTTGGATGGCTGGTCTTGTTGTTCGTAGCAGTGTCATCTTTGCAGGCTGGTGGCAGCGATGTTGATAGCTGGCAACAGATTTTGATGCTATGTTGTCTTGGCAGCTGTGAGAGACAGCCCACTTACGCCCTTCTTACTCCCCTTCCTTCCCTTGGGAGGAAACAATGGTGTTCAGTAATCCCCCTTTATCGCGGGGGTTACGTTCCAAACCCCCCCGCGATGAGTGAAAATCTTGAAAGTAGCGACCATATGTTTATTTTATAATTTATATACATTTCAAAGCTTCATGACAATCCCCACACTCTTATTAACCTTTCCTACACTCTTATAAACACTTCCTATACTCTTAAACACTTTTTGCACTTTTAAACATACGTAATTTTCACAACATGTAAAATTCTAATGGGTACTCGCCATTGAAAATACTACAACTTGCGTGATGAAGATGATGATGAATTAGCTGTGCAGTACTGATGACGATGAAGGTGATGATGATGATGAATGTACTGCACAGCCAGAAAGAGCATTACAGCTCTTCTGAAGGCACCACTGCATCAGGCGCTTCGTCAGGTGGTGTCGTATCTTCGACCTCGTTTGGAATTTCAGTTTCCACTGAAGGTGTAGGCGTAACTTGTCTCTTCTTGCGAGTGAGGAACATGGTTATGTCGTCCTGATATTCTTTTCGTCCTTCTTAATGTTCCGGAACAAAGATTCATTGATGCCGTAATGGCGGCCTACAGCAGCGAAGCTTCTCCCTTGCTTTGACATGTCGAGAAGTTGCACTTTTTCTACGATGGTTAGCATCTTCTTCTGCCGCTTAGGTTCAGTGCCAGATGCCTTTGAAGGTGCAGAACGTTTGGGGGGCATTGCAGGGGTTGACATAAATTAAAAACGTTCACGGATAATTCACACAAACACAACACCGCAGAGTAACACTTCGAGTAGCGATCGCACGTCGATGTGAAATGGACAAGGCGAGATGCTGAATGCATGCTATGCGCGGGAGATGCAGAGAATGATTCTATGGTCGCTGAGCAAATCAGAACCCAGGATACAGAACACCATGTTCTGGTTGGTCGCCTCCCATCCATCAGCCAATAGTGTGCCGTGTCCGATCTCACGTGGGTAAACCAGAGCAAGTGGAAGCGGCCGCATCTGCGTTTTCCATTCGCCCGACTCTTTGTCTATTCTTCCACTGTACACTATGTACAGTATTTTATTTCTTGTCATGTGTTTTAATGATTATTTTTATTTTTTTACGTTTTAAAAAAATTTTCGGCCAGAAAATGCTTATTTACCATAAAAATACATTTATACCGCAAAATCCCGTGATATCGCGAAAAATACGCGATATAAAATTAGATACAGTATGTAAGAGTTAAAAATCCGCGATACAGTGAGACCGCGAAAGGTGAACCGCGATATGGCGAGGGATGACTGCACCTGAAAATTTTAAGGGAAGATGTGGGGAGGCCTTTCTGGCTCGCTGGCAGAGAGTGTGCCCAACTATACATTGTTCAGCCATTCTATTAAAAAATATTTGACAAATTGCAACAAAAAGTATCTGCAGTTTTATCCTCATGAACATGTCCTCCATCACATATAAAACGTCTCAAAGGATCCTCGAAAAGGAAACCTGTGAAAATCACTGGAATATCACACCGCCAATTCTTTAAACTTGTTAAAGCTTTTCTGAAGGTGTCAGTGGACTGTTCAATTCTGATTTTTATTGAAACTGTTGGCAACCAGTCAAGGTTTGAAGGACTGAGAGGCAGTCCCAGCGGATAACTTAAAAAATGAATCCAAAAATAATGAAATATATTGCAATACGAAGGTACGCACTGAGTTTGTCCACACTATTCTTGACACATTACAACAAAAGTCATCAATTTTGGAATGATGCTTGCATAATTATGGTGGAAATGATGAAATAAATAAAACTAATACTATTTGTAGTTTTTGCAGATCGCCATTGCACAAGCATATACAAAAATGAAAACGCAAATCTGGAACATAAACTGACAGGAGTTGTCATGGTAAAACATAATCGCAAATTGCAAGCATAATACTGAGAACCTTCACAAAACCAAGAGCTTTCCAACGCAACAAAGAGTCTGCGGAGAATTTGATAGTGAACTTGTGCATGTTATATCATTAAA
>NC_140961.1:26435656-26466656 GCF_056783735.1 Eptatretus burgeri
AACCTGAAGACTTTCACCACGTGGTTTAAAATACCCCCAACATGATAAACCTGAAGAGTTTCACCACGTGGTTTAAAATACCCCCAACATGATAAACCTGAAGAGTTTCACCACGTGGTTTAAAATACCCCAACTTGATAAACCTGAAGTTTTTCACCACGTGGTTTAAAATACGCCCTATATGATAAACCTGAAGACTTTCACCACGTGGTTTAAAATACCCCCAATATGATAAACCTGAAGACTTTCACCACGTGGTTTAAAATACCCCCTACATGATAAACCTGAAGATTTTCACCACGTGGTTTAAAATACCCACCGATATGGTGAACCTTGAGACTTTCACCACGTGCGTAAAATACCCCCGATATGATGAACCTGAAGATTTTCACCACGTGGTTTAAAATACCCCCAACATGATAAACCTGAAGATTTTCACCACGTGGTTTAAAATATCCCCTAGATGATAAACCTGAAGATTTTCACCACGTGGTTTAAAATATCCCCTAGATGATAAACCTGAAGATTTTCACCACGTGGTTTAAAATACCCCCAATATGATAAACCTGAAGATTTTCACCACGTGGTTTAAAATATCCCCTAGATGATAAACCTGAAGATTTTCACCACGTGGTTTAAAATACCCCCAATATGATAAGCCTGAAGATTTTCACCACGTGGTTTAAAATACCCCTATATGACAAACCTGAACATTTTCACCACGTGGTTTAAAATACCCCTATATGACAAACCTGAACATTTTCACCACGTGGTTTAAAATACCCCTATATGACAAACCTGAACATTTTCACCACGTGGTTTAAAATACCCCTATATGATAAACCTGAAGATTTTCACCACGTGGTTTAAAATACCCCCAACGTGATAAACCTGAAGATTTTCACCACGTGGTTTAAAATATCCCCCATATGATAAACCTGAAGATTTTCACCACGTGGTTTAAAATACCCCCATATATGATAAACCTGAAGATTTTCACCACGTGGTGTAAAATACCCCCGATATGATAAACCTGTAGATTTTCACCACGTGGTTTAAAATACCCCCACATGATAAACCTGAAGATTTTCACCACGTTTTCTAAAATACCCCCTACATGATAAACCTGAAGATTTTCACCAGGTGCTTTAAAATACCCACCGATATGGTGAACCTTGAGACTTTCACCACGTGCGTAAAATACCCCCGATATGATGAACCTGAAGATTTTCACCACATGGTTTAAAATACCCCCGATATGATAAACCTGAAGATTTTCACCACGTGGTTTAAAATACCCCCATATATGATAAACCTGAAGATTTTCACCACGTGGTGTAAAATACCCCCGATATGATAAACCTGAAGATTTTCACCACGTGGTTTAAAATACCCCCATATATGATAAACCTGAAGACTTTCACCACGTGGTTTAAAATACCCCCAACATGATAAACCTGAAGAGTTTCACCACGTGGTTTAAAATACCCCCAACATGATAAACCTGAAGAGTTTCACCACGTGGTTTAAAATACCCCAACTTGATAAACCTGAAGTTTTTCACGACGTGGTTTAAAATACCCCCTACATGATAAACCTGAAGATTTTCACCACGTGGTTTAAAATACCCACCGATATGGTGAACCTTGAGACTTTCACCACGTGCGTAAAATACCCCGATATGATGAACCTGAAGATTTTCACCACGTGGTTTAAAATACCCCCAACATGATAAACCTGAAGATTTTCACCACGTGGTTTAAAATATCCCCTAGATGATAAACCTGAAGATTTTCACCACGTGGTTTAAAATACCCCCAATATGATAAACCTGAAGATTTTCACCACGTGGTTTAAAATATCCCCTAGATGATAAACCTGAAGATTTTCACCACGTGGTTTAAAATACCCCCAATATGATAAGCCTGAAGATTTTCACCACGTGGTTTAAAATACCCCTATATGACAAACCTGAACATTTTCACCACGTGGTTTAAAATACCCCTATATGACAAACCTGAACATTTTCACCACGTGGTTTAAAATACCCCTATATGACAAACCTGAACATTTTCACCACGTGGTTTAAAATACCCCCCATATGATAAACCTGAAGATTTTCACCACGTGGTTTAAAATATCCCCCATATGATAAACCTGAAGATTTTCACCACGTGGTTTAAAATACCCCCATATATGATAAACCTGAAGATTTTCACCACGTGGTGTAAAATACCCCCGATATGATAAACCTGTAGATTTTCACCACGTGGTTTAAAATACCCCCACATGATAAACCTGAAGATTTTCACCACGTTTTCTAAAATACCCCCTACATGATAAACCTGAAGATTTTCACCAGGTGCTTTAAAATACCCACCGATATGGTGAACCTTGAGACTTTCACCACGTGCGTAAAATACTCCCGATATGATGAACCTGAAGATTTTCACCACATGGTTTAAAATACCCCCGATATGATAAACCTGAAGATTTTCACCACGTGGTTTAAAATACCCCCATATATGATAAACCTGAAGATTTTCACCACGTGGTGTAAAATACCCCCGATATGATAAACCTGAAGATTTTCACCACGTGGTTTAAAATACCCCCGATATGATAAACCTGAAGATTTTCACCACGTGGTTTAAAATACCCCTGCATGATAAACCTGAATATTTTCACCACGTGGTGTAAAATACCCCAATATGATAAACCTGAAGATTTTCACCACGTGGTTTAAAATACCCCCTGCATGATAAACCTGAAGATTTTCACCACGTGGTTTAAAATACCCGCCCCTATATGATAAACCTGAAGATTTTCACCACGTGGTGTAAAATACCCCCGATATGATAAACCTGAATATTATCACCACGTGGTTTAAAATACCCCCTGCATGATAAACCTGAAGATTTTCACCACGTGGTTTAAAATACCCCCCTATATGATAAACCTGAAGATTTTCACCACGTGGTGTAAAATACCCCCGATCTGATAAACCTGAAGATTTTCACCACGTGGTTTAAAATACCCCCTGCATGATAAACCTGAAGATTTTCACCATGTGGTTTAAAATACCCCCGACATGGTAAACCTGAAGATGTCCAACATGTGGTTTAAAATACCACCAATATGATAAACCTGAAGATTTTCACCATGTGGTTTAAAATACACCCGATATGATGAACCTGAAGATTTTCACCAGGTGGTTTAAAATACCCCCGACATGGTAAACCTGAAGATGTTAAACATGTGGTTTAAAATAACCCCTACATGATAAACCTGAAGATTTTCACCACGTGGTTTAAAATACCCCAACATTATAAAGCTGAAGATTTTAACCACGTGGTTTAAAATACCCCCAACATGATAAACCTGAAGATTTTCACCACGTGGTTTAAAATACCCCCAACATGATAAACCTGAAGAGTTTCACCACGTGGTTTAAAATACCCCCAACATTATAAACCTGAAGAGTTTCACCACATGGTTTAAAATACCCGCTATATGATAAACCTGAAGAGTTTCACCACGTGGTTTAAAATACCCCCAACATTATAAACCTGAAGAGTTTCACCACGTGGTTTAAAATACCCCCAATATGATAAACCTGAAGATTTTCAACACGTGGTTTAAAATACCCCCAACATTATAAACCTGAAGAGTTTCACCACGTGGTTTAAAATACCCCCGACATGATAAACCTGAACATTTTCACCACGTGGTTTAAAATACCCCCTATATGATAAACCTGAAGAGTTTCACCACGTGGTTTAAAATACCCCCAACATTATAAACCTGAAGAGTTTCACCACGTGGTTTAAAATACCCCCTACATTGTAAACCTAAAGATTTTCACCACGTGGTTTAAAATACCCCCAACATTATAAACCTGAAGATTTTCATCACGTGGTTTAAAATACCCCCCCACATGATAAACCTGAATATTTTCATCACGTGCTTTAAAATACCCCCGATATGATTGATAAACCTGAAGATTTTCACCACGTGGTTTAAAATACCACCAACATGATAAACCTGAAGATTTTCACCATGTGGTTTAAAATACCCCCGATATGATGAAGCTGAAGATTTTTATCACGTGGTTTAAAATACTGCCTGTATGATAAACCTGAAGATTTTCATCACGTGGTTTAAAATACCCCCAACATGATAAACCTGAAGATTTTCACCATGTGGTTTAAAATACCCCCTACATGGTAAACCTGAAGATGTTCAACATGTGGTTTAAAATACCCCCTACATGATAAACCTGAAGATTTTCACCACGTGGTTTAAAATACCCCCAACATTATAAACCTGAAGAGTTTCACCACATGCTTTCAAATACCCCCAACATTATAAACCTGAAGAGTTTCACCACGTGGTTTTAAATACCCCCGACATGATAAACCTGAAGATTTTCACCACGTGGTTTAAAATACCCCCTATATGATAAACCTGGAGAGTTTCACCACGTGGTTTAAAATACCCCCAACATTATAAACCTGAAGAGTTTCACCACGTGGTGTAAAATACCCCCGATATGATAAACCTGAAGATTTTCACCACGTGGTGTAAAATACCCCCAATATTATAAACCTGAAGATTTTCACCACGTGGTTTAAAATACCCCCCTATATGATAAACCTGAAGATTTTCACCATGTGGTGTAAAATACCCCCGATAAGATAAACCTGAAGATTTTCACCACGTGGTTTAAAATACCCCCTGCATGATAAACCTGAATATTTTCACCACGTGGTGTAAAATACCCCAATATGATAAACCTGAAGATTTTCACCACGTGGTTTAAAATACCCCCTGCATGATAAACCTGAAGATTTTCACCACGTGGTTTAAAATACCCCCCCTATATGATAAACCTGAAGATTTTCACCACGTGGTGTAAAATACCCCCGATATGATAAACCTGAAGATTTTCACCACGTGGTTTAAAATACCCCCCCCCCACATGATAAACCTGAAGATTTTCATCACGTGGTTTAAAATACCCCCGATATGATTGATAAACCTGAAGATTTTCACCACGTGGTTTAAAATACCCCCGATATGATGAAGCTGAAGATTTTCACCACGTGGTTTAAAATACTGCCTATATGATAAACCTGAAGATTTTCACCACGTGATTTAAAATACCCCCTACATGATGAACCTGAAGATTTTCACCGCGTAGTTTAAAATACCCCCTCCCCCCCCCCCCCCCGATATGATGAACCTGAAGATTTTCACCACGTGGTTTAAAATACCACCAACATGATAAACCTGAACATTTTCACCACGTGGTTTAAAATACCCCCCCACATGATAAACCTGGATTTTCATCACGTGGTTTAAAATACCCCGATATGATTGATAAACCTGAAGATTTTCACCACGTGGTTTAAAATACCCCGATATGATGAAGCTGAAGATTTTCACCACGTGGTTTAAAATACTGCCTATATGATAAACCTGAAGATTTTCACCACGTGGTTTAAAATACCCCCCCAACATTATAAACCTGAAGATTTTCACCACGTGGTTTAAAATACCCCTCCCCCCGATATGATGAACCTGAAGATTTTCACCACGTGGTTTAAAATACCACCAACATGATAAACCTGAACATTTTCACCACGCGGTTTAAAATACCCCCCCACATGATAAACCTGAAGATTTTCATCACGTGGTTTAAAATACCCCCGATATGATTGATAAACCTGAACATTTTCACCACGTGGTTTAAAATACCCCCCCAAATGATAAACCTGAAGATTTTCATCACGTGGTTTAAAATACCCCCAATATGATTGATAAACCTGAAGATTTTCACCACGTGGTTTAAAATACCCCCCACATGATAAACCTGAAGATTTTCATCACGTGGTTTAAAATACCCCCGATATGATTGATAAACCTGAAGATTTTCACCACGTGGTTTAAAATACCCCCAATATGATGAAGCTGAAGATTTTCACCACGTGGTTTAAAATACCCCCAACATGATAAACCTGAAGATTTTCACCACGTGGTTTAAAATACCCCCTACATGGTAAACCTGAAGATGTTCAACATGTGGTTTAAAATACCCCCAACATTATAAACCTGAAGAGTTTCACCACGTGGTTTAAAATACCCCCAACATTATAAACCTGAAGAGTTTCACCACGTGGTTTAAAATACCCCCGATATGATAAACCTGAAGATTTTCACCACGTGGTTTAAAATACCCCCGATATGGTGAATCCAGCATGCGTCTTTCCGAAAGTGTGAAGTTGGGGGGGGGGGGGAGTCGGGGAGTCGGAGGGTCTGATCTGCTACACATTTTCGGCCATTTTAATCAGAAACATCTCTGACTCTGAGATTTTTTCACAAGAGCGGGAAATCCATATCGGTTAACAAGAATCACCCAAATTCATTTTCTGCTGTTATGTTTGGGTGCACAGTGTTTGTGGAGCCTCGCGGGTCTGAAAACGTCATGAAAGAAAAATAAAGAACAGGACGTGACGTAGCTGATCTCCAGTGTGTGTGTGTGTGTGTGTGTGTGTGTGTGTGTGTGTGTGTGTGTGTGTGTGTGTGTGTGTGTGTGTGTGTGTGTGTGTTTCTCCATAATTCGGGTTTCAGAAGGTGAACAGAGCCCTCCCAGGACTCGAAGTATCCACCCTATTACTAATGGACCGTTACATATGGCAGAGTGCCCAAGCAGGCCATACGCCGAGAATCGTTCAAATTGTGATAAAAGCACCAAATTTGGTGGAGTTGTCCTTGAGGCCATACCTTTTGATTTTACCTGCAGACCCCCGATTAAATATCATTTTGAAGGCTGAAAGTACTTGGTTCACCTTACCTTCAGAGGCAATTCCAACTGAAGAAATAGGCCAATAATTACCAAACAAGGTCAATAAACCCAAGCAAACTGTATATTTTAGAAAGGGTAACGACTGGAGAATGTGAAAATATTAGAGGCAAAAGTTTTGTGGGTCACATGACCTCATTACAATTTGAAAATGGCCGCCATTGACAGGGAACAACCAAAATATGTTCAATTGGACCCCCACAAACAGGTCTTTCTTGGCTAAATATCAAGAAATTGACTGTGGAATCAAAGAGGAGGCAAAAATCTAATCCTTAGCCAAATTATGGCTTCTTATTGCCAATAATGATGAAATTAGGGCACAAACTCTGAAAAAGATTCTGAAGCCAGTTTAAAAAATATAATTGGTGTCTCAGTCACAGCAGTTCTACAATCACTCGTCAAAAACGTAAAGTTTCACATCAGATTATCCTAAAGAAGCCATACATTTCCTTAGAAAATGATTTGACATCAGCTGATCTCAATGAATATTCAAAGTGGCGGAAATTTAATCAGAAAGGATAATGAGTTTCATGACCAAAGTGACAACACCTGATGTCGATTCCTGACGAGATCACCGATAGCCAATCACCAGGTGCCAGCGCCCACCAGAACACCGCGACAGACATCAACGAAACAATCGCCAGATGTTGACACGTCCTGACTCACGACCATGATATAACACCTTCAGAAATCGTGAAAATTTCGCTTTGGAAAGCACTAACTGATGAAATAGCAGCTCAGGGCAACCAGCAGACTGCCTAGATTATTGGTAATTGAGTCAGTAGACATCACCTCTCTGGCCAGAAGAGATATGACAATACCACTGTAATTACACTGGAAATATATGGAGCGCCCGTCATTCAAGAAAGTTCGCGACCGGACATGAAAGGTTAAAAATGTTTCTGGAAAAATACACTGGTTGCAATAGTTACCCTTGTTTTATAAACAAATAAATATAGGTGTGGCATTGTGTTCTTGGACCATTGTGACAAGCTGCTCATGGTGCACTTCTATGTCGGAACATGATGGGTGAAGATAAAAACCAACACATTATCGTGTATCTGTCATGTGTCCGTGAAGACTGATTTGCAGTGCCTTCAGAAAGTATTCAAACCCTCGACGTTTGTCACATTTTGGTGTGTTACAGCCTGAATTTAAAATGGATTAAATTTAAAAAAAAACTTGTTACCAATCTGCACAAAATACCCCATAATGACAAAGTGAAAACATGTTTTTTGAAATTTTTACAAATTTATTGAAAACTCGCAAATACCACCTGTCACTTCGCTGATAGGAATACAAAGACAGACAGAGAGAGAGAGAGAGAGAGAGAGAGAGAGAGAGAGAGAGAGAGAGAGAGAGAGAGAGAGAGAGAGAGAGAGATGCAGTGAGGACGGAGGGGGAGCAAGGAGGAGTGGGGGGAGGGGTGGGGGAAGGGAAGACAGCATGATCTGAGAGGAAGGGAAGGCAGAGGTGAGGTGGAGCTTTAATTATGATTCATACTGTCTCATTAAAGTGCTTCTGCATACAACAACAGTGAAGATGGAAACAAAATAATATCTGAAATCCATTTTCCACCAGTCATACATGGCTGGAGATAAACACTGCCTGAACGCATCCTAAGCCAAGCAGTCTGGAGACAAACACTGCCTGGACATGTCTGAAGACAAACTCCCGTCCTGACAAACACTGCCTGGACATGTCTGAAGACAAACTCCCGTCCTGACAAACACTGCCTGGACACATCCAGAGACAAACACGGACAAGTCTAGAGACAAGCATTATAAGAATCCCGGACAAGTCCCGGACACGTCCTGTGACAAACAAACACAGCCCGGACAGGTCCGGAGACAAATACCATCCAGAGAAAAACAATGCTCAGACACTTCTCAAGACAAACTCCATCTGAGGACAAACATCACCCAGACATAAACACCGCCTGGACACGTCCAGAGACAAACACAACCCAGAGATCAACACCACCCGGAGACAAACACCGGTCAGGACATCACCACCTTGAGATCAACATAACCTGGAAACAAACACCGGCTGCCCAGAGAGCGAGAGAGAGAGAGAGAGGGAGAGAGAGAGAGAGAGAGAGAGAGAGAGAGAGAGAGAGAGAGAGAGAGAGAGAGAGAGAGAGAGAGACAGAGACAGAGAGAGAGAGAGAGAGAGAGAGAGACAGAGACAGAGAGAGACAGAGAAAGAGAGAGAGAGAGAGAGAGAGAGAGAGAGAGAGAGAGAGAGAGAGAGAGAGAGAGAGAGAGAGAGAGAGAGAGAGAGAGAGAGAGAGAGAGAGAGAGAGAGAGAGAGAGAGAGAGAGAGAGAGAGAGAGATAGGAGGTGGAGTCGGTGAATGGAGTTAGTGCAGAAAATATGTTATGCTTTATCAAGAAAACACACACACACCATATACACTGAGGAGCCAAAACATTATGACCACCTGCCTAATATGCTGTTGGTCCTCCGTGTGCCGCCAAAAAAGCACCGACCCGCCGAGGCATGGACTCCACAAGACCCCTGAAGGTGTCCTGTGGTATCTGGCACCAAAACATCAGCAGCAGATCCTTCAAGTCCTCTAAGTTGCGAGGTGGAGCCGCCGTGGATCGGACTTGTCGGTCCAGCACATCCCACAGATGCTCAATTGGATTGAGATCTGGAGAATTTGGAGGCCAGGGCAACACCGTGAACACTTCATCATGTTCCTCAAACCATTCCCGAACAATGTGTGCAGTGTGGCAGGGTGCAGTGTCCTGCTGAAAGAGGCCACTGCCATCAGGGAATGCCATTGCCATGAAGGGGTTTGGTCTGCAACGATGTTTAGGAAGGTGACACGTGTCAAATTGACATCCACATGAACGGCTGGACCCAGGGCTTCCCAGCAGAACATTGCCGAGAGCATCACACTCCCTCCACCAGCTTGTCATGTTCCCACAGTGCATCCTGGTGCCATCACTTCCCCAGGTAAATGGCGCACATTTATACAGCCATCCACGTGACCTCAAAGAAAACGGGACTCATCGGACCAGGCGACCTTCCTCCACTGCGCTAAGGTCCAATTCCGACATTCGCTTGCCCATTGTAGGCGCTTTCGATGGTGGACAGGGGTCATCATGGGCACTCTGACCGGTCTGTAGCTGCGCAGCCCCATACGCAGCAGAGTACGATGCACTGTGGATTGTGACACATTCCTCCCATGAGCACCATAAAAATTTTCTGTGACTTGTGCCACAGTAGACCTTCTGACGGTTCGGACCAGATAGGATAGCCTTCGTTGCCCTCGAGCATCGATAAGCTTTGGGTGCTCAACACCCTGTCGCCAGTTTGTGGTTTGTCTCTCTTCTGACCATTGTCAGTAGGTACTCAGGAGCACCCCACAAGCCTTGCCGTTTCAGAGATGCTCTGACCCAGTTGTCTGGCCATAACAATTTGGTCCTTGTCAAACTCGCTCAGGCCTTTACTTCTGCCCATTTCTCCTGCATCCAACACATCAATTCAAGAACTGACTGTTCACTTGCTGCCTACTATATCCCACCCCTTGACAGGTGCCATTGTAACAAGATAATCAATGTTATTCACTTCCCCTGTCAGAGGTCATAATGTTTTGGCTCATCAGTGTATATATAATATATATGCACACATATATACATATATATGCATAAATATATATATATATATATATATATATATATATATATATATATATATATATATACATATATATGCATAAATATATATATATATATATATGAGTCGATTTTGTTATTCCGTGTTTTTGTCGCCTTCAGGTTGCAATTTTAAACCAATCTTCACGAAACTTCACCACATGGTGGAGTTTGTCACAACGAAGAAGCCCATTGTTTTGCAGGTCAAAAGGTCAAGATAGGCCAAAGGTCAACAACTAAGGTGACATTTCTAAAATCCTCAATTTTCATCCGATTAAGTTGAAATTTGAAGAGGATTTTCATATTTTGCCATTGACTTCAAACACAAATTATTTTTAATGTCAAATTTGTTTTATGGCTTTTGCAAGTATCGTGTTCTGCATGACTTCTTGTTTGTTTGTCTATCTGTGTGCAGGATGTCTCAAGAAGTTGTGAACGAATCTGAATGAAATTTAGTGGGCAGATTGGGTGTGTGACAATGACGAACTGATTCGATTTTGGTGAAGATCTGGATCCGGATCCGACTACTAGACTTTTTAAAGTGATTCTTAACCATTGAGAGATTTAGCGAAAAATGATATATAACACGATGTTCCAAAATGTTGTGAATGGATTTGGACGAAACATTGTGGACACATTGGGTGTGTGACACGGAAGAATTGATTTGATTTTAGTGAAGATCGGAATCCAGATCTGGATACGAGAATTATTTTATTTTTAACGTGATTCTTTATCTTTGCGAGATAGGGGCAAAAACGATTATATAGCATGATATTTCAAATATATATTGGGCTCGATATGGACCTGGCATTATGTGGCGGAGATATGTGCTCGACCGAGCGCCCATCTATTTGATTATTGCTTTCGTGTGTGAAAACCTGAAATAAACAATCAATTCTACATTATTTATTTCATTAGAATCATTTATAATTGTGAAATAATTATTTCGCTAAATTGTTATGATTAAAGTATTCTTCTAAATGTAATTTCTTTATATATTTTAATGGAAAATCCACACGTCCCATTTTTAAGGTACGGTTAGAGCTGTGTGTTTGATGAGGACTTGCATTCTTGTTTAAAAATTCATCACAACCATCTTCAAAACATTCACATTCCTGTTCATGTCTTTCTCATTTTTTTTAACAGGAACTTTCAGGTCAAGAAACAACTTGCGAAAATTTACGTGGGACTTCATTTGGTCCAGAAACAGCTTATGAAAATTTACGTGGGACTTAATCAGGTCCAGAAACAGCTTATGAAACATTCCACACTGCATGATGAGAATAACCTTAAAAAGGTTATTAAGCTTTGGATGGAATGCTTGCCAAACAACAATGAGGGTCTCTATAACAGGTCTGTCAAACAAAAAATAGGACCACATCCTGAAGCTCACCTGGATCAGGAGCAGCAGACCCTCTTAGACCTGATGCTTTTTTTTTTAATTCCACGTACAAACTTTGTGCATCATGGGTAAAGAAGGTTGTGGCCAAGTTGAATTAAAATTGTATGTTTGGTTCAAGCGATAATAACTGAAGGGTTTACAGACTCGAGTTCTGTTTCTCCTTGGAAGTTGCAGAATCAAGAACAACCCAAAACATATCCTCTTCCCCTCGTGCATATGTAATATATAGATGGTCCCATTAAAATTTTTATTTTTCCATGGATTGGAATGCTGATTCCACCATGATAAATAATGTACCTGAATTTTAACATTCTTAACCTTGGAGTGAGTTAGAGGGATTGCAGAACAAGGAAAATATCATTTTATTTTATTATACATCGTTAACTCTGATAGATATGATAATAAATTTCATGAAAAGGACTTACAACAGTTGAGTATGATACTGTATTATACATTGAACACGGTGAGATATTGAACACATTGTTTTACATTTACTATGTCATCAGGTGGAAAAATAAACAAATGTGAAACAAAGAAAAACCTCTTTTTACTGTACTTCATATTAAAGTGATAATTGTAATTGATTTGTAGTGAAAATGGACACTGAATGAAAGTGTAATATTGTAAATTATCATTAGTTTGTGATGTATTTCTGCAGGAACATACACCACGAAATTCAGGGTATGGTTATACCACACCAATGAGTATTTATCACATGGTACCAATGGAGTGGAGATCCCTTATCCCTTTTTAAAAATGTTAGTTAAAGCGTCCATCGTTTATGGTCTTTTCTTTGGCTCTTTTAAAAACATTAAATATGTTAAAATCATGTATTATGGGAATAGCTTGCTTGCTATGGATTCGTTTTCATTCCCTTGTAGTGGTAACATAGAATCAGGAAGTTACTAAACCTGGTTTGTTGCTTCCGCTCAATGTCTGGTGTAAGATTTATTTATTTTTTCACGTACTTCCTCTCAGAAGCTGGACACCCAAAAACACCATGTTTCCATCATCGAATTCATTTGATGACACCAAAACCCCATGGGATGATGAAGGACGAGGGGACGTGGTTTTGTGATGTACGCATGCACGAAACACCTTCTTCTTCTTATTATACTCACACGGATTGGCACGATTCACTGCGTGATGCAAAAAGGACATTACATGATGTTCACTTCTGCAACTTGTTTTTTATTTAATTATTTCCTCACACATGTAGTGCAAAGTGGGGTTAATAAATTGATTCACTCTGTCTGTCATTCTATTTATATGAACAGGAACTGAATAATTTCAATTGAATTTCATATTTTGAACAATGTCGAAAACAAATCGGAACATGAATCAGAACACGAACCTGCAGTTTAGCAGTACTTTGGCTCTGCATTTGGCAAATCGTATGCTGTATCGTCTGGAGCGCATGCATTTACAAAGTGCTGTGTAACAATTGCTTCAGTCTGTCGGTCTGTCTGTTTAGCAGTCAAACAAAATTGAAAATAATTAATAAAGGGACCTCAAAGGATACAAAGAACATGCACAAATAACTAATTTAACATAATAAATAAGGTGGTGTTAAAGAGGGTGCATCAGTGGCGATAAACTTGCAATTAAATACGATTCAACGAAGAAAGAAAAACAAACAACAATACAACTGGAGATCAAGATGTACACCTGGAGCACTAGTGGACCACTGAGCACGTCCTCCAAATTCAATCTCTCTGGAATGGTTCCTTAAATTCCGTGGTCATTTGAGGAAAACGGTGACAATGTATATAGATATCATCTAGTCAAACTTCCTCTTGTCATGTTACATCACATACAACTCTATAATTTAACGAAAGGAAGCTACAAGCTTGCCTGCTGTCAGCTTTAGAGGTAAGTAGGTATGGACTGATGTCTCATCCTGTGCTCAAAATAAATATCATCCTTTTTCTAACCAAGAGTGACTCCACTTCACCTTTTACAAAATGACTCATCAGTGAAAGTGAAAGCAGGACACATTGTTCAACTTCCAAAGATTCTTTCCTGAACACTGTCCTGATGTTTCATCACCAGCGGCACCAACTTTTACATGAGGTTTAAGAAGTCGGAAGGTTCCAGCTCGGTCCGATATCAGTTAGAGGTAACAGCACAGGAGCAGACAGTCTACAAAGCTTGAGGGAATTCCTTTTGAAACCATCCAATGATTACTCGGAAGTAATGTGAAGCCAAAATGGTCACGGGAGCAATCGAACCTCAACAGAAATGAAAAGGAATCATCTCTCAACTTTAAATCACTCTATTTTACATTTTGTCCAAATCTTTCAACTCTAAATCAAACTATTTTACATATTATCCAAATCTCTCAACTTTATATTAAACTACTTTACATCTTATCCAAATCTCTTAACTTTAAATCAAACTTTGTTACATATTATCCAAATCTCTCAACTTTAAATCAATTTATTTACATCTTATCCAAATCTCTCAACTTTAAATTAAACTATCTTACATCTTATCCAAATCTCTCAACTTTAAATGAAAGTATTTTACATGTTATCCAAATCTCTCAACTTTAAATCAATCTATTTTACATGTTATCCAAATCTCTCAACTTGAAATCAATCTATTTTACATGTTATCCAAATCTCTCAACTTGAAATCAAACTATTTCACATCTTATCCAAATCTCTCAACTTTAAATTAAACTATTTTACAACTTATCCAAATCTCTCAACTTTAAATTAAACTATTTTTCATCTTATCAAAATCTCTCAACATTAAAGCAATCTATTTTATATCTTATCCAAATCTCTCAACTTTAAATCAATCTATTTTATATCTTATTCAAATCTCTCAAATTTAAATCAATCTATTTTATATCTTATCCAAATCCCTCAACTTTAAATCAATCTATTTTATATCTTATCCAAATCCCTCAACTTTAAATCAATCTATTTTATATCTTATCCAAATCTTTCAACTTTAAATCAATCTATTTTATATCTTATCCAAATCTCTCAACTTTAACTCAATCTATTTTATATCTTATCCACAACTTCCATTTCATATACATTGAATACCACCACTGAGTCGGCTATATTTATTACCTCCATTCTCATTTCTTTCGAGAGAAATCCCCAAAGCCACATCCACATAACCACTTGCCTTGGCTGTGGTGTCTTCCTTTGTGCAAATTAGTTCCAATATTGAACAGTGCAAAATCCTCGCCAAGCAACATTTGAATATTGAGCACAGTGATTGGTAACCTGAAACCTGTGCCATACTCTTTTCAGTGCATTGGTGCTGCCAAAACAGTTTATTGGCCAGGGTTATATTGGGTGGTTTATCATTACATTGTCAGTGTTGTTTGTTCGTGCTGTATCCTTTTTAAAATGAGGAAGCGGCATGGACCATTTTTTTTTTTACGTCTTTGGTATGACTCGGCCAGGGATTGACCTATGATTGACCTACCGACCTCCCAGATTCAGAGCAAAAGTTCTAACCAATACACCACAAAGGATCAGTTACAGTTCCTCCTCTATGGCAGCCTTTCTAAAGCACAGATAGATTGCTGTGAGACATTCTAAGGAAACTGCAGACTTATTATGAGAAATGCAACATCACCGCGACAAAATATTTTCCAGCTTGTTGCTCGTATTGTATTTTCTTCCTGATTATCAGAAAAAAAGAATGAAGAAGGAAGTCAAAGTTGCAAGCCTATCCAACGATGCTGGGTGACACACATGAACAGGAACAGCAAAGTCAGGAACATGTGATGTATCATGATGTTTCTCATACTGGGTGGTTTCCAGAGATGTGAAAGACATTTCTGGCACTGTTTATGGATGCATTCGATTCACTTTCCTCCCGTTACTACTGTCACCTTCAAACCCCTTTCATTTCCCACTTCTCTAACTTCTCTATCTGTTGAAGCATTAAGGAGCGTTACATGAGGATGTCCTATTTGGGTAAACAATGCGTTACGTAATTTTTGAATGGCTCCTGATGGGTTTCTGTGAAGTTGGTGATGACATGATAGGGCAACAGAAAATGTTACATATTCCACTGTTGTGACATGGGAATGAACGTTTGCTTTTATGAGGAGGAGGAGAGTGAAAGTATAGATGGGAAAACTCTGGAAGGGTGAAGGGAGGTTGAGGACTTTTGGTGGGGGTGAGGCCATGGGAGGGGGGGGAGAGTGAAAGCTTAAGTGCAGGGAGGGGATCAATGCCTTTAGGTTGGGATGGGAAGGGTGAGGAATTGGGATTTGGGGGTGGAAGAGAGCAAAGAGTTGGGAGGGGGAGGCTGAGGCTTTTTTGTTAAGGGGTTGTCAGAGCTGCTTGTGTGTGTTTACTCATGGTACAAATGTAATTGTGTGGGAGTGTGTGTGTGGGTCACTGTGTGGGGTGGGGGAGGTGGGTGGGTGATGTAATCACTTTACAGGGAAGCTGCAGGTGTACTTGAAACAAAAAATAATCAAGAGAAGTCTTTAATAGATATGGTGGCGAATGTCTATATGTTCATGATTTGTACAGGTGGTACCGCCACCACAATCTCATACATTGCGGTGTATATATATATATATATATATATATATATATATATATATATATATATATATATATATATATATATATATATATATATATATATATATATATATATATATATATATATATATATATATATATATATATATATATATATATATATTGTCGCGGATTCACGCCCGCCGGCGTGCGAACGGCCACGTAACTCGAATCGCGGCACGTCGCCCACCGGACGGACAATCCAGTCGTGACCCTCTCGGACTAACGCCGGGAACCAGTCACGGGTGGACCTTTCGGTCTCACCGCGATCGAGCCAATCGGCCCCCGCGTGGGATAGGGTTGCTCGCCAAATTCGACCTACCTAAGTACCCACACGGAGGGTAGACCGGGCGATCGCACCTCGCCGCAGGTCGACTTCGGACACGGGCCACTTAAGCGACCCGTTCCGTACTATCGGGATAACCGAGCGGTGTTATTCGTCGGCCTCGACGGTTCGATTAATTATCGGGCGTCTTAGCCCAGGACCAACCCTTTACGTGAAGCAAGATGGGGATTCAATGAAAGAAATGACGAAGCGAAGCGGGAAACAGTTCAACATAAAGCACATTTATTCGCGATGAACGGAAAGCACACATATACAATTCCACCAAAAGCACATGTAAAAGGAAAAGAAACACAATGCAATTTTACACAAAAAGCAAATGTAAAAGCGAAGACACAATGCAGAGCTATCCGACTACCGAGCACACGGCAACACTTATACAATTCTACTTCACAGACGGCGCCGACAACACATACCCAAAACCAAGAAAAAGAACACCCTCAAGGATGAGGCGGGCCTGGGGCCGAGACCGGGTCGGGCCTACCCGTCTGATGATGAGGTGCGAAGTGGCGATGGTGCCCCAACTCCGCGGGCCTCACGGACAGTGTCTGGTAGGGGGTGGGAAGGGGGCCCCCTTTTGTCGCACTATCTCAGCGCGGGGGGAAACAGGAGGGGGTTGCTGATGCTCGGGGAGAGGAGGATTTTTATTGTCTCGGGTCCCGCGACGAGCGTCTCCACCTCGACCAGGTCGCGCCGTCGGCCTCCCGCCTTCAGCTCCCGGCACCGACGCGAGCACCCCCTCGTCCGTCTTCGCCGCAGCCACCTCTCCACAGCTCCGCCGACAACTCGTACCAACGCACAGCTCGTTCCAACGCGCAACTTCCTTCCAGCTCCACCGACGATTCTCATGAACTCCGATCTCACTCTTTCCAACGCACACCCCCTTTCTGACGAACGCAGCTGCTTATATAAGCCCCGTGGCTTCGCCTTTGACCCCCTGCCTTCGACCTTTCACCTCGCTCCCCATTGGCCCGAGAAAAAGTGGGCGTGAATGCTTTTTGATCCATGAATTTGCATATAGCCACCGCCCTCCAACGCCCTGGAGGCGGGGCCAAATCCCCCCTCGCTCACCGATTGGACGGAACAAAAGTGGGCGTGAGTCGTTTTTGATCCGTTTTTCTGCGGAAAGTCCGTGATGTTTTGTACACGCTGTTCGGTGCGCGCCCTGCACGAGTCCAGTACCGGTACCCACAAGCGGCGCAAGAACGGTGGCGATGCGACGGTTGCGAGGTGTGACGGTAAAGGTCGTGGCTGTTGTGGTGAAGCGGCGTTGTGGTGGGTGGTTGATGTTGTGATGACTGTTGAGACGTGGTTGGTGGTGGTAGAGATGGTGGCTGGTCCAAAATAAAGATAGTAAAAGAAAAACGGCTATCCTGAAGAGTCGCAGCACGCATGAATGACATTTATTCCCTCTAGGCAACGGGTTTGGGCCGAACTACACATATACTTACCGAGATATCTCACCTAAGGGACCTGAATGGTGGTTTGCGAATTTGGTCAACCACAACACTACCCCCTCCCCTTTTTACAGACTCGTCCCGAGTCGTCAAATTTTCGTGTGCCATCATGTGTAGTTTTCCCCTAGTACATTTTACCTACGGATCCCTGAGTGCGACATTCATGGTATTCGTGTCCCCAAAATAAATAACCTGAGGGCTGCGTAACTACCTAAACAAACTCACTCACACGGACGACTTAAATAAAATTGCCGGCGCTAGGACAGACATGCCGGGGCGCACTCATATTTACAGTACATCTTAACCTTAACTTACAAATTTTACACTAAACCATGGCCCAGGATCAATGAGCTCTGCAAAAGAAAGCAGTTAACAGGGAGCCAGGCTGCTCGCATGCAGTCTCTGGCTCAAAACAATGCAGGTGACAGGGAACGTGGCTGGCTGATCACACGCAGTCAAAGGCCTTCCCTTTTGAACTGAACGCAGTGAACCACAACGGTGCATGGGCTGCACAAACGTAGTCTCCGTGCCAGCTCAGGTGGCACACGCAATGAACACAACGGATAGATGGATGGACACAAACACGGTGCACGGGCCGCCACTGCAGGCCCGTGTTGTAGCTGCCAACAGGGCAGTTCTCGCAGCTTGCAAACTGTTGCCTTGCGGATCCTGGCGCACATGGAAATGAACAGGTGGGGGGGGGAAAGCAAAATTGAACGGGGCTGGTGAACGTGGGTAGTGGGCATGGCATGGCAAAGGCAGCAGGCAAACACAGCCCGCAGAAGAAGGCCGCTGCAGGCAAACACAGCCGGCAGATGAACTGGCCGGCACAGGCCTTGAAGAAAAACAGCCAGCAGATGAAGTGGCCGGCACAGGCCTTGAAGCAAAACACGGCCAGCCGATGGCACAGGCCTTGCAGCAAAACAACAGCTGCCGATGAAGTTGGCCAGCCTTTGCCGTTCCGTGGAGGTTGGTGGAGGGAGTGCGGTGGTGCTGGCCACTTGGAAGGCGGGCTCGGACCTACCTACCTGTCTCCCTCCCACCTATCGCCTTTGCCTGTCACTGTACATACCCACTCCCTTAATTTGTCAAACCCCAATTTAGCCCCAACTTATTTTTTTGTTGTTTTTATTTTTACTTCCCCACTATAAATCGTCCCCTAACCCCCTTTATCGTCTTTGTTCGGCTAACCTATCCTGTCACCTAGCCTACTCCCAACCCCTACGTTCCCTTCCCGGAGGGGAATAAGGGAGAGCTAGCGTCCTGTGTCGAGGCCCAACGAAGCCTCAGAATGGCCTCCCCAGAGTTCGGCGATCTTAACACCAAGTGGGTCCAGCGGCCCACAACGACAGCGAGGGGATGGATGGTGCGGAGGGGTACATCTCCTAATCTACCCTAACCATTTAACTGTTAAACTACCCCGGGGCTTTCAACAAGCGCCTCTCGCTTAAACTATTGGTTCTAACAACCCAGATTCCCGTCGCCTGTGTTGGTGTCCTCACGATTTCGGGCCTCGCCCCCCCAATTTTCTCTCCGTGCCCTCACACGGTCTCATGGCTGGGACACGTGGCTCCCTTTGGCAGGCACGACCCTCTGCCGATTCTCCGACGATGGCACCCCCAGGCACTACACTGCCTCCAAGCCTACCAGCTCCCTAACACCGGGGAGTGCCCCCCATGGCACCTCCCCTGAAACGCACACGTGGCAGGCTGGCCTCCCGGGGCCCTTTCCGAGGGTCACCCGTGCCCACAACACTGCCCACGCGGCCAATGGCGCTCCGGGCCCCCGCACCAAGCAGGCGCACCCGTGCCCACTACCCTATCCCGGCCCCCCCATGGGCCCTTGGCCTACTACGGCCGACTGGCCTGGTGCCCGGGGTACCCACTCAGCGATACTCACCTTTCGCAGCCACGCTCCCAACCCGTCAACAGGGCTCCTGCACCCCTCCAAACGGGTTTCGAGCCTACATTCACACCAACAACAAAACAACCTCCATTTTTTCAATTTGGCTAACCCAGCTAACTCACTTTACTCTGACCCCGGGGTCCCTTGGGCGGGAGTCACTCCTCCCCCCAATCACTCATCGCACCATGCATTCCCCATTCGCTCCACTCACACAGACCCGCTGGCCTCACTCACTCACCAAGCACATGCTTCCAATCCACTCACCAACAACTCTTCAACACACACACCACCGAACTCTGCCATCCTCCTAACTACCTCCCCTAACTAACTCGTGCTCCCACGTCGTCCCTTAAACTATAGCACGTTCCTTTTAACACTACGTAGCTAAACTACGTCAACTCTACACATTCACAAGTCTGTCACTGTCTCCAAAATAATCCCATTAATCAATTTCCCAACCTAAAGCTCACTAAATCCCTCTAACTAATCCATTCCACGGACCCCATGAGGACTTACCCCTGCCCCATGGAGCCGGTCTAGCTATGCTAACCCTTCCCCCTAACTAGTTTCCATCCTGTGCCCAGGGAAGGGGGTCTTCCACCCCTTGCCCAGGAATCCTGTGCACCCGAAAGTGAGGCTTGTTTTTTTTTTTTTTCATGCGCATCACCAGCGCGGCAACCCACAGCTCGCGCACTTTGCACCTGCCCGTGACGTCATGCAGCTGCACGTGTTCCTCGTCCCTCCTTGGACGGTACCATCCGGCAGGGATACCCCTCCTGCCGGATTCCAACCCCACGTGCAGCCATGGCGTCACCGTGCGCATAAAAAAACACAAGCCCCACGTCTCGAGGGGTTCCCCACGCGAACACATGTGCTTTGCCCGTTGGAGCTTAACACACACGATCGCGTGGAGAACCCGTCCGGTCCAAATCCGTAATCCTGCCTAAACTTTGTCCGTCCGCGGGATCGGCAAATCCACCGCGTGCGTTTCCGGACCGGGACTTCACTCTCGCAAGCGAGCACGTGGCGGTCTCGTGCGTTGCACAGCACGAACCTCGTGCTCACTGCTGGGTGAACCCGGCACGGTCCCCGAAACAGCTACAGCCGCTACCTGGCTTTCTTTCTTCTGTCGTCGTCGTCGCCATTCGACCCACGCACACCTGCGTGTCACGACGCTCACAGTCCATTCCATTACATTCACACCGGGAGACGCGGCTGCGTGCTCCCGCATGCCCACCGACATCTCCCTTACATACCGCTCTCTCACACACACGGTCTCCCTTGCATTCGGCCGTTCACTCACGCGTGCCTCACTACTCACACAAACCATACTACTTACACACGCGGGGGCACTCACCCGCGGTGCCTCACTCATACTGGCCGTTTCATCCACACACACGGCCTCTTCCACACACGGTGCCTCATCCACACACGGCGTGCTGGGAAGCACGTACTCCGGCACCATCGCCACCACACCACTCACACACGGGGACGCACTCACACCTTGCACCACACACACAGGGATAACTACACTGGGGATTCGTGTCCCCACAAGGGTCTCCGGGGCCTCTATACCCCCCAAGCTCTCCAATCACCCGTTCGCAGCACTCCTCCCCTCAACCTCGCAAAGCACGACCGAACTCACCTGGTCGTGACTCGCCTCAAGGGGGCATACTCCCTCCCCTCGTTCCTGGAGGAGGCCAACCAGCTGCTCGCACTGGGTCCCGACACGCTCCGCGAGCTCACCCCCATTGTCCTCTACTACCTCCGTGTGTGTGTGTGCGTCACTTACCCCGTCTTCATCGTGTAGTCTCTCCTCTATTTTTTCTGTCTCCCGTGTCTCTGCCAACTCTTCACCCTTTACCTCCCTTGTCTCAACTATTATTTCCGTTGTCGTCACCTCGTGTCTCGTCTCACACGTTTTGGTCTCCCCATTTAATTTTTCCCTTTTGGTCACCGTCGATTCTTCTGTCACGACCCTCGCCCAACACGCCCCCCGAATTATTTTCTTACCCGCCTCAACCGCGGGCCTGTCAGCCGCTGCACCCCCTTCCAGCTCGTTTGCTCCCACACGTGGAGTCGCCATTCCCAGCTCCCTGGTCACGGCCTTCATGCCCGCCTGCAGGCATCGGCCCATGTTCTGCGTCTCACCCCGTAGCTCTTTCATTTCCTCCTTCATGTTTGCTTCCATTCCGTTTATTTGCTTGTTCATTTCGTTTTTCATTTCATTTGTATTTGTATCCATCTTTTCGTTCATTCCTTTCATTTCGTTTGTCATTGCCGCCAGCATGGCGCATAGCTGGGCCATGTCGGGTGCGCTTGAGTGAGCCGTTTCGGCAGGGGTCGGGAGGTTTTGGTGGAGAGGGGGAGGGGAGGTGTCATACACCGCGGCCGCTGCCGCACCCATTTCGGCCTCTGGGTTCAGTTGGGCGAGTTCGTTTTCCTGTACAATTAACATTTCCTGCACGGGTATTTCATCCTGAGCCATGGATTCTACACATTCTACATCCATTTCTAATACCCCCGGCTCCCGCTCGCCTTGAGACGCCATCTTGCTTCTCTTAAAGGGTTAATTTGAATCGCTCGTAATTTGGAGGGAATCGGGGGTCGCTTCTCTCACCCCTGGACCGATTCCCGTGAATTTAATTGGAGACAGGACAGCCCGTTTTACCGTTCTCCGTTACCAGTGCTGCGAGGAGGGCGATGAGTTTGTATCCCACTCCTGACACCAGTGTCGCGAATTCGCGCCCGCCGGCGTGCGAACGGCCACGTAACTCGAATCACGGCACGTCGCCCACCGGACGGACAATCCAGTCGTGACCCTCTCGGACTAACGCCGGGAACCAGTCACGGGTGGACCTTTCGGTCTCACCGCGATCGAGCCAATCGGCCCCCGCGTGGGATAGGGTTGCTCGCCAAATTCGACCTACCTAAGTACCCACACGGAGGGTAGACCGGGCGATCGCACCTCGCCGCTGGTCGACTTCGGACACGGGCCACTTAAGCGACCCGTTCCGTACTATCGGGATAACCGAGCGGTGTTATTCGTCGGCCTCGACGGTTCGATTAATTATCGGGCATCTTAGCCCAGGACCAACCCTTTACGTGAAGCAAGATGGGGATTCAATGAAAGAAATGACGAAGCGAAGCGGGGAAACAGTTCAACATAAAGCACATTTATTCGCGATGAACGGAAAGCACACATATACAATTCCACCAAAAGCACATGTAAAAGGAAAAGAAACACAATGCAATTTTACACAAAAAGCAAATGTAAAAGCGAAGACACAATGCAGAGCTATCCGACTACCGAGCACACGGCAACACTTATACAATTCTACTTCACAGACGGCGCCGACAACACATACCCAAAACCAAGAAAAAGAACACCCTCAAGGATGAGGCGGGCCTGGGGCCGAGACCGGGTCCAGCCTACCCGTCTGATGATGAGGCGCGAAGTGGCGATGGTGCCCCAACTCCGCGGGCCTCGCGGACAGTGTCTGGTAGGGGGTGGGAAGGGGGCCCCCTTTTGTCACACTATCTCAGCGCGGGGGGAAACAGGAGGGGGTTGCTGATGCTCGGGGAGAGGAGGATTTTTATTCTGTCTCGGGTCCCGTGACGAGCGTCTCCACCTCGACCAGGTCGCGCCGTCGGCCTCCCGCCTTCAGCTCCCGGCACCGACGCGAGCACCCCCTCGTCCGTCTTCGCCGCCGCCACCTCTCCACAGCTCCGCCGACAACTCGTTCCAACGCACAGCTCTTTCCAACGCGCAACTTCCTTCCAGCTCCACCGACGATTCTCTTGAACTCCGATCTCACTCTTTCCAACGCACACCCCCTTTCTGATGAACGCAGCCGCTTATATAAGCCCCGTGGCTTCGCCTTTGACCCCCTGCCTTCGACCTTTCACCTCGCTCCCCATTGGCCCGAGAAAAAGTGGGCGTGAATGCTTTTTGATCCATGAATTTGCATATAGCCACCGCCCTCCAACGCCCTGGAGGCGGGGCCAAATCCCCCCTCGCTCACCGATTGGACGGAACAAAAGTGGGCGTGAGTCGTTTTTGTTCCGTTTTTCTGCGGAAAGTCCGTGATGTTTTGTACACGCTGTTCGGTGCGCGCCCTGCACGAGTCCAGTACCGGTACCCACAAGCGGCGCAAGAACGGTGGCGATGCGACGGTTGCGAGGTGTGACGGTAAAGGTCGTGGCTGTTGTGGTGAAGCGGCGTTGTGGTGGGTGGTTGATGTTGTGATGACTGTTGAGACGTGGTTGGTGGTGGTAGAGATGGTGGCTGGTCCAAAATAAAGATAGTAAAAGAAAAACGGCTATCCTGAAGAGTCGCAGCACGCATGAATGACATTTATTCCCTCTAGACAACGGGTTTGGGCCTAACTACACATATACTTACCGAGATATCTCACCCAAGGGACCTGAATGGTGGTTTGCGAATTTGGTCAACCACAACAATATATATATATATATATAGATATATATATATATATATATATATATATATATATATATATATATATATATATATATATATATATATATATATATATATATATATATATGCAAAAAACGACCTTTCATTCATGAAGTTATCCATGAGGCCTCAGTATAGTTTCTTAATTGTGTGCTGTTTGAACGTCAGTTGCATCCTGACTACACATATGTCTATTAATTACGTACCATTGGAATGTACCTGTTGACCCTTTTGACTGCTGAGACCCCTTAGACTTTTGAAGACCCTTTAGACTTTAGAGTTTAGATGCTGTTAGAAATTTACATCCTTTAGATCCCTTTGACCTTTCAGACCCACAAGACCCTTAAGAACCTTAAACACCCTTAAGACCTCTCAAGACATCCAAGACTCTGAAGACTCCCAAGAGCCCTAAGACCGCTGAAGACCCCAAGACCCTCAGACTGCTTTTACCTTCCATTTTGACACTTTAGACCACCCTACACCCTTTCGACCTTTATACCCTTTAGACCTTTACACCCCTTAAAGGGAAACCCAAACATAATTTTTCTTTCTGAAAACCAATGAAAATCATTACACGGTCTAATTTAAAGGAAAACAAAACTGAATTTTTTTTTGCCAATCACAAAGTGCTGATAAAAACCCATGAAGTGTCGATTTTCGATTGCCGCCAGTGCCGTCACACTCAGAACCCACCCAGTTCCAACAATGTATTTTGAGCTCAGATACCGATATTGATTCTGTCTGATGGGGAAAAATGGGGAAATGAGGAAATGAGGAAAATGGGAAAACATGAGCTAAATGGGGAAAAAGGGAATAGGTTTCTGGTTGTTCGTGATTCATAAGGGAGAATCAAAAAACCCATGAAAAATCGTGAATACGCGAAAAAAAAAAACCCATGAATACATGAAGCACGGCTGCGAATGTCAAAGAAGATCACATTTTATGAACTGTGCATACGCGGGGTCCGCAAATGTAAGTCTCCGAATGTCGGAGTCGGAGAGTACAGTATTACAAATTGAGTTTTTATAAAATCAATTTTTCTGGTTCATGTCATGCAATTGCACAAACATCCAAAAGGGAAGGAAGAGATTTACCCAATTTCTCTGTTAATCCATTCATGGGAAGTTGACACGTCATCTATCCTTGTTCCTGAATTCTCTGTGATATTAAAATATATAAATCTCTTCTCCATTGTGTTCGATTACACTCTCTGCAATGTCTCTCTCAATGTTTTCCCACCATTCCCCCCAAATTCCTATTCCTCCTTGGCAGCTTCTTTACTGGGTAGCTCTTTTACAAGGTAAGGATCATACAAGCAGATTTTTCCATTGTGTGTTAAAGGTGTGCATTTGACTCAGTGTATTAAAAGTTACCCTTGATATGAAAATATGTGGATTAATTATATTTTCTTTCTGTGTATATTTCACAGATTAGAGGGTGAGTAATATAAATAAAAAGAGGTAAACACTGTCTGAGACAACATTAGATAAAGTACTTTTTCTGGGCAGTTGTAATGATAGTGATTACATAAGGAGAAATAGCACGAAACGGACAAAATAAATATAATGGTTATCTAAATTACAAAACACTCATGGGCAAAGAGAGAAATTTAAACCTGAATAGAAGAAGAAGAATACAAATTATAGCAAAAATGACAGTAAAATGGAGAAAGAAGAAAGGCCAACACAGACAAGAGTTTCCACAGGTCCAGTATAAGGAGTAAAACAAGTCAAGACAATCCTTACGACTGATTAAAGTGTATTTATTAAAATAAGAATTATGTTTTTATTCTCTTTGTGACAACCTAACCCTTTCCCTGTTACACAATCTCAGCAATTTCAACCAACCCTGAAAGCTGCACTGTTTCATCATTAATTATTTAAATTTTATCTCTGGTTCGTGGAGGAGTTTGTAAATACAGTGTCATCATTTTATTTTATACCATCAAATACCACCGTCGCTTCGTTGACGGGAGTATTAAGGGGGAGAGCGGAGAAAGAGGGAGAGGAGGGAGGAGAGGAGGGAGAGAGGGAGAAGAGTCAGAAAGAGGTAGAGAGGTGAGAGAGGGAGAGGGAAAAGGGGAGGAGGGAGAGGGAGGGGAGGGGAGAGTGCAAAGGGGGAGAGGGGGAAAGGAAAGGAGAGGGGCGAGGATTCCGGCAGATGCAGCACCCAGTTGAACGTCCAGCCGAGAGATGGCACACACATTGACGAATCGCACTGCTTGTGAAACACTAGGATGATAGTTTATAGCTGGGTCGTCCCTCTCTCCCTCATCTCATCTCATCTCTCTCTCTCTCTCTCTCTCTCTCTCTCTCTCTCTCTCTCTCTCTCTCTCTTCCTCTCTCTCTCTTTCTCTCTCTGTCTCTCTCTCTCTCTCTCGCTCTCTCTCTCGCTCTCTCTCTCTCTCTCTCTCTCTCTCTCTCTCTCTCTCTCTCTCTCTCTCTCCCTCTCGATCTCCTCTCTCCCCTCCTCTCTCTCTCGATCTCCCCCTCTCTCTTTTCTCTCTCCTCTCTTCTCTCCCCTCTCTCTTCTCTCTCTCTCCCTCTCCCTCCATCTCCTCGCTCTCTCCTCCTCATCTCTCTCACCCCTCTCCCTCTCTCTCTCTCACCCCCCTGGTGGTATTCTGTTGGTTGGGTGTGGTGTCATGGCCGCTTGCTGCAGCCGCTCTGTGCTGTGGTGAGTTACTCGTGGGGTTTTCTCCTTCCTGCCTCCCCTCTTTCCTTCTCCTCCTATCCTGCTGTGTTTGTCTCATTTTTTCTCTCTAGTTGTGTTTTCTACACCCTCTGTCCTTGAGAGAGAGAAAGAGTTAGAGCGGGCCTACTTGGGTGTGGCCTACCCAGTGTTGATGAGACTTTATTAATCTTTTGGATTATTATTAATTTATTTTGTTTTGCTTACTTTTGACCTTTTTGCCTGATCTGAGCAAAGTGGTGTTAGTTAAATTGCCGTTATGGCGAATACATGCCCTCAGTATGTGGTGTTTGATAATTATCAAACAAAGTTTGTCAAAGTTTGATAATTATCAAAGTTTGATAATTAAATTATAATTTAACTCGGAAACATGAGCTTGTGTGTGTTCCGCCAGAAGGAATCCTCACTGAGGACGTCGTCCTTGCAGTCGGGAATATAATCGGTTTTGAACATGTTCGCGCTGCGTCGCCAATGAATCAGAAAGTTGTTGTGTTCGTGTCTAATGAAAATTTTGTTGACGATGTTGTGAGTGAAAATTAACCACCCATAATGGTGTTTTTATGTTAGTGATAATGGTGTTTTGTGATAATATCCCCCATGGATACTCCTGCAGTAAAAATCGTTGTGTCTAATGCTCCACCATTCTTACCGAATGATATATTATTGTCAGTCCTGTCTTGTTATGGAACAGTTGTCTCGAGAATGTCAATGATCCCCCTAAGGAGCAGTGACAAGAGGATAAAACACGTAATGAGTTTCCATCGACAGGTGTACATGGTACTTCCCGATCGTGGTGACGACACGGGGTTGAACATTTCGTTCAAGGTAAATCTCAATGATCGCCAGTATCAAGTATATGCCTCGTCGGCCTCGTTAGCGTGCTTTCTCTGTGGAACCTTTGGTCATGTGAAACGTTTCTGCCCTAAAATTTGGTGTTTAAAGTGTGGTGAATATGGTCATGTAGATGTGGATTGTAAAAAGGATATAAATACCTCAAACCCCATTGAAAAGACTGTAGTGAATCCCATTGGTTTAACTGTTCCTGCTGTTCTCACCTGCAGTGAGACGAATGATAACAATACCGCGGTACTAGGTGTCGAAAATGATAGTATTTCACTTCCTATTTTGGTAAATGAGGTAAATACAAATTTGTCGACGATTCCTGCGGATTCGTCATGTGGTGAAGCAATGATTGAGGATCCCATTATTATTTAAAAAAAACCGGAGAGCATCAGCTGTTAGTCTTTCTATCGGTACTGCAAACAAGGTAGTATTGGAGGACAGTGTAGCTGAAAATACACCTCAATGTGTTCCTCATGTTTCGACCTGTATTGGGAAAAAAGATCATGAAGTAGGTCCTGTAGTTGAGGAAAATACGTCTCAAAGTTTGCAGACTACTTCTGAGAATATAAATTGTATGGGTGAAATAGATAGTGATGCTAAAGACGGTGTTAAACCCCCAAATGAACTGTTACCATCACTAAGTTATGTGAACGAGCAGACAGCGTTTAACACGTTCCTCTTCAGTGCCCCTTCACCGATGCAAATTCAAAATTGTACTCTGGGATCTCCAATTGAATCGATAGATAAGGCTCCGCAAGAATGTGAAACCACAATTTCAACTCCAGCTGAGCATAAGGAACATCATCAAAATGATGGAAACACGAGAACTTTCCAGCGAATCCCCAGAGATTCTGAACATTCCATTAGTGACTTCGGAGGATGAAATCCTCAACCCCTGAGGTACCTTGTCTGATTTGTCAGAATCTGATGAGGATGTTGAGGTGCTCGAGTTGTCTGTCTCCATCTGATCAGCCAATGATAGCTCCTCAACTGGTTTTCTTTCTTAAATGAAACTTATAGACAGCGAGATGTTGTTATCAAAGATAAATTTCCTGATCTAGTTTCATTTATTCAAACTGCCAAAGATATTATGAGAAAGGCCGATGAGTTCTCCTTGACAAAGTCACAGTTTTACCGTCTCACGAAATTCATTACGAGAGCCGGTGTTGAGACTTGGCGACACCGAACCAAACCCTTTGAATGAAGAAAATCACCTTTGGTACCATAAATATTAATGGTGGAGGTGCAAACCACAACCGCCAAGCTCAAGTGAAAAGCTTATTAGACGGAATAACATCGACATACTATTATTAGACAGGAAACACACACATTACTCAGAATGTAGAGTAGGATTGGTGTCGTCTTTTTGGGGGACAGTGCTTTTTTAGCAACTTGTCCTCTCTTTTGGCCGGTGTTGCTTTCATACTGAGACCTGGGCTCACACCTGAGTCATGTTTCTTCCAGGAGATTGTTAAAGGCCAGTTTATCGCTCTTGAACTAGTCATTAACCACTTCCATTTCATTTGTTCATTTTATTTTATTTAATGAGTATGCACTTAGTGGGAGCACAGAACGGAAAGCTTTCTTTGTGTCTGCGATCAATCACTTACAGGCGGTTGATTTACGTCGCTGTGTTTGCATTGGGGGTGATTTTAACTGGACTTTTGAACCCGGAAATGGACAGGAATATAGCAGAACCTCATCTCGAATCTTGTAGTGATTTATTGCTTTTATTTTCTCGGGTTGGTTTGTTAGATGTATGGAGGGTACTTTACCCCAATGAATCCCAGTTCACGTGGAGCCGTCTTACCAGAGGGAGGTTTTCCTTTGCCAGACTCGACCGATGATATATTGTTGCGGGACCGGGACGTCGGCCGACGAGCACGACCACCAGATGGAACAGTAGAGTCGGCTCGACCAATCGCCCGGAATTCAGATCGTCACCCCGGATAAGTCCGGAGTTGATGGGTCCTTTGTTTTGGACCGTGAAGCATCAATATTTCCACCACGTGGTACAGGGTTATTCTCCAAATCTCAAAATACCAAGAGACCACGTGGCGATCTACCAAGTCTTCACACCCTCGACGGAACTCGTATAGAAATGAGCCGCTTAGCGCGCTCGTTCCGTGTGCGATTCCGAGCGGTTTAATCACCGAGAACCGTCGGTCCAGATGTCCCCTTACGGCGGCACAACGGCCTTGCAAATTTTCCCCAGCACGCGACATGCTCAGTCAATGCAAGAATGGACACGAACGAGCTGAAAACATTGAACAAATGGGGGGTTTATTTATAATGCAATGGGGGAATGAAGGGAGCACATAAGGCAGAGCTATACCGAATATAAGAAATGCAAGTTTATACAGCAAAGGCACTTAAACAATTCACTACTTACCAGACAGGCCACGGACACACACACGCACACCCAAAATAAGTGGTGGCTAATGCCTTTATTAATACCCCCAGCTCGGAGGGAAAGTGAGCTGGAGGTAAGGGTCTATATTGGACCTTTCCTCCTCATGCGGTCTTCCGGCTGACTCGGTCGGCGCCCGTCCCGGCCACCAAAACCTTGACAGCCATTCGGCGGATGGTCCCTCTCGAGTTCGACCCTCGAGAAGAACTATAAGAAGACGTTCCAGACGGCCACGACCAGCCCAGACCTCTCAGACCACGATGACGACGACAGGGACTTCTCCTTCCACGACGACAGAAGCGCTTCTAGACCTCCTAGGCCATGATGACGACGACGACAGGAGTGCTCGATGGCTGGCTGGCTCGCTCA
>NC_140961.1:26467156-26537156 GCF_056783735.1 Eptatretus burgeri
TTTCAAACCAAGCTCGGTCTGTAAGAAGAAATGGCAATGGTTCAAATTGCTAATTTGTCACTAATATCAGTCTATCAGACATTCTGTCAGTCTGTGTCACTCACATCAGTTCCACCTGTTGCTCGGTTAGACACACCTGTGCATTAAAACTGCGGCTGAGTTGATCGGAGATTTAAATCGATCATGTGTGTACTATTTGTGGTGTTGAAAACTGGCATTTATCAGAAATGCTCAGGACAAAGTGTTGGAATTGGGATTAAAAGTATGAACGTTAAATTGTAAAATTAATTAATGCAACCTCTTTCAGCAAAATCACAATGATATTTTACACAAACAAGAAAAATAATTTTTCAATGTGTGACTTTCATAATGACGTGATCCACCCAGAATGCTTCATTGTGGAATCCTATTTAACTTCAGGCAGAGTTTAAGGTTTGTCCAATTTGGTTATAAAATCCTGCATAAAACCCACCGACACTGATAACCGATGTCCACCCAAGTCCTTTCTTTGTGAAACAATTTATTTTCTAATTATCCACCATACACTTCTCACCCTCGTACACTGCACACGATGAACTTGAGAATCCCCATTTGTTGCAATATTATTTGGTTCTATTTTTATTTATTCTTACTTTTAGTTAACAGTTAAACCAACCAGATTCAATTCACTTCCACATTACATCAGAGAGTTTTATTCTACCTTGATACTTGATCAGTTCCAAGGAGTACAAGCCACTGAGATGCTATACATCCTCACGTGCTTGCACGAAAACAATTTTACATTTCAAGGCATTTTATACCTCCATGGGAGAGCGGTGGGGGCTACCAACTCAGACTGCATACGTGTCCTCTCAGTGCTGAGAAGCACACAACATTCATTTCGAGGCAAAGGTTCGCCGTTATCAGCACAGGTCACACTGCTCCAGAGAAAGACATTTTATCAACATTTAGGGCAAAAGACTCTTGGCTAAAAAGGACAGCCAATTCAACTTATAGCATAAAACTTACATTTCTCAAACGCCATTTGTTACAATTTAGAATACATTATTATAAATTTTTCCTGCACAACATGATGACACGTCGGCCCCAAAGCAAGCATTCTGACTGGGCAGATAACTCATCTCTATGACGTAAATATGGTTTGTACTCTTCTGAGCCTGGTATATGGGACCAATCACAAGCCATAACACAATGCTGAGGCCTAAGTCACATTTGCTCTATGGCGAGGATACGGCGGCCGTACGCCCTCTGAATTGACAGAAATGTGCGGTGGCCACAGAGTTTCTGCGGTGGCCTCAGGGTGGCCCTATGCCATTTGGCTATCTTTTACAGGCCGTAGGGGTCACCGTGGAATTATAGCGCGGAGTTATAACTTTTTTCATTTCTACGTTCGCCGGAGCAATTCGACAAGCCAAAAAAAAACTGGGAAAAAAAAAAATTACCCACTCATTACCGTCCGTCTGACCGCACGGTTGCCTTAGGCCCTCCCTGCGATCCCCCTGCGGTCGCCTTGCGGGCACCTTGAGGCTACCTTGCGTCTGCCTTGAAAATTCAATGGCACCCGCAGGGCCCCCTTAAGGTCACCGTGCGACATCAAATCAAAGACCGTACGGCAACCCCACGTTTTCGGTCTCCACAATTTCTAAATATGCCGTGCGGCTCCCCGAAAAATAAAATCATATGTGACTGCTACATTGTGTGACCGTGGAAATACTGCGGCCGCCATATAATTGCTAGTGGCCGGAAATTTTGGAGAACCCACGGCCGCCGTGGCAAATGTGACTTCGACCTTATCCACACACAACACATGATCTCTGTTCGACCACAACCTCACTTGAGCAGCAGTGACTGGAGAATTGTCACTCTCAAACACATTCATAGCTAATGCAAGGTCAGCAGGTTGAATGGTATTGTTACTATCAGTGATGGGTACCAGTAGTCGACTGAATGCGTCAGCACAATTTCCAGTGCCAGGCCTGTAACGAATAGTATAATTGAAACCAGACAACATCAAGGCCCACAGCTAAACACGTGATGAAACATTGGTGTTGATTCCCTTGTTCCCTGAAAGCAAGAAGGTGAGCGGTTTGTGATCAGTTTCAAGCTCAAATTTATGACCAAACAAATACTGATGCATCTTGGTTACCCAAAACACAGCCTCATGCTTCTTTATCAACCATTCCATGGGTATTTCAGCTTTCGTCAAGCTTCTGGAAGCATACGCAACAGGTTGTAACTTGCCCGACTCATTGGCTTGTTGTAACACACAGCCGACCCCACAGGTACTGGCATCACGTGACAATACAAGATGCTTACATGGATCATAATGAGCAAGCAACTTGTTAGAACACAATAAACCTTTCGCTTCCTTGAAGGCATCATCCTGGGCCTTGCCCCAAACCCAAGTTTTCCTTTTCCGAAGTAACTGCTGTTGGGGTTCTTCCACTGTGCTCACCCGTGGCATAAAACTGCCAAGATGGTTGAGCAAACCCAAAAAGGAACGCAATTGTGACATATTTTCTGGTTTGGGTTTTGTTCTTGATTGCTTCGACTTTGCAATCACACGGCATGATCCCAGCGGCAATGACTCTTCTGCCGAGGAATACAACTTCGGGCACCAGAAACACACATTTCTCACGGTTCATTCTGAGCCCTACTTTGTACAAACGACACAGGACTACCTCCAGGTTACTCAGGTGTTCTGCAATGTTGCAGCCCATGAGCAGCATGTCATCCTGAAACACGACAGTCTTTGGCACAGATTTCAATCGACTCCATGTTTATGCCTGATGTTGGCTTAATGGTTTGGGTGTCGGACTTTGGATCCTTGGATCCTGAGTTCAAATCCCGCTCAGCTGTTGAATTAATACCAGGTGGGGTAAACTCGGCCTGTCATCCTTCCGAAGTTGGCAAAATGAGTGTCATCATGCTGGTATACTGTGTCGGAGTGGTGACCCATCTAGGATTGTGCCCAATAGCCAAGGAGACTGCCAAAGCAGCACCAACGCTCTGCACAGAGTATTGTCCCGATCTCCTTTCTCCTCCTCCTCTCCATGTTTATTTGAAAGATGACAGCTGCTGAACGTATTCCAAAAGGACAGCGATTGTAGATGAACAGCCCCTTATCAGTGTTGATGCACGTGAGTTTCCTTGACTCCTTATCCACCTCTTGTGTCATGTAGGCAGATATCACATCCAACTTGGTGAATGACTTTCCACCAGCGAATGTCGAAAACAGGTCATCTACTTTGGGCAGTGGATACTGATCCTGCATGGAGTGGCGATTTATGGTCACCTTGTAGTCCCCGCAGATCTTCACTGTCCCATTACCTTTCAGGACCGGAACAATTGGACTAGGCCATTCATTGAACTCAACAGGAGAGATGACCCCTTCACTATGGAGTCTCTCAAGTTCACACTCGATCTTTTCCCTCATCGAATAGGGAACAGACCTTGCTTTACAGTTGATGGGCTTTGTTTCCGAGTCCATGTGAAGCTTTACTTTCATCCCGATGAAGAATCCAATTCCTCGCTCAAACAGAGATGGAAACTGATCCAGCACTTGAGCACAACTGGAAGTCTCCACTGAAGACAGCTTGTTGATCGCATGCCAGTTCAGCTTTATGCTCTCAAGCCAGTTCCAACCGAGTAATATAGGTCCATTGTCTGGTATAACCCACATTGGCAGTTCATAAGTCACAGCATCATAAGACACACTGACACGAAGTTTGGCCTTCACTGGACTCAATTTGGGCTTCACAGCCTCATTATCCCACAATTTGTCAATTGTCTCCTGGCTCAAAATTGACTGACTCGCCCCTGTGTCCACTTCCATTGACACCTGCTTGCCATTCAGCTGAAGAACAACAGTTATCGGTGCGGTGCTGCCATGGATTGCATACATCTCACACTCCTCACCATGCAGTGACGACTCATCAGCTCCAGCAACATGCTCACCATCTTCCACATGATGGGTAGTGCCAATACTATAATCACTGCTGGATTGGGAACACCTCTTTTGAAGATGCCCGATCTTGCCACATCCGTTACATGTGTACCGTTTGAAACAGTACTGGTGAGTCATATGATTTGCACCACAACGACAACACAAGTTCTTGGGGCCTCTTGCTACCGATGAAACGGGTTCAAAACACACAATTGGCTTCGATGTTGCTTTATACGAATGTAGAGCAATCAAATTTACAGTATCTGCACTTGAAGAGTTCTGGCTCTTCGACGAGATCTCCTTCAGGTTTTCAGCAGTTGCCAAACACACCTGTGCAATCTTCACTGCTTTTCCTCGATCAGGGTCATCTTCTTTTGAGCAAGGAGTTTTCGTAAGATGACATCATGATTTACCCCAATCACAAAAATGTCTCGGACCATCTCATCCAGCACAGCACCAAACTGACACGGTTCTGCTCAACGGCGCAAATCAGCGACAAAACGGGGAATGTCCTAATGTTCCTGGCGAGTGTGTGAATAAAACTTATACCTTGATATGATTAGATCAGCTTGATATGATTACAGGATATATTTGAAGTTTGCGTAATACCGAGTCAGTTTATTGTATCACATGGTGTAATTGTTGAGCTGACAAAGGAGATTGGAGAGTTGAGAGGAGTTTTCCAGAGAGAGAGAGAGAGAGAGAGAGAGAGAGAGAGAGAGAGAGAGAGAGAGAGAGAGAGAGAGAGAGAGAGAGAGAGAGAGAGAGAGAGAGAGAGAGAGAGAGAGAGAGAGAGAGAGAGAGAGAGAGAGAGAGAGAGAGAGAGAGAGAGAGAGAGAGAGAGAGAGAGAGAGAGAGAGAGAGAGAGAGAGAGAGAGAGAGAGAGAGAGAGAGAGAGAGAGAGAGAGAGAGAGAGAGAGAGAGAGATAGAGATAGAGATAGAGATAGAGATAGAGATAGAGATAGAGATAGAGATAGAGATAGAGGAGAAGACATTGAGTTTTTGAGACATTAAACTTAACTTGATTACATTTGCCCCACTGGGAGATCTTGTCCAAGTCCGAATTTAAAGAGGTGGTTGTGATGAAACGAGAAGTGGATCGAGTGAGGGAAGACGGGGCAGATGGGAAAGACATGGAGGAATGTAATGTTGAGTTATCAGCGCACGAGAACATTTGGTTATTTGTGGAAGAAAGAAGGTCATTGATAAAAAGAAGGAAGAGTGTTCGGGACAGAACGGAACCCTGAGGTCCACCGTTGTTGATAGGGAAGGGGGAGATGTTGAAACATCAACAATTACGGAGATAGAGCGGTCGGAGAGAGAGCTCAATATGAGAGAGCAGAGTGAAGGAGGAAAGCTGAAAGCCGATCTGTTCAGCTACTTCAGAGAAGACAATTTTGAAGGTTTAAAAAACAAACAAACACAATATGGCTGTCAAATCACGTGACCGATGTGACCGATGTGACCGATGCCATCATCAATTTTTTTCTGTGGACCATTTTATCCCTCAATGCCCCTCATAGTGGGGCAGATAACAGCAATTTTTGAGAGGAATCGTGCAAATGATGATACAAGCATCAAATTTAGCACATTTGTTCTCCAGGCGATTCTAATCAAATTTGCCTGATTGGCCATTTGAAAATCCAAATTTTGAAAAATTTGAAAAAAAAAGAAACTTCAAAAAAGTCAGGATCACGAATCAATGTTGGATGTTGGTTGAGATTGGTGAATATTTCAGAAACATCATCAAAGACGATCCAAGTCTGCCATGCAGTTTTATTCCCTTTTCCGCGGAAGGCAGACACGAGGTCACATCCAGTGAACCATGGAAGTATGGGATCCCTCTAGCTTTCTCAGGCCCTGTTGCAGAAACTACCTCATGGACTGGAATCCATCACGCCTTGGCTCCTTGGCCAAAGGCAATCCACATGTTCTCAAGACCGAGTTCCTGTAAGGATGGCAGCACAGATATTGCTGTATCAAATATTCGGGTGTCAGCTTCTTCATGACAACATGGAGACACAGCATCCAGTGACTTCCTTGTGTTGCTCATGGCATCTTCTCCTTTTGTGACAATGACTGTGCTTGTCGTCTGTGCTTCACACATCTTTTCCACAAGGAAGTGAAACAGCTCAGTCTTGTTGCTGTCATCTCGAAGAAAGCTTCTCCAGTTACTTGGGGTCTTACTGGTTCCTGTCACTCTTCTTCTGATTCCTTGCCCCCTTTTCGACCTTGCCTCGGACTTCAGACTTGACTTCTTGTACACATCAAACACTACGTCCACCCTCTCGTACCTGGCACCAGAGGATTCCACCTTTGGGATGATGTCTTCTTTAGCATAGTCATCAAATATCTTTGACGTGCGTGGACGTTGGGCATTGATAAGTACTGAGCCATCAATGATGACTGCATCTCCCCTTGGTTCTCTGTCTGGGATGTTCACTTGCGCTTCAAGAATTTCAGCCAGCTGTGACTTCAAATTTTTTTGAAGTTTTTATTTTTATTTTTAATTTTTCAAAATTTGGATTTTCAAATGGCCAATCAAGCAAATTTGATGCTTGTATCATCATTTGCACGATTTTTATACTATCTACTACACTATCAACAATTTTCATTCTGATCAGATGTGGCGTTCCACATGTGCAATTATGACGTCATAACGAAGGCACCGAAAACATTAAAAAATCTCATATTCCCCATGAGGAGGACTTGTCGTGTGTCAAGTTTAAATGTATTTCTTGTTGCGGTTTCAGCGATGAAGAGATCCAAACACAATGTCCTCTTCCTTCGGTGAGGGTAAAAAACGGTACGGCACGGCACGGCACGGTACGGCACGGCACGACACGGCACGGTACGGTACGGCACGACACGGCACGGTACGGCACGGTACGGTACGGCACGGCACGGCACGACACGGCACGGTACGGAACGGTACGGCACGGCACGGTACGGCACGGTACGGTACGGCACGGTACGGCACGGCACGGCACGGCACGGCACGGTACGGCACGGCATCGCAACATGGGCGGGTCACATGACTGATTAACCACGCCCCGGTGTACCCACGTGTGTTTACATTAGCATAAACTACTAAAACATCTCGATGTTGTGTGTTCGTGTTTGTGCCCCGAACTTGTAAAACGGATGGTAATTACCAATTAGATTGTTTATTCACTGTATTTTCTGGATTAAAATGTAATCTAGAAAAATGCAACATTTACCGTGAAAAAAACCGGGAATTCTTTAATAACAAATATCTGGTGACCCGTGAATCGGTTCAGTGTTATTGAAATGAGAGCGAGAGATGAACCCTCAGAGTTTAGGCTTTATTCCATTTGATTGGAGCCGCTTCTACGGGCACACCGGGGAATACAGGTTCAGCGAGGAGTACATAAGCAGTAACGTATACATGTGCGATTAATCATTGCAGAATAAATCCGCGTAAGCACGGAGTTCGATATAATCTCCATTCTCACCAGTCAATGAGGACCTTCAGTTAACGAGCATCAAGTGAACAGCCAATGTAAATGGCAATGCCCCGGGGACAACCACTCGTGCCGCAGAGACCTCCCCTTATACGCGAGACGCACAACATGTGATCCCGCGTCATGTCCCTCAATTCACCTCAATTCACCACAGTTATTTTCGTGTTCGCCGTTCTATTCAGTTCCGTCTCATGTCCTGTCCGGACGGTTTGGTGTGCAGACAACTGTTCATGTGATTTGAAAAAAGGATGCAGCCAATCACGTCACTCGGTAAATATCGCGATATCTGCCGAGACTTGAAGAAGAAGAAGAAGAAGATTCAGATGAAGAAAAAAAGAAAAAGAAGAAGAAGAGAAGAAGAGAAGAAAAGAAGAAGAAGAAGAAGAAGAAGAAGAAGAGGAGGAAGAAGAAGAAGAACAAGAAGAAGAATATCCACGTTTCGTGCTTGGGTTTCATTTCGCTGTGTCACCACATTTACATTGTGGTGTGAGGAACCCGGTGGTGCGAGGGAGCCGGTGGCGCGAGGAACCCGGTCGAGAGTGTGACGTGAGTGAGGAAATGGCGGTTGGAAGAGAAGGACATTTCGGTTGTTTCTCCTCGACACGACGAACAAGGCTGCACGCCATTTTGGGAACATCTTCCCGCGCATTGACGAAGCGGTTTGGTGACTTTAACATCCCGACCCTCACTTGTGGACCCGAAGCTAAGTACCGGGAGAAAGGGAGAGTTTTTGTTTTATTTTTCCTTTTCCCCTTGTCCGTGTTTTGTGTGCGAGTGTGGAGACGTCACGTCTGGAATAGGAAATTAGATTTAGTTTACCTCACGTTCTGTTTTTATTACTACACCTTGAATTGTTACTCTAATGATCAGACCGAGCACACAAGATCAAAGGAACCGCTTAAATAATTAAATAATCCCACAAGGGAACATGACGGAGAGTTCTGGTAATGCCAGATCTACAAGATCTAGTAACAACACCCACAAGTTACCATTGTAAATTAATAAATTATTTCCTTTAAAAACCCACATTCCTTTACGTTGTTTGGATCTGTTGTACGTTCGAGTGTAAAACCTTCGTGTTACCGTCCTGGTGACGCCTCTGGTAACGTCCGAACCGTTAACCATCCCTCGTGCGTGATAATCTCTGAGGATCACGTGTTCGCCTCCAAGGAAAACCGCTCGGCGATCCGGTCTGGTCGGTGTAAACCGCTCGGCGATCCGGTCTGGTCGGTGTAAACCGCTCATCCACTACTATTGGGTCAGGGGAATGAACCTTACCGCTGGGTACATGACAATTGGGTCAGGGGAATGAACCTTACCCTAGGTAGATGACAATTGGGTCAGGGGAATGAACCTTACCGCTGGATACATGACAATTGGGTCAGGGGAATGAACCTTACCGCTTGGTAGACGACAATTGGGTCAGGGGAATGAACCTTACCGCTGGGTACGTGACATTTGGGTCGGGGAAATGAACCTTACCGCTAGGTACACTACAATTGCGTCAGGGGAATGAACCTTACCACAAGGTACGCGACAATATTTTAGTTTCCCACAAAAGTAATTTTAAATGTTTGATGAAACATAGAATGCTACTTTTACACAATATTGGTTGTGATAGTGTTCTTAAACTCAAGTATGTTGTTTTATCATGAACAAAAATATCAATGTGATTGAAAATATGATTGTTGTTCAGAAATATTAGTGAAAGACATTGATATGAAAGTTCTTTGACCTTCGTCTCGCTCCTGTTCAAGCGAGCCCGTGCATTCTCATAATTCTGCTGCAACACCTGCATTTTAATCTCCATCGCATGTTTGTTTTCCAGCTGCAAACAGCACCCAGTTTATCACAAATTATAGAAATATATTGAATTAATAGTGGGGGATCTTAGTGCACGAAACCAACCCAAGTGTGCACATCCGGATAAAAGTGTGAATTTTGGAACACAAGTAGTTTAGACCTTGACAATCAAAAAAATTGATGGAAGTACCTTGACACACCCCTTTTATGGCCGCCATGTTGGATTTCAAGATGGCCACCATCAAAAACTTATTTTATTCTATATCTCCGAAACTAAACCAGCAAGAGAGTTCATATTAGTGGCTACACCCACATTTATGGGGTCTCGGAATCATATGGAATAACTCTGAAAGGGCTCAGGTGGCAGCCATCTTGAATAAGTCGAAAATTCAAAATGGCCACCATTCGCGACTAACTTTTAATGATATCTTGATAACCAAACAAGCTCGGAAGATAAAATTGGTGTCTACACCCATATTTGTTGGGTCCAGGAATGTGATGAAGTCAACTTTAAATATCTCAGGTGGCAGCCATATTGAATTTTGTTCCGTCAAGGAATCAAAACAAATAAAAAAGCTGTTTCATTGTTATACAGTTTTATATGGGAAATCAAGATGGCAGCTGCATGTGCCATAATTTTAATGATATGTCAAAGATACAAGCTAGCAAGGTCAATGAATGAAAAAATGCCTGGCATGATAACATTTCACTGACTATTTACAATATCAAAGACGACTGACATTCCCAACTTAAAACAGATATGTTTGCAAAAGGTAATGATGTACCTTACACCAATCTGCTTTAACACCGGGTTTTTAGATTCAGTATCAATGGAGCCAATTCAAGTATGACAACTATTCGAATCATTGATCGGCTATCATTTGCAGAACATTTTGAATAGTCGGGCGGCTATCTTAACCGACTCTGGTCGGCTGAATCATCATTGACAAAGAGATGCAGTTCCAACTGGAGGGGGAGCACTCGGTAGAGTGCAAAACCTCCGCCACCAATACTGCTTGGTCACTCAAGTGAACCTGATATCCTATTCATTCAATTTGACATCAACAGTGCTCACAGAGTTATAGTTTGCAACTTTCCCTTTTAACTTTTACATACTCAATTCATTCATCATAACTACATTCCTTGAGACAGAAATTGATTTTACGTGGGTATATCCACCTGAAGTTCCAAAATCAGCCGCAATTATAATTTTGGCATGTTTTTTTTTTGTTGGAAATCACTTATAACATGTAGAAATGCACAAAAAAAAAAAAAAATCAAAATTTTGTTGAAAAAAAAGTTGCAAAAAAAATTTTTTTTTGGGGGGGGGGAGAGTGGGGTTGGAAATCACTTAAAACATGTAGAAATGCAAAAAAAAAAAAATTCAATTATTTTTTCAAAATGGCCGCCATAGCGGCCATATTGGATTTTGGACCAAGCCCAAAATCTAATGGCATGATCCTTGGACCATACCTAATCCCCTCACCAAGTTTCGTCGAAATCCGTCGAGGAGTTTTTCCGTCATACTGTTCACAAACAAACAAACAAACAAAGGGGTGAAAACAGTAATCTTCGATGGTGGAGGTTTACAAATGTCAACTACCCTTAGATGGTATCATTATTGATGCAACCACCTTGGCATCGGCAAAGGGGTGTACATTGCAGACTTGCTCTTGAACATTTGCAGTTGCCCCTGCAAACTTTAGTGCACCCACAATGAAAAAATCAGTGCACATGCTTTACTTGCATCTAGTAGTACAGTCCAGAGTGGAGCATACACGTTGCTCTTTTCATCCTTCACCCACCCCCAGTCTGAGGCATCAGGTAAGTCCTGCTGTGGTTCGAGACACTGATTCCAGATGTGAGATGCTTGGTAAAGGGCACGGAAAGCATGCTGTGGTAGTGCCTGTTGGGTAGGTGGGATGGTTTGAAGTGTTCGAGTTCCTTGGGAAAAAAGCTCCCGACGAGCAACATTGACACGAGAATCATTTGATGTCTTGGCATACGTCAAGACCGTGAACCTTTCCGAGAGCTCCATGTGGATACTATCAATGCTTAGCTCCTCTGGATGAGCCATCAGCACAGTTAGGGTATCTGTGATCTGCGGGAAGGCCTCCCATGTTGCCCATGCAGTTCGCTTTCCAACACCGAAGAAGGGTGAGGTGGTATCACACCCTGTATAGGCATGGAACAGAGGCAAAGTGTGGCATTTCTGTGGTCCTAGATTTTGAGCGACTGTGTGCACTGGAATAAATTGACGATTCTTTCTGGTACCAAAGTCTATCCAAAGCTCCTGGAGTCCAAGTCTTTCAAATATGCTAATGGCGATAACAACCACATCACTGTCAACAGTACGAACCATCACCTTGGAATGACCTTCACGTGATGCATCACTAACATGAAGGAACACTCTTCCATCTGCTTCGTGGTGGTTGCAAGGTCAAATATTCTGTAGGTCATTCTGTAATCTGTCAGCAGTGCCACTCACCAACACTCTGTCATCCTTTGTGGCATATAAATGTATCCCAGGGATAGTTGCAGATGCATGTGTGACTTCGTCGCTTAGATATTGAAACAGGCCAACTTTGTTTTCACTGTTTTGTAGGAAATGCTTCCAACTGGATGGAACTGGAGTTGTACCTTTTACAACAGTGCGGGCAACCTTTGATCCAGATCCTCGCTTTTCTTGGGTTTTCAGCTTGAGACTATCTTCTGGATATGTGTCCCAAACTAAGTCCAATCTCCTCACATTGCCTTGTGCTGAAGATGAGAGGTAGGGTATGAAGTGGTGGGTGACATAATCATCAAATGTCTTTGCTTTGGTTGGTTGCACCATGTGAACAATTGCTGCACCATCTAGAACTTTAGCTGTCACATCAGGACCCGCAGAAATCTTTGGAATATTCAGACATTCCAGAATATCAGATTTCTTGCCAGCTCGAAGCTTCCCTTTATCTGATAGGGCAGGTGGGTCCTTCCTGTTTTTGTACCTAAAGAACTCATCAAGGTCACTATCTGGTCTTGACTGCACAGAGAGAAACAGCTGTGTCACAAGTGAAGCATCATGCTTGAGCATAGAAACTTTGCTCTCCTTTTTCTTCGGTTCCTCTGGCTTAGCAAAGGTAGGGACGAAGTTCCTCTTGATTGTGTCTGTTAGAGGAACAGAACAATTTACAAGGCAGTCTTTGACATCGCTCTCATGCAGTTCTTTCCCTTTCCCAATGGTCGTAGTTCATGAACTGGTCATCATTTGTGTTACAGGGTCAAAATATTCAATTTTTCAGTTTTCTCTGTGTTGATAGACATCACCAAGCAACATGCACTTGTGTGAAAAAAATTAGCAAAAACCACTAATTAACAGTGAATATGATATTTTTAATTATGAACTTTAATGGATAATGTGTCCCAAACAAGGAAAACACATTTTCACGTTTATCTCGAATTCACCCTTTCTGAGTCAATTGGATGTGGATCAGTTATCCCTTGGCCGTTTTGGACAATTCAAGTGCCAAATTAATCCTGAGAATCTGCTAGATACATAACTATGTAAAGATATTTACTAGATCTCTTTTAGGAGTTTGTACATATTGGTCAGGGTTTGCTGAATATTTTTTTTATTGAAAATCTGCCAACTTTTGACCAAATTGACCATATTCCACCCAAAGACAATTTTCTCAGAACTTTATCTTGCTTACTTTATTCTATAACAGTCCTCCAACATCATCAGAAAAACACAATGAACCTTACAACCTGATAATTAATTTAATTCATTAGCCATCTATGGTCGCCCAGGTCGAGCCAGTTCCAGGCGAGGATGCCAGTCCATGCACGCGGCCGGGTGCAGTCATACTATCACAAACCTAGTACATATACTACCACAAACCTAGTACAAATACTACCACAAACCGAGTACAAATACAACCACAAACCTAGTACAATTACTACTACAAACTATAAGGGTATCCCATCTGCATGTCAAAAGCCTTATAATAAATATCTCAAAATTTGTGTCTGACTGTTACCAGGTATGACTTCTTGAAATGCCTTTGTAGTCTGCATGATCAAATATGACACATTGTGTCATCATGGTCAGAGGAACTGAGGAGATATTTGTCATGAGGCTTTTTCTCCAACTCAACACCGACATAAATTACACTCGCAGCGGGAACTACAACAGCCTCCTTTGTTTCCTTGAACCAAGAGCCGACCCTGTTTGCTTTGATATATTCAAAATAACATCCCTTAACAACCTTATCTCCAGCAAAATCGACATGCCCCAGGTCATCAAGTCTTTCAGTGAGTGACAAGACTCCCTCAGATTTGACATAGAGGAGAAAGTAGTCACGAAGCGACTCAATGTTTGCCTTAATGGCTACAACTGTGTCCTTGCATATCATGGGCTACGGCGGGTTTTCTTGCTCTTCTACTGAGAGAGAATTTGAACCCTGCTCAGCTTGGTCCTCATCTTCTAGTCCCTCCTCTTCCTCCTCCTCCCCTCATTGACATCTGAAACTCTACCCTGCAGGAATGAAACTGGTTTGAATGGTTCTACAATATGGATATTTTCACATTTTGGAAAATTACCATTCACACACTCAATGCAGTAACAAGACAGGTGCCTGATTCCAATGGTTCCCTCATTGTCCATGGATCGAACGCTATGAATCTTTTGGGTACCTTTAACCGTCTTGAACTTGGCACGTGCTCTCTCTGTGTCAACATCAGACTTGTCAAAATAGAAGAATCTTCTACCATGCAAAGCAGAGGTTTTCAAGACTGCTGATGTACCAAGGTGGGAAGTAACAAATTCATACAGTTCTTTTGCTGAATGAATTGTGATTTCATCCACACTGCGGATCACTGCCTTCCTTGCAGCAGTCTTCAGGTAACCTGCTGCCGCGTCTCCCTCTCCCTTACCATGCCCGCTCCCTGAATAACTGCAAATTACGTCTACATCTAGATCCTCACGACTCCTGGACACATCCCCGAAGCAGTTGAAACTCTTATATTGGCTGGCACAGCCATCTGTTCTCTGATGTAGGACCTTAACCACACAGCCTAATGCTCTTAACTCAGGCATTAGTACATTTGCAACACAGTGATGGACAAAATCATAGTTATTATGGTTCAAACAGTCAGAGAAATCTAGCCAATGTTCTTTCACGTGACTCTCAGTCGAGTTGTCTGTGTCAACCGTTGGCCTTGTCACAACCATTGAGTGTATGGTAACCTGGGTTTTAGCCCAGTGCAAACTCTGAATTTCCTCCTGCAGTGTGGTGGTATAGCTCTCGGAGAAATCCATTTCAACTGCACAGTGGTCATTGGGAAGAAGTTGAATAAGGTTTTTCCACTGTTTCTGCTGCCACAAAGCAGTAAACAAATGGTACGGGAACAACTCCATAGAGCTCAGGAGGTGGTCAAGCAACTCATTCTGGGGAGTTCTTTTTTCACAATGTCCAAGTTCTTTGAGATCTTTCCTGTCTTGGATGTAAATTCCACCTTCTCATACCTGAACCAAGTTACCATGCTTTATTACTTGTATCATGTTCTTCCTCATTTATGTGCTGCAGTTTTAGCCCACAATTTTCACATTCTTGCTTCAAACACTTGATGCTGTGGTGCAGACTTCCATCCTCTCTTTGGCAAAGGGTACTCGTTACCATGTCGTGGACACTGTCAAAGACTGGTTGAAGTTTTCTGGTCCGCCGAAAGTTCATCAGTGACCTGAATGCCTTACGAATATTGACACAGGTCTGAGAGCAGCATTGCTAAAGGTCTCTGTTTGTAGCCGGTCGAACAAAGAAGGGCCTACATCGCTTGAATGTGGCTTCGCTCACGAGTATTTCAGGATATTTACGCCTGAAATCCTCAAATATTTCTCTGTAGGTTTTCACACATATCTGCCTTGTGTTTTCAAGATAGAGTTTCACACCAACACATTTCCTTACTTTACTCCTGGTTGTGTCTGTTGTTGGGTGACTAGCGTCATTACACCAACAATTCATCATCTTGTCCCTCCAATCTTCAGAAACTTTCAGACCTCTTATTTTCTGCTTGACGTCATCCAAGGAAGCTACATTCCCCCTCAGAAAATTTTCATGAACATTTGCCCTCCGGACTTTCTTTTTCAGCTGTCATAAGTAATTTCTTGCAGACCTTGTTCTGAACGTGTGTTTTTTCCACATTATTCCCAACAAGGACCGCTGTAGCCTGCTCACGTACTTGTGTAGCGCCCGTGCCCCTTTTGTGTTAAAGAGCCGCCATGGCGGACTCTGCATCGGATAATACAGCAAGACCCATCTGGACAGAATTCTGTTGCTCAGCCGAATGTACTAGCCCTTTCTGTTGCAAGATCTGGCGAGTGTTCCTTGATGGCGTAGACAGCATGGCTTCAATCAAAACCGACTTTGTCTTCGGACTTTTACTCAGAACTTCTTTCTGTTTACTGAGGCTCCGACTCTTCGCAACCCGCTCAGCAGGGGTCACTGGCGTTGGAGTCGTTGGCACTGAAGTGCAATGATGCTTGTCTAACTTCTCCTTTCTAGACCAAGACTTACCACAGCGTGCACAACTGAACAATACCTTTTCATGGGTTTACTTCATATGTCGCTGAAGGTTTTCCTCCTTCGAAAATGTCTGGTTGCAAACTGAACACTGTTGAAGGTTGTGGAGTCTATCAATGTGTCCTCCAGTTAACACTTGGGTGGCACTGCCAATAGCAGCAGACACGATTCTGCCCTCCCTTGCCTCTGTGGACCTCATTGATTCACAAACTTTCATATGTTTGGCAAGTGTGTCTCGGCGCACAAACAGCTGATCACAGTGTGGGCAGACATGACCATCCTGATCAGAAGGACTGTTTTTTAAGATGCCTATTCAAATTATACTGTTGAGTAAATGACTGAGAACAATGGACACAGGAATAACTGGGAGCTATCTTGCCACAGATAGGATGACAGCAGCCCATATGCTTCTGAAGACTGTCCTTCCTGCTGTATTGTTTGTCACACACTGTACAACGGTATGCACTCTCGCCATGTGTTGCCTCATGAGCCAACATGTTATCTTTACGCTTAAAAGTTAGTTCACAAATGGAGCATGACATAGTTCTCACTGTCAGTGTGATGATTTTTCATATGGCGGACTAGATTATTTTTGATGCTAAAAAAAACATCACATTCTGCACACGTGTACGCAATCCCAGCATGTATCTTCTCGTGGCGTAGCGATGACCATCTGTGTGTGAACGTATCACCGCATGTACGGCATATCAAAGCAGCTGATTTCGAAGGCTCCATTTCATGTCATGTGGAAATCTGCAGAAGATTGATAAACAGAATTAATTCCAGTTGGCTAAACAATTTGGCCAACAGTCAACCTCCCATAATAATCACAGCAAAACCAGGTCAAAATATCACATAAACTGGCTAAAAAACGATCTGTTTCCACTCACTTAAATGGCATGAAAGTTGGTTATAAACTCTGCTATAAACCCCAGTTGTAATTAGGTCAGCAGCCATTTGTCACATGATCAGATGGCTGTTCCATTTAATGCTTGCACTCCCTCTTCATAGTATGTGACTGCACCCCGAGGAAGGTGGGGGGGTGATTTCCACAGACGGAACAGCCAACCAAGTAGTATCCACAATAGAAGACGAAAGGCAACCACATCTATCTTCTCATACCATGCATCTATAGAGTATGTATGTTGAAGTGCAGTCGTTTAAAGTTTATAGTAGTATTCTCACTTGGGAGGGAGAGGAGGGTATGGGGATGCCATGGGAGGAGAGGGGATGCCAGGGGAGGGAGGCCATGGGAGGGGAGGTGAGGCAGGCCACCCAGGGGAGGGAGGAGACTTCTCTCAATAATAACGAGTTAAATAATCAATTTTGCATCATGCAACAGCAAGTCCCAAGTGTTACTCACCTAAAAAATGGCAAAATAGATTAGATTAAAGCTTATTGATTGAAATAAATTCTGTTTATTCCAAATTTGGCTCACCACATTCGCCGCCTCCGCCACATCCGCCGCCTCCGCCACATCCGCCGCCTCCGCCTGTTTACTCCACCCCTGACTTGTATCACTTATTTGCCTGTTACACAAAAACTATTGCCTATTTTTTATTTCTGTTTTTTTCCACATTAAACTAGACAAAATTTCCTTTCTTCTCATACTAAGATATCTAGATATCTGTGGTTTTTCTGGTCTGTAGTCAAAGTGGAAAGTGGATGTTTTGAAAAACTTGTAACAACTCTGCCTTTTTCGGGTGACCAGTTCATGAACTATGACCCAATGGCGTTGATGAAAGCCTCTGCGAAATCTGCACTCATGACTTCCCTTGTATCCATGAGTTCTGGACCACTTTCGTCCAGGAAAGGGTGACCTTGAGCCCTCATAACTTCAAGCAGAGAAAGAACATCTTTGCTGAAGCGATGTTGAAGACTTCCAGATTCTTCATGATGTCCTATGTCTGGACATTCAGCACTGATTTCTGCTGCTTCTTCAAACTCTGCAATGGCTCTGAGTTTCTCAGGAAGAGCCAAAATGTGCTCCTCCAGGGTGTCAGGAGAATCATAAATGTTGGACACTCCACCATCACCTTTGACAATCTTTGTGGTCTGCTCATGGCTGTGGTCCTTTGGGATCAGAGAGAACTTCTTTGGGCTCTTCTGTACCACAAAATTTCCCTTCATGAACTCCCTATGAACCTCTGGATGCTTCGATTCAAGTTCAACCATATCCTTGACATGAACAGGGAGCCATCTCGAGTAGTGCACTTGGTTCCAGATGAAGACATAATCACACAATTCATCTATCACCTGAACGTATAGGACAAAATCCCCCTCACGCAGGAGCGGACAAAACGACAATGCAGAAGTTCAATGTCCATCACCATACACCAATAGGCAAACATCTTTGACTTCATCTTCATGGCATCTTCCCAACTCTCCTGAGTGCCTGAACCCTCATGTGTGTATGCTTCATTCTTCAAAATTGCCAAGGCTAGGAGGAATACTTGGTGCATGTACCTTGTCCGTTTGAGATGGTGGTCCAGTTGTGACGAAAACGACTCTGCGCGTCCAGTGGTGAGAATGCCTGCCTTGCAGGCCATAGTTGCCATACCAGAACCTTCAGTCATTTTGCCTTCCATCGCTTCAATAACAAACTGAATATGCAGGGCACCAAGCATCAGTGCGAACTTGTCCTCACTCAAGTGTGTGTCTGACCATTTCCATTGGATTAGTTTTCCAGTAGCGTAGATTGGCTGATCCATCCCGAGAACAGGTGTTTGCACTGGATTGAGAAACTGGATTGCATCCCTTGTAAGGCACATTGTGTGCTTGACCATTGAAACGGATGCTGCCTTATCTGGAAACGTAGGAAGCACACCAGTTATCACCCTGGGCTTCATGGTATCTTCATGCATACGACTAGAACTGAAGCCTGCCCATGTCACCTTGTCATTATCATCAAGCTCACTTCCTTTGTTGAGAATGATATCAGATGCATGATTAATCCACGTTTTGTCTTTTGCTTGAGCCGATTCAATCCTGTCTCTCCCTGGTCTGACTGGCTTGTTGGTCTTTTTGAGAATAACATCATTGTTAGCATCAAGCTCTGCAGGTATCACAATAGTGTAGAAGTCTGGCAATCGGGATCTCTGAGACTTGTCCACTTTGCTTATGTCCAGAGGTTCCATGACAACACCTGGGTTTTCATTTGAAACATGATTGGTCAACGTAATAGTCCGGGAGCCAACCTGTGTACGAGGCTGTTTTAGGGTTGGACCTTACAGCCTCTGCTATAAAATTTTACACCCCCAGGATGTTTAGATATATGTTTGCAGTTCATGAAAACCAATGTTGGCAATTCATAAGCTCTTGCGAAAAATTTTGGCGGCCGTTTTTGTTTGAGGAAGATTTGAAAAATTTGATAAAACAGCAATTGTCAATAAAATTTCTAAAAAAATTAAAAAATCACATTCATGAAAAATAAATGTGAACTAAATGTAAGAATTCAATCAGTGCATTGTAAAATGACAAAAAAAAAAATTGCCTTTGTGAAAGTAAACCTCGTAAAAGTACATAATTTTGTGAAAAATGCCTTAAAAATAACGTTTTTTGAAGATGGCCTTTAGAACTTTTCTTATCATAGGCAGATGCTGCATTAGAATACTAATTTCTCTTAATGTGATATGAACATGGTATCCATGGCTAATTAAAACAGCAAATTTGATTGAGTTCTATCAATTTTTAAAGAGAAAATTAACATTTTTGTCAACCAAAAGTTCCCCCTACCCACAAAATCCTCTTACTCTATTGAACACAGTTCGGTTAAGGTTTGCTGGATCCAGGTTGGGTACTTCACAGTTCACTCTTCCAAAGGAAAATTCAATGGTGTTTGGAGTGACATGGCCCTGGAGCAGACATACAACAATGAAGGGAAGACATCTCTGTTCAAAGGCATATCTCAGGCACCAGCTGCTCGAGATAAATATGTAAAAACAGCACCATTTCTCACAGCTGTATCAGAGAACATAAAGTCTATGGCTAATCTAGGCCAACAGGAATCTACTCATCATGGAGAAACACAGAAGCAGGCAACAGAAGAACATATGCATGTTGAGGAGATCAAGAAAGTGATATGCCAGCAGATGATAAACCCATTCCAGTGTAACAACCAAGTGGTTCTGCTCAATAGAGCAACTGGTGAGAAGGCTGCTTCAAAGACTTGGTCCATGCTCAAGCTAAGGGCATGGAAGCCATTATGAAAGCAGAAGAGGTGGTCTCTATTAAGATTGAACCACTGAAGCTGGTAACTTTCTCCTCACAGAAGAAATCAAAACCATCAAGGAAACAGAGTTTAATCAGGATCTATCAAGATGAGACTGCAACTACACGTGTGCTGTGTTTCTATCGAGATGCCGACCCAGTCACAAGACAGATTGCATTTTCCCATGAGTGGACAGACTATCCATCATCCCTGTTTGAGGTTGATCCACGCTTAGCACAGGGGTTTGTAATGCGCAAAGGCAACAAGTCTGATTTCGTGGCAGTGCTAATTGCTGAAGCTGAGCAGGATGTTGTTTTACAGCTGCCATCATTACCACAGAGTGACCTATACACAGTTTATCTGGTAGACACAATGGCATTTGTAAATAAATACCAAAAAATGGGTGCGAAAACATTTGGTGAACTGTCCTAGCTGTATCTTCGCAAGCAGGTGTATCCTGCAGTTGAAACCTGAAATGTGCAACTGTGTCAACATCATTGGTGATCAGTATGATTTTGATGATAGCCATACTTTGAAGGGTGATGAGCAGCAGAGGAGAAACCAGACAGACCAGGCAAGACAATTCTCACCATCCAAGAGTCTAGAAATTCCGGACTGGAATTTACTCATGAAGAATCCAAGAAATAAAGGAAATCTTCAGAACTTCATTGGCACTTCCCTTTGTGAGAGTCCTGAAGCTATTCCGGATGGAGTGACCATCATTCTTGGTAGTATGATGGAAAACAAAGGTCACACTCTTTCCATCACATCAGCATCAAGTTCAGTTCTGGACTTACCTTGTGAAGAATATGAAGAGGCAGACACAAGGATTATTGCTCATCTTGCGTATTGTGTGGAATATCTTGATCACCATCGAGCTGTTGTGCATGCAACAGATACAGACATAATTATGCTGTGTATATATCACTTCTGCTGCTTGAACACATTGCAAGAACTCTGGATACAACGGCAGAATCAATGGCTACCTATTCATGAGCTGGTAGAAGTGTTGAGCAAGAAGTACCAGAAAATCCTCTTGATGTCGCAGCTACAGTTCTGTGCACATATGTGTTGTGTGGATGTGACACAGTGAGCTACCCATTCAGAAGGGGAAAAAGAAGAGGTCAGGTCAGGTATGGGAGCATGTGCCAGAACAGCGCGTCGCTGCGTCCACTTTCCGCCGGTACTCCAGGGGCCTCCGTCTGGCCATCCCCCAGGCAGATGCCAGGCCCATCCCCATCTCCTTGAGATGATGGTCAACCTGCTGCAACCATGAGGCACGTGGTCGGCCCACTGGCCTCCTCCACTCATGAGACTCCCTCGCTGAGAGAATCTGGTGAGCAGGATCAGCGTCAGGAGAAACGAGCCACATGTCCATACAGCCGCAGCTGACGCTCACGGACTATGCAGGTAACAAATCTCATCCGAGTCTCTCTCAGCAACCGCTCGTTGGACACAAAATCCGACCAGCGATAGCCAAGGATTCTCCGAAGAGACCTGGTACCAAAGGAATTAAGTCTCCGTCTCAGATCCTTGGTCAAAGTCCAAGTCTCGCACCCATAGAGCAAGACTGGAAGTACCAAGGACCTGAAGACTCGGACTTTCGTCCTCCCGCACAGGTACCGGCAGCGCCACACCCCATGATCCAGTGAATCCATGACTCCCAGGCCCGACCCAGACGTCTATTGACCTCCGGCTCACAACCTGCGGAGACATGAATATCACTGCCAAGGTAAGTGAATCTCATCACGACCGCAACATCCTCACCACAAACAGACACAGACAGGACAGCAGCATCCAAGATGTCACCGAAAGCCTGGATCTTAGTTTTGACCCAAGAAATCCGTAATCCCAACGGCTCCGACTCCTCATTCAGCACCTCGAGGGCCCCCAAGAGGATGTCTAAAGTCTCCGCAAAGATGACTGCATCATCTGCAAAATCAAGGTCTGAGATCTTGACATTGCCAACGATGCACCGCAACTTGATCTCTCCGACATCCTCCCTAAAATCCAGTCCATACAAGTGCTGAAAAGTGTGGGGGCAAGTACACATCCCTGACGAACTCCAGTAACAACTGGAAATAAGTCAGAGATGGTACCACCACACTTCACAGCACTCTCAGTACCAGAGTAGAGTTCAGACATCAGATCGATCAGTTTCGGTGGCACCCCACGAAGACCAAGAATCCTCCAGAGGACATCCCGATTCACTGGATCGAGCGCTTTTCAGAGATCAACATAGGCTGCAAGCAGCGCCTGCCGAAACTCTCGTCTGTGTTCGGTGAGGACACGAAGTGCAAGGATACGGTCAATCGTTGACCTCTTTGGTGTAAAGCCTGACTGCTCTGGACGCTGGTGCTCAAGCAGATGGTGGCAAACCCTATCAAGAATTATCCGAGCAAAGACCTTGCCCGGCACTGAGAGCAGCGTCACCCCTCGGTAGTTTTTGCAGTCTTGGCGATCACCCTTCCCTTTCCAGAGAGGGACAACAAGGCCCCTCTTCCAGTCAGTTGGGATGATGCCTGTGTTCCTGTGAAAGAAGAGCGGCACAGGTTTCTCTGGGACTGATAGGAAACCTTCCCCACCTTGTTGATTTTGGAAGAGATAGTGAAATGGCAGCAACAGAATGTGTCATTGATGAGGCCAGAGTATACTGGACTGCTCTGCATGGCCAAAGGTTTCAGCTGTTTGGATACCCTCAGGCAGCATATGTTTGTCTCTTCAAAATTAGACCTTAGGTCACTGCCAGCAACAGAAGATGCGTTTTACTTCCTTGTTTTAAGAGCATTGTATCAATTGCTTCTGTATAGACGTGCACATCTCAGTGACCGAGCACTTCCCCCAGCCACAACATTTGGCAGAACCCTTATCAATGGAAAACTGGTCCCAATTCTCATGTCTAAGCCAGCCAAGCCAAACATAGACAAAACGGTGTCTTGCATGTGCAAATTATCCAAATGTCTGAAACGATGTTCATGCAAAAAGGCTGCTGTGCCTTGCTGAGTGACATGCATATGCCTTGGTCAGAGAGGTTCATGTGGTGGAGTTGTTTCAGAGAGTGACTCTTCCTCTGAAGAGGATGTTTCATGTCACAATATTGTGTTAATCCATTTCTAATTTTATCTTCCTTAAAACCATGGCATGTAAAAGTATGTTCTTGTTCCTGACCCCATTGATAGTCAAGCATTTCTGAGTTACATAAATCTTTTGTTGTTTGACATATAACCTTGTCAATTGAAGGTAGGTTAAATCTACACCAATTGTGATATAGGAAATGAACTCCTCTTTAATATGAGGGGTCATTTGTGTATATAGGTTTAGTGGTTATGATTTTAGGACAATATGAATTACCCCTACCCCCATCCTACATCTTCGCTTTTGCCAACATTTTGTTATCAGAGGGGGCTCGCAAAAGTGTTGACTGTGTTGTTGCGCAAGAGTTTCACCATTGCCAACATTGGTTTTCATATACTCAAAGGGTGTCTCTTTATGAAAATCAACACAAAAATTTTATAGCAGACTGGGCAATTTTTTTTTAATTTTGATCGGTTGGCTCCCGGACTATAATCAGAGTGCCATGGAACTCAACTTTTGACAAGTCTGATTGCTTGTGCTGATCAATATTGTCCATGTCCCCAGTTGTGAACACATTCTGTCTCATGGCACTTGGAATCACTACTCCATTAGTCCTGATTTGTTCACTTACTGCAGCAGCAAGACATTTGCTGACCTGCTGCTCTCTAATGTAGGTGATTGCGAGGCCGAGCTTCTCAAATACGTTAATCAGATGCTTAAATTTGCCCTCGACGTGAAGTTTCAATCCAACGTACAGGGGGAAGGGCGTTTCACGTTCCTTGCTATGTCGCATCATCTGTGCCCCAGCTCGTGTTCGCTTTGCAGTATTGAAAATCATCAGCTGAGACAGAGTACATGCAACACGTGATCTTTGCTGATTAAGATCTGGTTCTTTGTTGTTGACATCAGTCTGACTAGTACCAGTAGGACCTTGAAGCACCACATTCATGAAAGCCAATAAAGATTCTGGGATTGGTGACCTCAAACAGTCAGGATAGAAGTGTCCATCGAATGGCTTCTGTTCAAACAAAATCTGCTTGCGCAAGAACAAGGCAGTTTGAACAATCATGCGAGCTTCATTGTCGCCCACTTCGTTTTGACTTTTCAGTTCAGTCTCAGTAGCCGTCCCAGCAGTTTCCTTTGAACACAACATAGACGCACGACCCCTTCCTTGACTGGCTTCAATTATTTCAGGCTCAATTTTCAATAGCTTCTCTGTGAACCTAGTTGAGTGAATGCTTTTGGGGTCAACAGTTCTGCCAAGGTCCTTCATTTTAGTGGTGTATAGGACTTTCAGTTCGTTCAAAGGGAAAACACGCTTTGATTCAACAATATATGCCTCCAACTCTGCAACAACAAGTGGATTAAAAGAATGTTCAGATTCAGACTGTGTTGCAGATTCAGCTTGCTCCACTGATTGTGCAGCATTTTCAAGTCTGACATAACAAGTTCGGTGGTCATAGGCGTCCATTGCATGCAAATCTGAAGCTGTGGCTAGTTTGGCCAAAAGTTCTGTATTTCTGGTTTTTGTTGCCCAAGACTTGAGAGTTGAGTCGACAGCATCTGTTGAAGCTTTGTGTAGTCTCTCCCCCTCAATATTCTGTCTCCACAGAATGCATTCCGGTTCAACACGACGAACAGTTGCAGTGACCATTGACCTAGTCTTTTTAGGGCTCTGCACCTCAACCTGTGCATCAGAAGTTCTTTTCAGTTTGAGTTCAGCACGCTTCACCATCGTTTGATTATAGTTCGTTCTGCAGCTTTTGTGAAACACAGCTTTGTTAGACAGCATGTTGGAGGCCTTTAGCACTTCCATACCCTTATGCAATGCATTCGCATTTTTGAGATCGTATAAGTCCTTTTCCAATGTCTCATATGAAGTATGAAATCACTTCTGATTGGCAGGGCATCGAACGTCCTCATCAGTCTCTTGCTGACACAAGCAGCACAACTTCCAGTTCAAGGACCCTTTAGATGCAGCTTCCATTATGTACTACCTTTACTTTTCAGCAGAAAACTGTACTTTACACCATGACCAAAGCCCTGAAAAATATAAAATATTTATCTAAAAATATAAAAAGTGAGACTTCCTCATATTGTATTTATCTAAAATTCCTTGAGCTGAGAAATATGGGTATAGACACCAGATTGAATATTCAGCTTGTTTGATTATTGAGATATTACCACAGATGCCAACCCTCCCGATTTCATCGGGAGGCTTCCGAAAATTCACCCAAACTCCCGCCCTTACGATCACTATCCTTATCCTCCCGAAATTTTGATATTTTTGCACTGTTCACTAATCAGAATGTACTAGTATGAGAATTGAATGAAAAGCATCGTCTGCTACGTATAGCATGTGGTAACTCCATAACGTACGCTGCTACCAAATTGTACGTAAAAAATTGCAAATTCAAATGAGGAGCAGCGAAACATTGGGTCTGGATCTCGCTTATGCGATCATGCACTGAGATTTAGTGCATGCGGTATGTGTGCAATACAGTGCATGCGGTATGTATGCACAGTGTATATGCATGCGATACGCTCACTGCATGCAGCTGGGCCCCGTACCAGCCCGGCGGTCGCGACCACCGTGCGGTGTTTAACAGCCGCTAGAGTTCTACGAGTCGCGCTGCAGCTGTGGAACATCGACTTCGAAGTTACCGATGCTTCAAGCCCTCGATGTTGATTACGAAATGGCAGAAAAGAAGCTTACGAAGACCAAGAAATGGTCTCAGAAGTACAAGACCGAATACAGTCTCCAATACCCGTGTATTCGAAAGTCTGAAAGAGGAATTCATCATGCGTATTGTACAGTATGCAGCGTTGATATTTCAGTTGAGCACGGAGGTCGCGATGATATTCGGAAGCACGTTGGAAGCAAACGGCACACAGACATTGCAAAGGAGAGATCTTCGAGCATGAGTACCGGTACACTTCTGAATTATTTCACCAAACAAGGGACAAGCGAGGAAGAGGATGTTACCCGAGCGGAACTTCTCTTTAGTGGATTTATTGTGGAACATAACTTGCCCATATCAGTCTCAGATCATGCTGGACCTCTATTTCAAAAGATGTTTCCAGATTCAAAAGTTGCTTCAAAGTATGGATGTGCAAGAACAAAAACTTCAGCAATAATTGGTGAGTTGTCAAATGTTACTGCTTCATCTATTGCCGATATTGCTAGACTAGCTCCATTTAGCCTAGCTACAGACGGTAGCAATGACAGTGGTGAGGCCCAGCTATATCCTGTCCTGATTTCGTACTATGACAACAGTGCTGGGATTGTGAAGCAAGGTTTGCTAAGTTTGCCTGCGTGCAAACAAGATTCCACTGGAGAAAACATTTTCAAACTGCTTGATCATGAGTTCAGTGACAGGAAAATTCCGTGGGGAAATTGTGTTTCCTTTTGTGCTGATAATGCCTCTGTCATGGTGGGCAAGCACAAAGGAGTCGCTGCTTATATCCACAAACAAAATCCAGAGTGCTACATCATGGGATGCCCTTGCCATATGATGCACAATACGGCCAAGAAGGCGGCTCAGGCCTTACCCATTGAATTAGATGACTTTCTCATCGATATTTACGACTACTTGGACAAAAGTAGTAAACGCGTCAAAGGAGTGAAAGCACTGCAAGAACTCTGTGATGCCCCGACACACAAGATTCTGAAGCATGTCGCAACAAGGTGGCTGTCCCTTGGTCAGTGCCTAGACAGGCTGATTGAACAGTGGGAGCCACTTCGCCTCTTCTTCAAAGAAGAAGTACGAAGAAAAATACAACCAACTGTAGCCAAGACTCTAACAACGAGCAAGAAGGACGGCACTGTATCTACTGCCAGTACTGGCACTGCAGGATCAAGCACTAGTGGAGCAGCATTCACCACTACCACTGCAGTATCTGCTGCGAAGAAGACAGCAGGGACAGCACCAAAACCAATGCTGAGAGCAGGTAGCATCACCGGCCCTTCATCACGTTCATCTACAAAGCAGATCCCTTCAGTCGAGAAAGACTGTGATAGTCCCATCTACAGGCAAAGAAGGACCCAAGTTAAGTTCTGCTTTTGCCAAATCACTTGATAGAAGCTCAGCAAAACCTTCGAATCAGAGGTCTTCTTCCTTGGCTGCACCTACCTCAAGCTCTCTCCTCAAACGTAAAATTGGATCTGGTACTACGAGTCTGACCTCTTCTGCTGGCAGTAAACGCAAGTGTGATCGCCCTGCGGCTAAGTGTACTACGAGTTCTACAACTAAAAGCGCATCTTCATCAAACACTGTGCAGGAATCTAGAGAAAAACGTGTCAACAGGATGTTCTTGTCTCCACAAACAAAACTCTATTGTTTCTTCCTTCGATATGCAAACAAGCTTTTTGAGAAGGGGAATCTTCTGCTCCAAAGAGACGAACCCTGTATTCATCTCCTGCACGGAGAATTGAATGGTCTTCTGAAAGATATCTTCGTACGGTTTTTGAAACCATCGGTGTCATCGGTTGCTCTGGTAAATGTACCCTTCTCTGACAGATATCATCAGAAGAATGATGAGGACCTCATGATTGGGAACGATGCCAAACTGTATATAAGGGAACAAAGGAGTCTCAAGAAATCCACCTTCACTCTGAGTGAGTCAGACATCCAAGGTTTCTTCAGTGCAGTTCGCTCATATTATGTGAAAGCCTGCAATTACATCTTCAAAACCTGGCCGCTAGATGATGAATTAGCCAAGCATGCTCAGGTGCTGGATGTTAAGCTACACCAAGAAGTGGGGTTTGACTGTGTGGAGTTTTTCATCAAGAAATTCCCCTGTCTGTTCAGTGGCGGTGATAGTGGCATAGACAGTCTTGAGAGTGAATTCGCTCACTACCAGGCAGACGCCTCCATAGCTACAATTGCTACTGAGACAGTGAGAGTGGATGAGCAGTGGCATCTGATTTCACAGCTCACAGATCCCTGCACTGGTGCCAAGAAGTATCCTAATTTGAACAAAGTGATGAAGGGAATGTTGGTCATTCCTCATTCAAACGCATCATGTGAGCGGGCACTCAGTCTTGTACGGAAGAATCATACTGAATTTCGTCCCAATTTGAGTGTCAAAACCCTGGAAGCTCTCTTAATTGAAAAACTAGCTCATAGCACCCCTTGCTACCAGAGAGAATACAGCAAAGACATAATCAGAAGGGCTAAAAGAGCCACACAGCTGTCACTCAGCAAAGCTGCCATGGAAAAAGCAAGCAGCAGTAGTACCAGCCAGTAAGGTAAGAAAAATATTGCTTCTTTTGTGCTTTTTGTTAATCTTTGATTGTCCCCTAACTTACTAATATTAACATACATGTAACATTAAAAAGTGCACAATTTTCCCCTTTTTTTGTTCAAAAAGTGGGAATTCTTAACATGTTAAATGCTCCAAAATAGGGCTCAGAGGGCATTAGAGAGCGTCTAGAACCCCAGAGCTTCCAGGGCCCTAAGGCGGGCCCTGGACCCCGCCGCAAGGGTCGAGCGCTCCGCGCTCGAGATGTGCGCTTTGCGCACATTATTTGGTGTCGGTTGCAAATCCTCCCTAAATCTGATTTCCAAAAGTTGGCATCTCTGTATTACTGATTGTACTTTGCAAATGCAGCCATTTTGAATTTTTAAGAAAGTCAATGTGACTATCAGCAGAGTTCTTTAAAATTTACATAATTATATTCTTGGATTCAATTAATATTGTTGTGGATTTGCGCCCGCCGGCGTGCGAACGGCCACGTAACTCGAATCGCGGCACGTCGCCCACCGGACGGACAATCCAGTCGTGACCCTCTCGGACTAACGCCGGGAACTAGTCACGGGTGGACCTTTCGGTCTCACCACGATCGTGCCAATCGGCCCCCGCGTGGGATAGGGTTGCTCGCCAAATTCGACCTACCTAAGTACCCACACGGAGGGTAGACCGGGCGATCGCACCTCGCCGCAGGTCGACTTCGGACACTGGCCACTTTAAGCGACCCGTTCCGTACTATCGGGATAACCGAGCGGTGTTATTCGTCGGCCTCGACGGTTCGATTAATTATCGGGCGTTTTAGCCCACGACCAACCCTTTACGTGAAGCAAGATGGAGATTCAATGAAAGAAAAGACGAAGCGAAGCGGGAAAACAGTTCAACATAACTCACATTTATTTCGCGATGAACGGGAAGCACACATATACAATTACACCAAAAGCACATGTAAAAGGAGAAGAAACACAATATTACACAAAAAGCAAATATAAAAGAGAAACACAATGCAGAGCTATCCGACTACCGAGCACACGGCAACACTTATACAATTTTACTTCACAGACGGCGCCGACAACACAGATACCCAAAGCAAAAGAAAAAGAACCACCCTCCAGGATGAGGGGGGTAGACGGGCCTGGGGCCGAGACCGTGTCGGGCCTACCCGTCTGATGATGAGACGCAAAGCGGCGGTGGCGCCTCAACTCCGCGGGCCTCGCGGACAGTGTCTGGTAGGGGGTGGGAAAGGGGCCCCCTTGTCGCGGGGGGAAACAGGAGGGGGTTGTTGATGCTCGGGGGGGAGGAGGATATCACCCTGTCTCGGGTCCCGCGACGAGCGTCTCCACCTCGACCTCGGTCGCGCTGCCGGCCTCCGCAGCTCCCCGACTCCGACGCGAGCACCCCCTCGATCGCCTTCGCCGCCGCCTCCTCTCCACAGCTCCGTCCTCTTCACTCTGACTACTACCACTTCTTCCCAGCTCCACCGACAACTCCCAACCGCGAACTCGAACTCTTGGCTTCTCCCCTCCGAACTGCGAACTGTTTGGCGAGCGCGGCCGTTTATATCCCCCGTGGCCTCGCTCCCCCACCTTTGACCCTTTACCTCCGACCCTTCACCTCCAACTGGCTCCCCATTGGACCGAGGAAAAGTGGGCGTGAATGCTTTTTGATCCATGAATTTGCACATAGCGACCTCACTCCAACGCCCTGGAGGCGGGGCCAAATCGCCCCACGCTCTCCGATAGGACGGAACAGAAGTGGGCGTGAGTCGTTTTTGATCCGTTTTTCTCGGAAAGTCTGTGATGTTTCTGAACACGCTGCTCGGTGCGCGCCCTGCACGAGTCCAGTATCGGTGCCCACAAGTGGCGCAAGAATGGTGGTGATGCGATGGTGGCGAGTTGTGACGGTAAAGGTCGTGGCTGTTGTTGTGAAGCGGCGTTGTGGTTGGTGGTTGTTGAGCGATGGCTGTTGAGACGTGGTTGGTGGTGGTAGTAATTGCGGCTGGTCCAAAATAAAGATAGTAAAAGAAAAACGGCTATCTAGAGGGGTCGCAGCCCGACTGAATGACATTTATTCCCTCGAAACAACGGGTTTGGGCCTAACTACACATATACTTACAGAGATATCTCACCTAAGGGACCTGAATGGTGGTTTGTGAATTTCGTCAACCACACCACTACCCCCTCCCCTTTTTACAGACTCGTCCCGAGTCGTCAAATTTTCGTGTCCCATCATGTGTAGTTTTCCCCTAGTACATTTTACCTACGGATCCCTGAGTGCGACATTCATGGTATTCGTGTCCCCAAAATAAATAACCTGAGGGCTGAGTAACTACCTAAACAAACTCACTCACACCGACGACTTAAATAAAATTGCCGGCGCTAGGACAGACATGCCGGGGGCACACTCATATTTACAGTACACTTAGACGATAGACGACTTAAATAAAATACACTAAACCATGGCCCAGGATCAATGGTCTCTGCAAAAAGAAAGCAGTTAGCAGGGAGCCAGGCTGCTCGCATGCAGTCTCTGGCTCAAAACAATGCAGGTGACAGGGAACGTGGCCGGCTGCTCACACGCAGTCCAAGGCCTTCCCTTTTTAACTGAACGCAGTGAACCACAACGGTGCATGGGCTGCACAAAACGTAGTCTCCGTGCCAGCTCAAGTGGCACACGCAATGAACACAACGAATGGATGGATGAATGGTTTGAACTGAACGCAAACACGGTGCACGGGCCGCCACTGCAGGCCCTTGTTGTAGCTGCCAACAGGGCAGTTCTTGCAGCTTGCAAACTGTTGCTTTTACGATGATCCCGGCGCGCATGGAAATGAACAGGGGGGGGGGCAAAGCAAAATTGAACGGGGCTGGTGAACGTGGGCAGTGGGCATGGCATGGCATGGCAAAGGCAGCAGGCAAACACAGCCTGCAGAACCAGGCCGTTGCAGGCAAACACAGCCGGCAGATGAACTGGCTGGCACAGACCTTGAAGTACCACAGCTGCAGATGACAGCTGCAGATGATCCGGCCGGCACAGGCCTTGCAGCAACACAACAGCTGCCGATGAAGTGGGCCGGCACAGGCCTTGAAGAAAAACAGCCAGCCGGCAGATGAAGTGGGCCGGCACAGGCCTGACAGCAACACAGCCAGCAGATGAAGCTGGCCAGCCTTTGCCGTTCAGTGGAGGTTGGTGGAGGGAGTGCGGTGGTGCTGGCCACTCGGAAGGCGGGCTCGGACCTACCCTACGGTCTCCCTCCCAACCTATCGCCTTTGCCTGTCATTGTCTATACTCACTCCCTTAATTTGTGAAAAACCAATTTAGCCCCAACTTTTTTTTTTTTTTTTACTTCCCCACTATAAATCGTCCCCTAACCCCCTTTACTGTCCTTGTTCGGCTAACCTATCCTGTCACCTAGCCTACTCCCAACCCCGACGTTCCCTTCCCGGAGGGGAATAAGGGAGAGCTAACGTCCTGTGTCGAGGCCCAACGAAGCCTCAGAATGGCCTCCCCAGACTTCAGCGATCTATAACCAAAGTGGGTCCAGCGGCCCACAACGAGAGCGAGGGGATGGATGGTGCGGAGGGGTACACTTCCTAATCTACCCTAACCATTTAACTGTTAAACTACCCCGGGGCTTTCAACAAGCGCCTCTCGCTTAAACTATTGGTTCTAACAACCCAGATTCCCGTCGCCTGTGTTGGTGCCATCACAATTTCGGGCCTCGCCCCCCAATTTTCTCTCCGTGCCCTCACACGGTCTCATGGCTGGGACACGTGGCTCCCTTTGGCAGGCACGACCCTCTGCCAATTCCCCAGCTATGGCACCCCCGGGCACTACACTGCCTCCGAGCCTACCAGCTCCCTAACACCGGGGAGTGCCCCCCATGGCACCTCCCCTGAAACGCACACGTGGCAGGCTGGCTTCCCAGGCCCCTTTCCGAGGGTAACCCGTGCCCACAACACTGCCCACGCGGCTAATGGCGCCCCGGGCCCCCGCACCAAGCAGGCGCACCCGTGCCCACTACGCTATCCCGGCCCCCCATGGGCCCTTGGCCTACCACGGCCGACTAGCCTGGTGCCCGGGGTACCCACTCAGCGATACTCACTTTTCGCAGCCACGCTCCCAGCCCGTCAACAGGGCTCCTGCACCCCTCCAAATGGGTTTCGAGCCTACATTCACACCAACAACAAAACGACCTCCATTTTTTGTTAATTTGACTAACCCAGCTAACTCACTCTACACTGACCCCGGGGTCCCTTGGGCGGGAGTCACTCCTCCCCCCAATCACTCATCGCACCATGCATTCCCCATTCGCTCCACTCACACAGACCCGCTGGCCTCACTCACTCACCAAGCACATGCTTCCACTTCACTCACCAACTCTTCAACACACTCACCGCTGAACTCTGCCATCCTTCTAACTACATCCCCTTACTAACTCGTGCTCCCACGTCGTCCCTTAAACTACAGCACGTTCCTTTTAACACTACGTAGCTAAACTACGTCCCCTCTACACATTCACAAGTCTGTCACTGTCTCCAAATCTCTAAAATAACTTTCATTTCCCCACCTAAAGCTCATCTAAATCCCTCTAACTAATCCATTCCACGGGCCCCATGAGGACTTACCCCTGCCCCATGGAGCCGGTCTAGCTAAGCTAACCCTTCCCCCTAACTAGTTTCCATCCTGTGCCCTGGGAAGGGGGTCTTCCACCCCTTGCCCAGGAATCCTGTGCACCCGAAAGTGAGGCCTGCTTTTTTTTTTTCTTTACATGCGCAGCACCAGCGCGGCAACTCAGAGCTCGCGCACTTTACACCTGCCCGTGACGTCATGCAGCTGCACGTGTACCTCGTCCCTCCTTGGACGGTACCATCCGGCAGGGATACCCCTCCTGCCGGATTCCAACCCCACGTGCAGCCATGGCGTCACCGTGTGCATAAAAAAAAAACACAAGCCCCACGTCTCGAGGGGTTCCCCACGCGAACACATGTGCTTTGCCCGTTGGAGCTTAACACACCCGATCGCGTGGAGAACCCGTCCGGTCCAAATCCATAATCCTGCCTAAACTTTGTCCGTCCGCGGGATCGGCAAATCCACCGCGTGCGTTTCTGCACCGGGACTTCACTCTCGCAAGCGAGCACGTGGGGGCCTCGTGCGTTGCACAGCACGGACCTCGCGCGCGCTGCTGGGCGAACCCGGCACGGTCCCCGAAACAACTACAGCCGCTACTCGGCTTCCTTTCCTCACATGTCGCCGTCGTCGCCATTTGACCCACGCACACCTGCGTGTTACGACGCTCACACTCCATTCCATTACATTCACCCCGGGAGACGCGGCTGCATGTTCACACATGCCGACCGACATCTCCCTTACATACCGCTCTCTCACACACACGGTTTCCCTTGCACTCGGCCGTTCACTCACGCATGCCACCTCCCTCGCACACATGGCTCCACTCACTCGCGGCCTTCCACTCACTCGTGCCATTTCCCTCACACAAACCACACCACTCACACACGCGGGGGCACTCACCCGCGGTTCCTCATCCATACACCGTGCCTCACTCACACATGCGGGGGCACTCATCCGCGGTGCCTCACTCATACACCGTGCCTCACTCACACACGCGGGGGCACTCATCCGCGGTGCTTCATCCATACTCGGCGTGCTGGGAAGCACGTACTCCGGCACAATCGCCACCACACCACTCGCACACGGGGTCGCTTCCACACACGGGGACGCACTCACGCCTTGCATCACACACACCGGGACAACCACACTGGGGATTCGTGTCCCCACAAGGGTCTCCGGGGCCTCTATACCCCCCAAGCTCTCCGTGCACCCGTTCGCAGCACTCCTCCTCTCAACCTCGCAAAGCACGACCGAACTCACCTGGTCGTGACTCGCCTCAAGGGGGCATACTCCCTCCCCTCGTTCCTGGAGGAGGCTATCCCGCTGCTCGCACCGGGCCTCCACCCAGTCCACCAGCTCACCCTCATTATCCTCCACTACCTCCGTGTGTGTGTGTGTGCGTCACTTACCCCGTCTTCATCGTGTAGTCTTCCCTCTATCGTTCCCTTCCCGGCTACCGTCACGACCCTCGCCCAACACGCCCCCCGAATTATTTTTTCACCCGCCTCCACTGCGGGCCCGACAGCCGTTGCACCCCCTTCCAGCTCGTTTTATTTCGTTTATAAATTCATTTGCGTTTGTATCCATCTTTTCGATCAGTTCCGCATTCATTTTTGCCAGCATGGTGAATAGCTGGGCCATGTCGGGTGCGCTTGGGTGAGCCGTTTCGGCAAGGGTCGGGGGGTTTTGGTGGAGAAGGGGAGGGGAGGTGTCATACACCGCGGCCGCTGCCGCACCTATTTCGGGCTCTGGGTTCAGTTGGGCGAGTTCGTTTTCCTGTACAACCAACATTTCCTGCACGGGGATTTCGTCCTGAGCCATGGATTCTACACATTCTACATCCATTTCTAATACCCCCGGCTCCCGCTCGCCTTGAGATGCCATCTTGCTTCTCTTAAAAGGGTTAATTTAGCTCGCTCGTAATTTGGAGGGAATCGGGGGTCGCTCCTCTCACCCCTGGACCGATTCCCGTGAATTTAATTGGAGACAGGAGAGCCCGTTTTCCCGTTCTCCGATACCAGTGCCGCGAGGAGGGCGATGGGTTTATATCGCACGACCTGACACCAGTGTTGCGGATTCGCGCCCGCCGGCGTGCGAACGGCCACGTAACTCGAATTGCGGCACGTCGCCCACCGGACGGACAATCCAGTCGTGATCCTCTCGGACTAACGCCGGGAACTAGTCACGGGTGGACCTTTCGGTCTCACCACGATCGTGCCAATCGGCCCCCGCGTGGGATAGCGTTGCTCGCCAAATTCGACCTACCTAAGTACCCACACGGAGGGTAGACCGGGCGATCGCACCTCGCCGCAGGTCGACTTCGGACACGGGCCACTTTAAGCGACCCGTTCCGTACTATCGGGATAACCGAGCGGTGTTATTCGTCGGCCTCGACGGTTCGATTAATTATCGGGCGTTTTAGCCCACGACCAACCCTTTACGTGAAGCAAGATGGAGATTCAATGAAAGAAAAGACGAAGCGAAGCGGGAAAACAGTTCAACATAACTCACATTTATTTCGCGATGAACGGGAAGCACACATATACAATTACACCAAAAGCACATGTAAAAGGAGAAGAAACACAATATTACACAAAAAGCAAATATAAAAGAGAAACACAATGCAGAGCTATCCGACTACCGAGCACACGGCAACACTTATACAATTTTACTTCACAGACGGCGCCGACAACACAGATACCCAAAGCAAAAGAAAAAGAACCACCCTCCAGGATGAGGGGGGTAGACGGGCCTGGGGCCGAGACCGTGTCGGGCCTACCCGTCTGATGATGAGACGCAAAGCGGCGGTGGCGCCTCAACTCCGCGGGCCTCGCGGACAGTGTCTGGTAGGGGGTAGGAAAGGGGCCCCCTTGTCGCACTGTCTCAGCGCGGGGGGAAACAGGAGGGGGTTGTTGATGCTCGGGGGGGGGGGAGGAGGATATCACCCTGTCTCGGGTCCCGCGACGAGCGTCTGCACCTCGACCTCGGTCGCGCCGCCGGCCTCCGCAGCTCCCCGACTCCGACGCGAGCACCCCCTCGATCGCCTTCGCCGCCGCCACCTCTCCACAGCTCCGTCCTCTTCACTCTGACAACTACCACTTCTTCCCAGCTCCACCGACAACTCCCAACCGCGAACTCGAACTCTTGACTTCTCCCCTCCGAACTGCGAACTGTTTGGCGAGCGCGGCCGTTTATATCCCCCGTGGCCTCGCTCCCCCACCTTTGACCCTTTACCTCCGACCCTTCACCTCCAACTGGCTCCCCATTGGACCGAGGAAAAGTGGGCGTGAATGCTTTTTGATCCATGAATTTGCATATAGCGACCTCACTCCAACGCCCTGGAGGCGGGGCCAAATCGCCCCACGCTCTCCGATAGGACGGAACAGAAGTGGGCGTGAGTCGTTTTTGATCCGTTTTTCTCGGAAAGTCTGTGATGTTTCTGAACACGCTGCTCGGTGCGCGCCCTGCACGAGTCCAGTATCGGTGCCCACAAGTGGCGCAAGAATGGTGGTGATGCGATGGTGGCGAGTTGTGACGGTAAAGGTCGTGGCTGTTGTTGTGAAGCGGCGTTGTGGTTGGTGGTTGTTGTGCGATGGCTGTTGAGACGTGGTTGGTGGTGGTAGTAATGGCGGCTGGTCCAAAATAAAGATAGTAAAAGAAAAACGGCTATCTAGAGGGGTCGCAGCCCGACTGAATGACGTTTATTCCCTCGAAACAACGGGTTTGGGCCTAACTACACATATACTTACAGAGATATCTCACCTTAGGGACCTGAATGGTGGTTTGTGAATTTCGTCAACCACAACAATATGAATGATTCCAAATTTATCCTCCTAACCTGTTCGGTGATCAAGATAAGATAAGTGAATTGCTCAGGCATTGAGATGTGATTGTATTATGTTGCTAATGGCAGCCTTTTTTTTTTTTAGAAATTCAATTCTGCTGCCATCTGAGCTATTTAAAATTGACTTCATCACATCCTGGACCCAACAAATATGGGTGTAGACACCAATTTTATCTTCCGAGCTTGTTTGGTTATCAAGATATCATTAAAAGTTCGTCGCGAATGGTGGCCATTTTGAATTTTCGACTTATTCAAGATGGCTGCCACCTGAGCCCTTTCAGAGTTTGTCCATATGATTCCGAGACCCCATAAATGTGGGTGTAGCCACTGAAATGAACTCTCCAGCTGGTTTAGTTTCGGAGATATAGAATAAAATAGGTTTTCGATGGTGGCTATAAAAGGGTGTGTCAAAGTGCTTCCATCAATTTTTTTTGATTGTCAAGGTCTAAACTACTTGTGTGCCAAAATTCACACTTTTATCCGGATGTGCACACTTCTGCACTAAAATCACCCACTACAACAGATGGTGCCTCTCACCATCCCAACCTCAACACTTCATTCATTCCAGTTCAATGTATGTGAACCATCCATCATGTGTTCGTACCCTACTCGACCAGGCTATTTGACTTGAATTTTCATGTTCTTGAACAATTGCAATTAAACACAAGAAAACAAAAATATATTTAGCAATCAAATTTATTTTCAATATTTATTTCACATGCAACATCACAGTACAGGCAAAAACAGAGGATGTAACAAATATGGTATCATCATCATCATTATCATCAATCAGCTCCTGGCTTCCAAACTGGAAATCTGCATCCTCCAATGAAGCATCTCACAATGTCTGGACCCTGCCAGAGATCTTGAAGGAAATTTATGTTGAAGAGTTGTCAGTTCAGGGTGACAATGGGATCAAAGGGGTTATGAGTTAGACTGAGTTTTCAAAAGTAAATATACAGTCAAGGCTCGTGGAAGAACTAATACACTGAACGGATCAGGACATAACAGGACAAAAGGAACAGCATAGAGAGGGGGAAACACCAACAGTGGAGTTGAAGGACAAGATAGAGGGAGACTTGAACAAACAATGGGTGCAGGGAGGAATGGGGGGCAGGAAAGGGGATGCATGGGGCGGACACGATGGATACCGAAGGAAACTCATGAAGGAAAAACTGTAAATTTGGAGTTTTGTTTGAAAAAAAACACGAGTTAAAACTAGAGTTTGTGTTGCAAGTTGCAACTGTTGTTGCAACTGTTGCAAGTTGCAATTGCATAAGTTGCAACTGAGTATTTTTGTGTTTGGGAGGAGGTGGGTAATTAAACAAGTGGTGACGTGGGTGTTTTTGTGTCTGGGTGGCATGAATGAAATGTGTCCCTGTGACATCAAGGTGGTGTTGGAGGGGAAGCATTTTTGTTTCTGTGTGAAGATGGTCAATATCAGTGAATTGGGGACAGGCTGTGATGATTCTGAATGTGTTGTTGAGTGAAGCGTGAGCTTATCTGTGAGGAAGAGAGATTGTGACCCATGTTTGCTTAAAGATTATTTTACATGAGTGAGTCTGGGTGCAGCATTGAAATGTTTAATTTAATGGTGATGGTTCTACTTCTTGACACATCCTCACACCACATGCTGCCATGCTTGAACAAATGCCTTGGCACTTTCAATGAAACCTCCCAGGTCACTAAAGGTACAGTTTTGTTTGGGCAACCAGCAGCATAACTGGTGCGTCATCATCTGGGAATCATCTTGGCAGTAGCAAGTGTTGGGTCATTGCTGTATCCCCATTTATTTGGGATACCTTTCAGCATCCCACTACAGCGTGCAGGCAGTTAAGACATCGACATTCTTGCCAGGGCTCGTTTGACCCTGCTGGCATGCATTATTTGGGCTGCAGCATCAATCTGGTGGTGTTGTAATCACCCATCAGGCTTTCGTGTCACATTTGAATCCGAGTGGTAGCAGGGTCCAAATTGAGTGCTTGTGTGGTGGTGAGGAAACTCTTTTTGGACCCCTCACCTGCACCACAATGACAACTGATTATGTTGTGGATGTCTTGTACATGTACTCTGCTTAATACTTTCTTTTCTGCTGGTAATTCTGCTCCCCTCCTTTTGGATGGAGTGATGCCAGACAAGAGTTTGTTTTTTTTTTCATTGGTTGGTTCGAGACATCTGGGAGCACAATTCCAGCTCGCATTCAGTGCACGATCGAGCTGATTGCTCCCATACTGGACTAGTATATTCTGCGGTTGAACAACAGAGGACAAGTCATCTCTTATTTCTCTCTTATTTTGAAGTCATCTCTTATTTTGAAGGATGAGCACCCCCACTTTGAATGACACCATTTGTGTAATTACTAAGTCGCTTTCACTTTCTCGATTTGCTTCTTACATGTGAATGAGCGGTCAAGAATGAAGTCAAGACAGACTTTGGTTGGGGTGGTGATAAAGCTGAGTGCCATTCCATGAAATTAAGTTTTCATGTTTTGACCTCAAAAGGAATGTGCATTTCTGGGTGTCGGCAGGGTTGGCACGAAGGTGGGTTTATTCATCGTAGGAGGTCAGTCCAGCTGGTGCCCGAGACAATACAAACTCAACATGGTGGACTGTGATGCACAGGTGATCCCAATAAATGAAGCTCAATGTGTCCAGGTACACAGGTTGTGTGTTGGAGTACATGTTGTGAAGGGTTGGAGCCAGGACACTGTCTTGGCATAAACTGTTCTTTTGTTGCAACCATCAAATGTATGTCCCACAAAGTTCCACAAGGAATCGTCAGTTTTCCAGCAGGGTTTGTACGTGTTCATTGAGGCAAAAACCCTTGTTCATCTTGTGGACATGATCATCCAGGAGAAAACCCAGTCTGTTCATCGATAAGATGTTGTTCAACAGAAGTCAAAACCCGGTGGAGAATCAGCTGGGCAATTCCATCGTGACTCATGTTACATTTTAGCTCAATTGACAATCTATATCTCAGAGTATACAATGCAGTGATACTGGTCAGAAGTTGTACTTCAGTTTGTAATGACCTTTGCGGGTAAGGTATGAAAAGTAAACAAATAATAATTATTCAATTGTCTAATATAGTTTTTATTTGAATTTATTTATAGCGTGACTCACGTTACAGAAAAGGGAAAGCCAAAGAATCACCTCATGTACAGTGGGGAGAACAAGTCTTTGATACACTTCCGATTTTGCAGGTTTTCCCACTTACAAAGCACGTCGAGGTCTGTAATTTTTATCATCGGTACACTTCAACTGTGAAAGACGAAATCTAAAACAAAATCCTGAAAATCGCATTATATGATTTTTAAATAATTAACTTGCATTTTATTGCATGAAATGAGTATTTAATCACCTACCAACCATTAAGAATTCTGGCTCTCGCAGACCTGTTAGTTTTGTGTTTAAGAAGCCCTCCCATTCTCCACTCATTACCTGTATTAACTGCACCTGTTTGAACTAGTTTTCTGCATAAAAGACAGCTGTCCACACTCAATCAATCAGACTCCAACCTCTCCACAATGGGCAAGACCAGAGAGCTGTCTAGGGACAACAGGGACAAAATTGTAGACTTGCACAAGGCTGGGATGGGCTACAAGACAAGAGGCAAGCAGCTTGGTGAGAAGGCAACAACTGTTGGTGCAATTATTAGAAAATGGAAGAAGTTCAAGATAACACTCAATCTCCCTCGATCTGGGGCTCCATGCAAGATATCACCTCGTGGAGCCTCAGTGATCATGAGAAAGGTGAGGGATCAGCCCAGAACTACACGGCAGGACCTGGTCAATGACCTTAAGAGAGCTGGGACGACAGTATCAAAGAAAACCATAAGTAACACACTACGCCGTCATGGATTAAAATCCTGCAGCGCACGCAAGTTCCCTCTGCTCAAGCCAGCGCACGTCCAGGCCCGTCTGAAGTTTGCCAATGACCATCTGGATGATCCAGAGGAGGAATGGGAGAAGGTCATGTGGTCTGATGAGACCAAAATACAGCTTTTTGGTTTAAACTCCACTCGCCGTGTTTTTTGGAAGAAGAAGGATGAGTACAACCCCAAGAACACCATCCTAACCGTGAAGCATGGAGGTGGAAACGTCATTCTTTGGGGATGCTTTTCTGAAAAGGGGACAGGACGACTGCACCGTATTGACGGGAGGATGGATGGGGCCATGTATCACGAGATCTTGGCCAACAACCTCCTTCCCTCAACAAGAGCTTTGAAGATGGGCGTGGCTGGGTCTTCCAGCATGATAACGACCTGAAACACTCAGCCAGGGCAACTAAGGAGTGGCTCCGTAAGAAGCATCTCAAGGTCCTGGAGTGGCCAAGCCAGTCTCCAGACCTGAACCCAATAGAAAATCTTTGGAGGGAGCCGAAAGTCTGTGTTGCCCAGCGACAGCCCCGAAACCTGAAGGATCTGGAGAAGATCTGTATGGAGGAGTGGGCCAAAATCCCTGCTGCAGTCTGTGCAAACCTGGTTAAGAACTATAGGAGACGTCTGATTTCTAATTGCAAACAAAGGTTTCTGTACCAAATATTAAGTTCTGCTTTTCTGATGTATCAAATACTTATTTCATGCAATACAATGCAAATTAATTATTTAAAAATCATACAATGTGATTTTCAGGATTTTTGTTTTAGATTCCGTCTTTCACACTTGAAGTGTACCTATGATAAAAATTACAGACCTCTACGTGCTTTGTAAGTGGGAAAACCTGCAAAATTGGCAGTGTATCAAATACTTGTTCTCCCACTCTTCTTCTTCTTCTCCTTTCGGCTGCTCCCGTTAGGGGTCGCCACAGCGGATCATCCGATCCGCATTGTGATTTGGCACATGTTTTACGCCGGATGCCCTTCCTGACGCAACCCTGGTCGCCTCTTACGACACAGGGATATGGTACACCTATTTTAACCGGGGTATACACCGGCCCAGTACACTGGTACTCATTTCGCCGACCTCGGAAGGATGACAGGCTGAGTCAACCCCCTGGTGAATTAATTCAGTGGCCCAACGGGGCTTGAACTCAGGACCTCTTGGATCCCAAGCCGCTGCCCTAACCACTGCGCCAACACACCAGGCTTACTTGTTCTCCCACTGTACATGCCAAATTTGTCCTAAACTGATAAAACGAAAGAATATCGTTTGTCGGTTCAAAGGGTTCCAGTTAAACAGGCTTTCATACAAGATACAAAGAATTGATTTTCCTTTCTAAATATGGGCAAGAAATTAAATTATGATTGTGACTTGTGTGACCGTGACTCCTGTTACAAATTTTCCCACACTGTAATCCATCCCACACTGATAATCCACATGGCTGTCTTCACAAAGGCTGAACTTACTGACTAGTATTTACAGGTAGTGAATTTGATGTAACTTAACAACAGAGATAACATTAAATAACTCGGGATTAATTAACTTTCAAACAGGCCAGAACTAGGAATTAATAGCTTTCAAACAACTTTCAAACGGGCCATAACTCGGAATTTTAGCTTTCAAATGGGCCATTCATAACAAACAATATGCACTTTTGTGCAGTAAAACTGTCTCGAGTGCCAACTAGAAATCTACAAAGGCAAAATGGCCGCGGTGGTTCACAATGAATGGGGGCTCCAGTCTTCGAACAATATTGTCGTGTGTGTAGAAAATCTCATCAGGCCGAACAGGCCTCTTCCAATTTTTTCCAGCTGGCACCATGACGCTCACCTGACATTCTTCATGTTCTCCACGTTTCACCTCCCCTGGGTAATTTGTCTTCTCATATTGCACGAGAACCCAATCCCCAACGCAGATCTTAGTGTTCACATCAGCATCTGAGGCAGGCAACACAACTGCAGGCCAAGCATCTGCAGGCCTAGCGTCTGAGGTGATTGTACAGAGTTCTATCTCGTCATTCATCAACTTCAGACAATGCGCACCACCTATGTCAGGTACAGGACTGGCATCCTTAAAAACCTGACTGATTCTCAGGACTTCATTTCTTCTTTCAATCTCCGTGCCCTTTATTTCAGCCGCAAGCACATTGCTTGTCATTGCCGCTTCCCTGAAGCTTGACGCATTGGTAACAATGGCCTTTCTATTCCTAACCGTATTCCATACAACACGCTTGACTGCTCCACCGATTCCGTCCACCGGACCCTTTCCGTGAGACGTTGCAAAGAAATTCCAGATGATTTCTTCATTGTGTTTCTCCTGCAGAGGCTTCAACGCAGCAAGAATATACCTATTCTTGAACTGGGAAGCAGGCCCATCGGACCATATGGATACATGTGTGACATTGTCTGGAATTGTCTAACAAACGATCTATATATGCGACAACGGTTTCCTTCGAATGTGTAAGGTTGTCTGACGCCAATACAATCGGATGGATTGTACCTTCAAACCATAATGCAGCTGTGAACAGACTGACCTGAGCCTGCTGCCAGTGAGCACTCTGAATCTCATCCTGGTAGACACAAGTGTAATTTTCCAAGAAATCCACCTGAAGAAGAGCTGTATCAGAATGTTCACTGGCAGAGGCAGCATCCCATTCCTTGTTATACGAACAGGCCTGCTCCCTTTTGATGAAACAATGCTCCATGAACTTTGGCATCAGATTACAAATGTGGTCCACCAAATCATTTGTTGTGCCCTCCTCAATGACTTTGGCAAGTTTTCCATCACAGTCATTTTTTCAAGTTGTCCATGTAACTTGTCTGTTTTCGTCAACACACACCTTTCAGAATCCTTTTGCATCAGAGCAGGTTTTACATTCGTTAAACCAACATTCGCGGCGCGTTTGGTTACATAGAAACATTTGAGGGAGGTCATGTGAATACATTGGTACAGATGGCTGGACCTTATGCAAAGCATTTACAGCGGTCACGAAATTTTCATGATACCGGCACAAGCAAACATTATGTGGTAATTTGCTGCTCAGTAGAATATGCGGAGGACGAAGTTCAGCGAACTTTCTTTTACCAATTTCCGTATATGGGAATTCCTTCTGGAGCAGCGTGTAAACTTCGTTTACGGAGCAAGTGAGGTGCCTGGTTTGGTACTGGACTTTAGTACCATCATCTGCCCTCGCGGTGACAACATCTTTTCTGCCTGGAGCTTGCTGACTAAGATCATCCCTGGCGTAAAATATTTTCACCGCCTCTGGTTTCACTTGGAATGGAGTTTTGGCCCCCTATTGGCTTTTGTTGTTCAGGATCATTCTCTTGATCTGCTTGGATTGAAGTGTACAGCTTTCTGATCACGGCTTTTCTTTGCTTTGGGGTCCTCGGCAGTGAGGAAGTCAATGCCCGTTTTCCCTTATGCATTGCTTTCCCCAAAGCGCTGGCACTGTTGAAGGGTGAAGAATGCACGGTAGGGGACAAAGTCTCTCGCGCTTTCTTCAGAGCTCTGCACTTCACCACCCGTTGCCTCACCTTTTCACGGTTCATTCGCGTCAACTGTGTTTGTTCAGTCGTCGGCAGTTTCATTTCTTTTGTTTTCTTCATGTCGCGGTAATTCATGTTGTATTCCCTTTACCGTTTTCTATAATCATCGTATTTTCCATCGGTGCGAAGTTTCTGTCGCCTCTTCTGCTGCCTTTCAGCCGCAGTGAGCGCCATGACAAAATCTGTAATGACGGTAACCAAAAAAAAGCGGATCTAGAATTTGTGTGCTGGACTCACTGGACTATGGCTACCGTTAAATAAACGCACATTGAGAGGGATGTGCTCACCCCGGGGATAGAAATACAAGGGTATTGAAAAGCATGATCTATCGTAATCCCGTCACTTCCGTGCTGGACACTTGGTAGAGAAACTTAATGATCATGGATACATTGCGAGGTGAATGTCTGAATAAATTGTAAAATATGCTTCTATATGATCTATTATAAACTGCATATGGTCATCCTTACCTTGACTGATGATGGATGATAGACGATTGTCACTTCAAAAATTCGTGCTTGCAAACAAGCTAGAACACGCCGTGACTTCACGCAAAGGATTCTGGGATATAAAAATTCCTCCGTCGCGCAATCTATTGCTATTTCTTGAAACTAAAGCCACCTGATTATCGTGACTCGCGTTACAAAATTCGTGACTCGCGCTACCGATGTTAACATGTCCAGATTACAGCACAGAAGACAATTAGAGGTCTGTTGATGCTACCATTTAGTTCAGCACAGGGACTCGTAGGAGAATTCTAATTGGCACTTCCAATACAGCAGGGGTTTTTGTCTAGTAGAAAAAGTGATTAATTTTTGTGATTCGTGTTGCATCACCTTCAGACCAGCTGATTTCAGGGGCTGTTATCTGAAAACCTTTAACATCCTGCAATCTTTTCTATAATATGTTTGAGAAACATGCCTAATGAAGTACTGACATCATTCAAAAACTGCTTATGTTTGAAAATGTAGAGAAGGAGGTCAATTGAAGATTATAGCTCAAACCAAAAATTGAATCAAATTTTATGGATTATGTTTGAACGAGTTGAAGTACCCGGGAATACCCAGGAAATTTGCCCTATTTTCCTCACGCTGGTTTGACTGAGGCATTAGTTGTATGGAGAAAATTGGGAAGGCTTCTTTTATTCCTCAGATTTATGGAAGGAAGGCTTTATGCTGCCGTAATCCTCAGAGAGGTCATAGTTGAAGGCGGCCTTGAGCCACTCAATGTTTCTAGCAGCAGTGGCAACTGTCGATGTCCTGCCAAATCCCGGACCTAGAAAGCTGGAACGTGAGTTTTGTGCTCATCTCGCCCATCGGTGTGATGCTCTATTTGCAGTTAGGCGACGCTCTCTCTCTGCAGCCGACTCTGCTTGTCTGGCTCGTTCATGAGCAGATATATCAGCAGTAAGACGACTCTCTGTGCAGCCAACTTCGCTTGCCTGGCTCTTTCACGAGCAGATATATCAGCAGTAAGACGACTCTCTCTCTCTCTCTCTCTCTCTCTCTCTCTCTCTCTCCCTCTCTCCCTCTCCGACTCTCTCTCTCTCTCTCTCTCTCTCTCTCTCTCTCTCTCTCTCTCTCTCTCTCTCTCTCTCTCTCTCTCTCTCTCTCTCTCTCTCTCTCTCTCTCTCTCTCTCTCTCTCTCTCTCTCTCTCTCTCTCTCTCTCTCTCTCTCTCTCTCTCTCTCTCTCTCTCTCTCTCTCTCTCTCTCTCTCTCTCTCTCTCTCTCTCTCTCTCTCTCTCTCTCTCTCTCTCTCTCTCTCCCTCTCTCCCTCTCTCCCTCTCTCCCTCTCTCCCTCTCTCCCTCTCTCCCTCTCTCCCTCTCTCCCTCTCTCCCTCTCTCCAGCCGACTCTGCTTGCCTGGCTCTTTCATGAGCAGATCTATCAGCAGTTAGCTGTTGCCTTGCGCGTGCAGTTCGAGAATTCAAATAACAGGAGAATGTGTATGTTTAAAAAGTCAACGAATTCGAACATTTTGTATTTCAAAAAACTCGAGCGTTTTTAACCATGAAGCCTTTTGTTACGATTAATATGCCGTCGCACGATACGAAAACCTTTTTTTTTTTAATTTTTTTTTTTTTTTTTAATTTTTTTCCTTCTTATGGAAAGCCACTTCGCGCATCCTGGAGCTGAATGTTTGGTCTATATGTGTGTAAAGTTTCATCAAGATCGATTCACTGGTCTAGGAGCTTATTGGTTACAGACAGACAGACAAACAGACAGAAGGACTGCCATTTATATAGTAGATGAGCAGATATATCAGCAGTAAGACGTCTCTCTCTCTCTCTCTCTCTCTCTCTCCCTCTCCCTCTCCCTCTCCCTCTCCCTCTCCCTCTCCCTCTCCCTCTCCCTCTCCCTCTCCCTCTCCCTCTCCCTCTCCCTCTCCCTCTCCCTCTCCCTCTCCCTCTCCCTCTCCCTCTCCCTCTCCCTCTCCCTCTCCCTCTCCCTCTCCCTCTCCCTCTCCAGCTGACTCCGCTTGCTTGGCTCTTTCATGAGCAGATCGATCAGCAGTTAGCTGTTGCCGTGCGCGTACAGTTCGAGAGATTCAAACAACAGGAGGAGAATGTGTATGTTTTTTAAAAGTCAACGAATACGAAAATTTTGTATTTCAAAAAACCCAGGCGTTTTTAACCATGAAGCCTTTTGTTATGATTAATACGCCGGCGCACGATTCCAAAGTAATTTTTTTTTTCTAATGGAAATTTTATTTATTTTATTTATATATATATATATATATATATATATATATATATATATATATATATATATATATATATATATATATATATATATATGTATATGTATTTTTTTTTTTGAACATTTTTTTTTTCATTTTTATGGAGAGCCACTGAGCGCATCCTGGAGTTGAATGTTAGTTCTATATTTGTGTAAAGTTTCATCAAGATCGGTTCACTGGTCGAGGAGCTTATTCATCACAAAAAAACAGACAGAAGGACTGCCATTTATATAGTAGATGATGATTTTTTTTGTCAACTGGTAGCTGAGATTTGAAAACTTTGTTATTCCCTTTCATTCAACTTATGAAGAGTCAGAAAAAGTAACATTCAGCTGAAAATACCTAGCTTTAAAAATCTGACTATTTTCCCCCTTCGCGTGGAATTGCCCAGCTGTTCAAAGAGCTCATACACACAGTAAGAGCTCATACCACACAGCTCATGTGGCACAGCAAGGAGATGGATGTAAAACTCATTGTGAGCAAAGTTGAATGGTGAAGCAACATTAAAGTGGTTGGTTCATCTGCATGTGCTTGTGGAAATGTAAATTATCCCGATGGTATATTGTGTATCTTCTCTGTGTCTATTACCAGAACAAGTTAGGTAAATGAAAAAGCCAAGTTATTCACATTTATCAGTGAAATAGTTGAGCCTTCTCAGTGTACGAAATCTAAATTATGGACAAGTTAATATAAAATTTACCATGAAAGAGGAGAAGTTCCATACATTGTCAAAGCAATGTGCTCTGTGGGTGAGTGAGTGAAGGGGAATTGCAGAGGGAGAACTCGCTGGTAAGGGTACCCTGATATGATATGATTGTTGTTGAGATCTTCTCTCATCAACAGAGTTTTCAGTTCCTTCTCCTCCTTTGACGAATTGCTTGACAAATATGATGATGTCTTTTGACAAGCATGACAATGACAATGTGGAAGCACAATGATAGACTACAAAATACACAAAATGCCTTGTATCCACGAACATAACCCAATGAGGACAAAAAGTGTTATTCGTTCACCAATGAAGAATGCAACACACTTGTATTCAACAATAAATTATAAATGAACAAAATTGGGGATAACAAGTATTCAAGTAACAAAAAATAAAGAACAAGTACAACAATGACGAGTACAAGAAGTCAAGAAACGAGTGAATAAGTAAAAAATAAGTTCAGTGGTCAAGCAAATATTTAATTAATGAATTAAATATTATTGTGTTCAATGAAGCACTTGATAACATGTGTTAAACAACAATTAATACTTTCAACGGGTGTTCACCAGCAATACTGTATGTCCATGCTCATGGTGTCCCCAATAATTTTTCAGCAAATTTTACATCACCCGCAAAGACCCCATTTGAACGAACGGGTTAATTCCCACATGTTTATGATATCTATGGGTACTGCTTTCCACCAGGTGGCACGATACAACACGCTTGTTATAACCAGTATCGAAGGATCAAGGTGGAGCTTCCACACACTCACATATGCAGGGCTGTTAGACAAGAAAAACACAGACACTGAGCTTGGACGAGGTGCCGTCAGTTCCCAGAGTTCTATGTCAAGCAAACAAGCAGCACAATCCAAGTCCTGTGATCACTCCATGTTAAAGAGCTTTGCAAAATGGCTAATTCATTTCCCTGCTTTGAAGGAGAATCAACGTCGGGCCTAGTCAGCCGGTTTGTGATGGACTTGGGCCGAAGATTACCCCCGGCTAACCCCAGAATAATTGTGGGAATAATTGTGACCGTAAAAGAAAAAGAGTGAGGACATGAAGTGCTTGTGTGGTGGTGAGGAAACTCTTTTTGGACCCCTCACCTGCACCACAATGACAACTGATTATGTTGTGGATGTCTTGTACATGTACTCTGCTTTATACTTTCCTTTCTGTTGGTAGTTCTGCTCCCCTCCTTTTGGATGGAGTGATGCCAGACAAGAGATAGTTTTTTTTTTTCATTGGTTGGTTCGAGACATCTGGGAGCACATTTGTGATGGACTTGGGCCAAAGATTAGCTCCGGCAAACCCCAGAATAATTATGGGAATAATTGTGGCCGTAAAAGAAAAAGAGTGAGGACATGAAGTAAAAATTTTCAAGAAAGGAAGAGAACATTGAAAAGGTGAAACTCGAAGAATAAAGGAAAGATAAAATAAAAATATCCACTAATCATCCCAAAAATAATATTTCTGATTCCCAACGCATCAATAACCAAATGTGTGATGTAAACAATCCGGAATCACACAATGACAGAAAGCAGATGGAAAGTGAAGTTTCATCATTCAAAGTTTCCTCTCATCTGCGAGATGATAAACAAAATGGAAAACTCACCTCACATGACAGAACGTCTCACTCTTCAAACCCATCTTTACTGTCCAGTTCACCTTATGCACACCCCTCATTCACCCTCATCTCCTTGATCGAACGTGGATCTAAGGAGATTCGACAGAGGGTAGAAAAGAGAAAATTGGGAATAGCAGTGAGATCTACAGAGGCTTGTGGTTGCACAACTCGGTGAAGTGAAATCTTCCTTGACAAACCAATTAAATAATATCCTCTCCGTCATGAAACAAAAACCGAATACGTGATTGTTGTTGATACAATTTATTTGCAGTGGGGAAAACAAGTATTTGATACACTGCCGATTTTGCAGGTTTTCCCACTTACAAAGCACGTAGAGGTCTGTAATTTTTATCATAGGTACACTTCAACTGTGAAAGACGGAATCTAAAACAAAAATCCTAAAAATCACATTGTATGATTTTAAAATAATTAATTGCATGAAATAAGTATTTGATACATCAGAAAAACAGAACTTAATATTTGGTACAGAAACCTTTGTTTGCAATTCCAGAGATCAGACGTTTCCTGTAGTTCTTAACCAGGTTTGCACAGACTGCAGCAGGGATTTTGGCCCACTCCTCCATATAGATCTTCTCCAGATCCTTCAGGTTTCGGGGCTGTTGCTGGGCAACACAGACTTTCAGCTCCCTCAAAAGATTTTCCATTGGGTTCAGGTCTGGAGACTGGCTAGGCCACTCCAGGACCTTGAGATGCTTCTTACGGAACCACTCTTTATTTGCCCTGGCTGTGTGTTTCGAGTCGTTGTCATGCCGGAAGACCCAGCCATGCCCCATCTTCAATGCTCTTGTTGAGGGAAGGAGGTTGTTGGCCAAGATCCCACGATACATGGCCCCATCCATCCTCCCCTCAATACGGTGCAGTTGTCCTGTCCCCTTTGCAGAAAAGCATCCCCAAAGAATGATGTTTCCACCTCCATGCTTCACGGTTGGGATGGTGTTCTTGGGGTTGTACTCATCCTTCTTCCTCCAAATAAAACACGGCGAGTGGAGTTTAAACCAAAAAGCTCTATTTTGGTCTCATCAGACCACATGACCTTCTCCCATTCCTCTTCTGGATCATCCAGATGGTCATTGGCAAACTTCAGACAGGCCTGGGCATGCGCTGGCTTGAGCAGAGGGACCTTGCGTGCGCTGCAGGATTTAATCCATGACCGCGTAGTGTGTTACTTATGGTTTTCTTTGATACTGTGGTTCCAGCTCTCTTCAGGTCATTGACCAGGTCCTGCCGTGTCGTTCTGGGCTGATCCCTCACCTTTCTCATGATCATTGAGGCTCCACGAGGTGAGATCTTGCATGGAGCCCCAGACCGAGGGAGATTGACTGTAATCTTGAACGTCTTCCATTTTCTAATAACTGCGCCAACAGTTGTCGCCTTCTCAACAAGCTGCTTGCCTATTGTCCTGCAGCCCATCCCAGCCTTGAGCAAGTCGACAATTTTGTCCCTCATGTCCTGAGACGGCTCTCTGGTTTTGCCCATTGTGGAGAGGTTGGAGTCTGATTGATTGAGTGTGGACAGCTGTCTTTTATGCAGATGAGTTCAAACAGGTGCAGTTAATACAAGTAATGAGTGGAGAATGGGAGGGCTTCTTCAAGATAAAACTAACAGGTCTGTGAGAGCCGGAATTCTTTCTGGTTGGTAGGTGATCAAATACTTATTTCATGCAATAAAATGCAAAATAATTATTTAAAAATCATACAATGTGATTTTCAGGGTTCTTGTTTTAGATTCCATCTTTCACAGTTGAAGTGTACCTATGATAAAAATTACAGACCTCTACGTGCTTTGTCAGTGGGAAAACCTGCAAAATCGGCAGTGTATCAAATACTTGTTCTCCCCACTGTATGTGATGTTATGGGACACAGATGAGGTGCAAACCTATGACAGAGAAAAGTGCTGAATAATTACATGTCCATTTCACTGTGACGTAATCATGTCATGCCACGTTATGTCGAATGCTTTGCCCTGAGGATCGAACGTGGAAGTAATTTCAATACCGGGTCAGGCTACATCTAGCAGCAATCACTGCATTGAGATATAGGGAGTGTGTTTGCAGTGTGTACTGTTCACTGGGTAGTTTGAAACCGATTGTATGGATGGGTCAAGCGAATGCATTGGTCCTGAGCAGGAGTCATTATCCAGGGATGTGAACTTATTGGCACATCACTTCTTCATTTTGTGGCTTGATAACATCTTCTGATCTTACTTTGGAAACATTTCCTGTCCTCACATGAAAGAGCCATCTAAAATGGCTCATGGAATACCCTGCTTTAAATGTGTTCAGTGATTTGATCCTTCTCGTTTCCTGAATGGAATGAATTGTTAAAGAATGTGATCAGTGTGTTTTTTTGATAATCCATATGCTGGTGTCTTGGAAATACCGTATTACCCCGCCTATCCGCCAAGTTGGGGCAAGGTCATTTTTGGCGGATTATCGAGGGCATGGGCGTCGATTGCTTTTGAAAAGTGGGGGGGACATTGCATGTCCAGAACACGAAGCCCACTTCGTGCCGGCGTGGACACAGCAAGTCTACCCTTGCAAATTCTTGATCTTATACGCTCGTTGACATGCTGCCTTCTAATCACACAAATCCCTTAAATTAATCTGACCATCTTTTTATCAAATGTAAGCAGACGGAGCGAAATTAATTAAACATTAATCATACACATTTCAAAGTTTCAAGTGTCATCAAAGAAATGCATATATATGTATATATATCTTCTTCTTCTTCTTTCGGCTGCTCCCGTAAGGGGTCGCCACAGCGGATCATCCGTATGATCCGCATAGTGATTTGGCACATGTTTTACGCCGGATGCCCTTCCTGACGCAACCCTGGTCGCCTGTTACGACACAGGGATCTTCCTCTTTCGGCTTGCTCCCGCTAGGGGTCGCCACAGCGGACCAACTGTCTCCATTTTGCTCTATCCTCCACATCTTCCATTGACACTCCAACCACCCGCATGTCCGCCCTCACCGCATCCATGAACCTCTTCTTTGGCCTTCCTCTTCTCCTCCTGCCTGGCGGCTCCATCTTCAACATCCTTCTCCCGATATACTCCGTTTCCCTCCTGTGCACATGTCCAAACCATCTCAATCTCGCCTCTCTCACTTTGTCTCCAAACCGTCCTACCTGCGCTGTCCCTCTAATACACTCATTTCTTATCCTGTCCATCCTCGTCACTCCCAACGAGAATTGCAGCATCTTTAACTCTGCCACCTCCAGCTCCGCTTCCTGTCTTTTTGTTAGTGCCACCGCCTCCAAACCATACAACATAGCTGGTCTCACTACCGTCTTGTATACTTTCCCCTTCACTCTTGCAGCTACCCTTCTGTCACAAATCACTCCTGCAACTCTTCTCCACCCACTCCATCCTGCCTGCACTCTCTTTTTCACTTCTCTCCCACACTCTCCGTTACTTTGGACAGTTGATCCCAAGTATTTAAACCAATCCACCTTCCCCACCTCAACTCCTTGCAACTGCACCATACCACCACCCTCCCTCTCATTTACGCACATGTACTCCGTCTTACTCCTACTGACTAACATTCCCCTTCTCTCCAGTGCGTACCTCCACCTCTCAAGGCTCGATTCAGCCTGCTCCCTACTCTCCCTACAGATCATGATGTCATCCGCGAACATCATGGTCCATGGAGACTCCAGTCTGATCTCGTCCGTCAACCTGTCCATCACCATTGCAAACAGGAAAGGGCTCAGAGTCGATCCTTGGTGCAATCCCACTTTAACCTTAAACCGGTCCGTCATTCCTACCGCACACCTCACCGCTGTCACACTGTCCTCATACATATCCTGCACGATCCTCACATACTTCTCCACCACTCCCGACTTCCTCATACAATGCCACAACTCCTCTCTTGGCACCCTATCATAAGCTTTCTCTAAATCCACAAACACACAATGTAACTCTTTCTGGCCTTCCCTATACTTCTCCATCAACATTCTCAAAGCAAACATCGCATCAGTGGTGCTCTTTCCTGGCATAAACCCATATTGCTGCTCACAGATCGTCACCTCTCCTCTCAACCGAGCTTCCACTACTCTTTCCCACAACTTCATGGTGTGGCTTAACAACTTTATCCCTCTGTAATTTCCACAGCTCTGCACATCACCCTTATTCTTGAAAATCGGAATCAGTACACTTAATCTCCACTCCTCCGGCATCCTCTCACTTTCCAAGACTTTATTAAACAATCTGGTTAACAACCCCACTGCCATCTCTCCTAAGCACTTCAGTTGACACAGCACTGTTACGACACAGGGATATGGTCCACCTATTTTAACCGGGGTATACACCGGCCCAGTACACTGGTACTCATTTCACCGACCTCGGAAGGATGACAGGCTGAGTCAACCATATATATATATATATATGTATATGTATATATATATATATATATATATATATATATATATATATATATATATATATTTGTTTATCAAGCCTCCTTCTCACGATCCTTGAACTGATTCACTCAACATAAACTGAAAACTCGACTGACATACAAATTGATATTACACAAGTACGGTCAAGTTACCTTAAAACTTGCCAAAAATATGAACCCTCTTGTCTGCCGATCCAGTTAAAAACTTTGTAGCAATGTCTTGGGGGTCAAGTGCAGTCAGACGATCTCGGTGAACATGACAGATCATGAGATGGTTGAGGCGTTGTTGGGTCATTGTGGAACGTAACCAAGTCCTCCTATGTCTGAGTGCGCTGAATGACCGTTCAGATTCGCATGAACTTGCTGGGGAAACCAATAGAAGCCTAAGCAAACGTTCTACCTGTGTTAACATTCGACGGACTTCGGCACCATGTCTACAAATATCTTACGGTCATCCTCAACAGATGAACCACTGAACTGGTTACGAAAGAAGCCAAGTTCTTGCTCTTGGGAATCTGAAAGTTCGGGATATTTGTGGTTTGACTGACCCAGACGGAGCATTTCACCCAAGTCCCGATACGCCATGAGGTCGGTTGATGTGAAGTACTCGTTCAAGTTCTCCGATGCGCTGTCGATGACTGAAAAATTCAACTCTGTATACCTTCTTCTGCAGAATTGGCAGTGTATTCCTGCGTGCCTCCATCAAGTTTTTTCGGAAGCTTGCGCTTACGATGGAGGGTCACTGGATCTAGTTGGCACTGCTGGAGCTTCTGTTGTGCTGCTTCGAAAACCTCCTTAAACGTCTGCTCGGTACGGAGAGATTGGAGATTCTGTGCAGTTACCTTTGCAGCAGTAAGCATACCAGAGACGGTAACTTCTGAACCCTAAAGTGCCTTATTGAGGTATTCAAGGGATTGGAGAATGGGCAATGATGCAAACAGACCGAGAACGCACTTTCCTGATGAAAGACAGCTTTGAATACCGTTTGCTCGCGATGCCGTGTTCATACCAAAGTCATCACTTGCTTGTTGAAGGGCATCCAGTACAGCTTCATAGTTATCCAATATCGATTTCACGGCAGGAGAATGAGTTAACCAACTTGTCCGGCAAATTGGCCTCAGGCATGTAGGGCAATGAGTGTCAGCATCGTCAGCGTGGATATTCAAGTACAGATGCTTGAATTTTCCAGAGTTGTTGTAGATGTTGCTGAGTACCTGGACATAATCAAGGGCGTCTCTTATGAACGGTGCAGTTTGTAGGGCTTTGGATGTAATGAGCTCCACAGTGAACATAATTGGCCAGCGGTTGGAGTTTTTTTTCTGTGCTTGACAGCCCTTGTACTTTCCGGACATGTTGCTTGCCCCATCGTAAGTCTGCGCTCTAAGGTGTTCAATAGGGAGTTGACACCGAATTAGGACATCCTGAAACATCTTACAAAGTGATACTCCTGTTGTTGACGATACTTGGAAGAGGCCGATGAGATCTTCTTGAACATCAAAGGAATCCGTCACGTAGCGCGCACACACACACACATCGACTCCTGCTCATTATCCTGAATATATTGCGTTCCACCAGTCACGAGTCCGAACTGAGTGAACATTTCATTCACGTTACTGCAGATATTTCTGAGGATGGCATGACTCATCAACTGTAGAATTTCGTTCTGAATTTCTCCACTTGTGAACGTCGTCTTCCTTGACAGCCACGGCTTGAGGTTTACATCATCCTCGGCCCGCAACTGTAAGAGCATTTTGAAATTCCCTTCAGAGGCATCCTTCCCACGAATTGCAAAACCTTGTCGGGCTAAATATTGCAGTGAGGTGATAATCTTCAGAAGTGCTGACTGTGCAGATCTTTGCTCTTCTAGCAGTTTGCTGCTCAGTTGCACATGGACACCAGGTTGACTTCTGCAGATTTTCAGAGGCAAGCCTATGTGTGTTTGATCGTTCGTGTTGTCTGAATTTTTCTATAGCCTTTTTCCAGTTCCGAAAGCCCTTTGAGACAAATGCGTCTTCTGCACAGTGGGCAAGTTCGGTAAGTTTTTCACGAGAAACGTCCGTACAGGTGTGACAGAGTACACCGCCGATGCTCTGATCAAAATGAAGCCATGGAAAATCTTTGAACCATTGTTGTTGAAACTTCAACTTTCGGTTTGGCAGTATTTGGACTGGGATACAATTGACATCATGAGGTTGAAAAGGCTGATCTGGGAAATTAGGCCGAGTACTTGCACATACACCCTTTTCTGCTATCTTCTCCTTTGAATCGTCCACCTCTTTCTGGGAACTTGATTGCTCCAGGAGAGTGGTCGGGGATGTGCTACTTGATGCTGTCATGAAAATTTTTCTGATATCCATATCCTCTATGAAACGAGAAGGGAATTACATTTCAGTTGAATAAATTTTGACGTGAATTACAAGGGTTATTTTTGCGTAACGGGGCATTTTAAGGTCAACATACTTTTGGCTAGGTCACTATACCTCCAGGCACAATGTTGACATGTGATAAGCTTTGCGTAGCACATGTATTACTAAGAGCGCCGATCCGAGTTCAGTTCTTAATTTAGCATCTGAGCTCCCAATTTAGCATTCCATTCCTCGCTTAGTTCCCGGCTACGCGCTTATTACTTTTATTACTTTTGGTTACGGTCAGATACCCTGGTATTTTATTACCTGGGATTATTAATATTCATTTTATTAATCTGCATTTAATTGACCAATTGATTTAATTTAGCTAAAGTTTTAGTTAATTGAAATTAATTAGTTAAGCTAAAGTTGAGTGAGATGATTATGATATTATTGGTTCATAGTTTACGTCATCTTTAAAGATTGTGTTCTTGATTTGCATGCCATCAAAATGGTTCACCAAAGGAATGAGCTAAAATCAGTTGTCATGTGAACATTTATGTAATTCTTTACCTCTCACAAACCACGAGACCAGGAGACGAGGGATTAAGATCTGTTGCCGTCCAGACATGCACTCTCTTCTTTCCAATATAATTAATGAATCTGGCATACAAAATGTTTTTTTCATACCTGACATGTTACTTTGTGCAGTGTCATGAAACTTCTGTGGAATTAATGAATTTGCTGGCTCTAACGATTTTTCAAACCTCAATATCTCTATAAATACTTGACCAATTTTCATTCTGAAAGTTGCATTATAATCAGTGAAGAATAATCTACAAGATTATCATAATCTCCGAGAGCTAAGCCTATTTTTTCGGTTTTTTTCTACAACCGGAAGTGAAATGTCCCCAGAAAGTGGACGGACCAGAAAACCACGTATTGCACTGACTGGTGTTTCTGATGTGTTAATCCGGGTACTAAATGAACAATACATATTTATTAATTATGTCATTAGCAGTATTATCCGAGTGTATCTCTGTGAACTATTTCAATCTAAACGGTTAGTTTGGACTGTTTCGCGGTTACCTGAACTGAACATTGAGAACTTGTGGTATTATAGAGATGACCGTCACCCCCACACGGGGGTAATTTTTCTTTTTTTCTTTTTAAAAATAAATAAGTTTTAAAAGCAGTTGGGCGGCCAGAAATTGACTTGGGTGGCCGCCCAAGTGAGCCCTATGGATGGAAAACACTGTCCTTTTGGATGGAGTGATGCCAGACAAGAGATAGTTTTTTTTTTTTCATTGGTTGGTTCGAGACATCTGGGAGCACAATTCCAACTCGCATTCAGTACAGGAGTGAGTTTATTCAGTGCACGATCGAGTTGATCGCTCCCATACTGGACTTGTATATTCTGCGGTTGAACAACAGAGGACAAGAGCAGTGATCTGTCATTTTGAAGGATGAGTACCCCCACTTTGAATGACACCATTTGTACAATTACCAAGTCGCTTTCACTTTCTCGATGTGCTTCTTACATGTCTGAGCGGTCAAGAATGAAGTTAAGACAGACTGTGGTTGGGGTGGTGATGAAGCTGAGTGCCATTCCATGAAATTAAGTGTTGATGTTTTGACCTCAATAGGAATGTGCATTCCTGGGTGTCGGCAGGGTTGGCACGAAGGTGGGTTTATTCATCGTAGGAGGTCAGTCCAGCAGGTGCCCGAGGCAATACAAACTCAACATGGTGGACTGTGATTCACAGGTGATCCCAATAAATGAAGCTCATTGTGTCCAGGTACACAGGTTGGTTGCTTATGTACATGTTTTGAAGGGTTGGAGCCAGGACACTATCTTGGGTTAAACTGTTCTTTTGTTGCCACCACCAAATGTATGTCCCACAGAGTTCCACAAAGAATCGTCAGTTTTCCAGCAGGGTTTGTACGTGTTCATTGAAGCAAAAACCTTTGTTCATCTTGTGGACATGATCATCCAGGAGAAAACCCAGTCTGTTCATCGATAAGATGTTGTTCAACAGAAGTCAAAAGGCGGTGGAGAATCAGCTGTACAAAGAGCTCATACATGTGGCACAGCAAGGAGATGGATCAAAAACTCATTGTGAGCAAAGTGGAATGGTGAAGCAACATTAAAGTGGTTGGTTCATCTGCATGTCCTTGTGGAAATGTTAATTATCCCGATGGTATATTGTGTATCTTCTCTGTGTCTATTACCAGAACAAGTTAGGTAAATGAAAAAGCCAAGTTATTCACATTTATCAGTAAAATAGCTGAGCCTTCTCAGTGTATGAAATCTAAATGATAGACAAGTTAACATAAAATTTATCATGAAGGAAGAGAAGTTCCATACATTGTCAAAGCAATGTGCTCTGTGGGTAAGTGAGTGAAAGGAAAGTGCAGAGGGAGAACTCGCTGGGTAAATGTACCATGATATGATGTGATTGTTGTTGAGATCTTCTCTCATCAACAGAGTTTTCAGTTCCATCTCCTCTTTTGACGAATTGCTTGACAAACATGATAATGTCTTTTGACAAGCATGACAATGACAATGTGGAAGCACAATGATAGACTACAAAATGCACGAAATGCCTTGTATGCACGAACATGACACAATGAGGACAAAAATGTGTTATTCCTTCACTAATGAAGAATTCAACACACTTGTGTTCAAAAATAAATTATAAATGAACAAAATGGGTGATAACAAGTATTCAAGTAACAAAAAATAAAGAACCAAGTACAAAAATGACAACAGGTACAAGAAGTCAAGAAACAAGTGAATAAGTAAAAATAAGTTGTGGTCAAGCAAATATTTAATTAATGAATTAAATATTATTGTGTTCAATGAAGCACTTGATTACCTGTGTTAACAAACAGTTAATACTTTCAAGTGATGTTCACCAGCAATCGTGTATGTCCACACTCTTAATGTCCGCAATAATTTTTCGGCAAATTTCACATCACCAGCGAAGAACCCATTTGAACGAACGGGTTAATTCCCCCATGTTTATGATATCGATGGGTACTGCTTTCCACCAGGCGGCACGATACAACACGCTTATTATAACCAGTACCGACGGATCGAGGTGGAGCTTCCACACACTCACATATGCAGGGCTGTTAGACGAGAAAAACACAGCCACTGAGCTTGGACGAGGAGCCCTCAGTTCCCAGGTTTCTATGTCAGCCAAGCAAGCAGCACAATCCAAGTCCTGTGATCACTCCTCATGTTAAAAAGCCTTGCAAAATGGCTAATGCATTTCCCTGCTTTGAAGGAGAATCAACGTCGGGCCAAGTCAGCCGGTTTGTGATAGACTTGGGCCAAAGATTACCCCCGGCCAACCCCAGAATAATTGTGGGAATAATTGTGACCGTTGAAGAAAAAGAGTGAGGACATGAAGTAAAAATTTCCAGGAAAGGAAGAGAACATTGAAAAGGTGAAACTTGAAGAATAAAGGAATGATAAAATAAATAAATCCACTAATCATCCCAAAAATAAGAATTCTGATTCCCAACGCATCAACAACCAAATGTGTGATGGAAACAATCCGGAATCACACAATGACAGAAAGCAGATGGACAGTGAAGTTTCATCATTCAAATATTCCTCTCATCTGTGAGATGATTAACAAAATGGAAAACTTACCTCACATGAAAGAACGTCTCGCTCCTCAAACCTATCTTAACTGTCCAGTTCACCTTGCGCATATCCCTCATTCACCCTCACCTCCTTCATCGAACGTGTGTCGAAGGAGATCAGACAGAGGGTAGGAAAGAGAAAATCGGGAATTACAGTGAGATCTACAGAGGCTTGTGGTTGCACAACTCGGTGAAGTGAAATCTTGCTTGACAAACCAATAATATCCTCTCCATCATGAAACAAAAACCGATTATGTGATTGTTGTTGATACGATTTATTTATGTGACGTAATGGGACACGGATGAGGTGCAAACCTATGATAGAGAAAAGTGCTGAATAATTACATGTCCATTTCATTGTGACGTAATCATGTCATGACACATTGTGTCGAATGCTTTCCCCTGAGGATCGAACGTGGAAGTAACAATTTCAATACCGGGTAAGTCGACATGTGGCAGCAATCACTGCATTGAGATACAGGGAGTGTGTTTCCAGTGTGTACTGTACACTGGGTAATGTTGGGGAATTATTCCTCTTTGGACAAGTGGCCCTTGCTTCAGTCTTACTCGGATAAAGTGTTTGTTTTTTTGCCTCTACTTTTCATTTATTAAAATTGTTAAGGCCTAAAACATAGTGTTAATCTTGTATTTCTTTGCCACTTGTGGACATTTGTTTAATTCTTTGCTCGTCCAAGGTGACTGGTCTGATAAGACTTTACTTTTGCCTATATGCTATCAAAAACCCTCTCCACTCTCAAGATATGAATATATATATATATATATATATATATATATATATGTATATATGTATATATGTATATGTATATATGTATATATCTATATATGTATATATGTATATATGTATATATATGTATATGTATATGTATATATATATATATATATATATATATATATATATATATATATATATATATATATATATATATATATATATATATATATATATATATATATGGGGGAAGTGTACGAGGGTGAGAACCTGAACTGGTGGATAACATTAGAAATAAATTGTACTAAAGGAAAAGAACTGTTTGTGGACATTAATTTATCGGTGTCTGTGATTTTGAGAACAGGATTTTAAAACCGAATGGGCTCAACGTTAAACCCTCACAAGTTAAATTAGATTCCACAACAACCTGAAGAATTCTACGATCACTACGAGGTGCCAAGAGAAAAATCCACATCAGTTGGTGCCGTGACCGGAGGTGCTTAATCTGCTGGAGACAGTGCCTGGAGGAACGACAAGTGCTTGAGCAAAGGTAAGCAGAGAGCGTTCCTCGAGGGTGGGCTGTCTTAGCGGGTAACGCATTGTCGAACAGAGAGTACATACAGAGAATTAGAGCATTATTGTATTTTGTGTTTTATTGTATTTCAAACATTGAAGTATTTGTGATTTGAGAGGGGATTTTGAAAGATGGGAAAAATGATGAAATTGTGTATTCCGAGGCAACTTTTCAAAAACCACGGAGGGGTACGTGTGCAAGATTTATGTTTGATAAGTATGGGCCTGATGCTGTGAGAGATGTATATAGGAGAATGGTGCAATTGGACTAGAAATAGCAGATTGCCTTTTCCTGAGAATGGTACGTTTGATCATGATTGTTTAGATAATTTAAAAAAAGCACTGGAGGAGAAAAATAGGGACAAGAAGGCCCAGAAACATGTAAACTGGAGCGTATATATAAATTGGATGGAGGAATGTCGTGACAGAGTCGAAAAGGCACGGTTGTTAAACCTGAAGGGTCAGCTAGACCAATTAATGAAGCAAATGCCCGTAAGACTTGAAAATAAAACCAAGAGACAACGAGCTGTGCCTGTCAGATTTGAGGATGAAGAAGAAATCAGATACATGGCCAGAGGGCATAGTTCCGATAGCACAACCGCTCGAGGACGAGACAGAGGGAGATGATGCCACAGGGCAAGAAGAGGCTCGACGGGGAGCCAGGGGAGTAATTAAAAAGGAGATGAAGGAAGCTGAAACACAGCGCAGAGAGAAAGTTCCTCTTGCTAACAAGGGTAGAATGCAGACTCGATCAAAAAAAATAACGTCGGAGACCGTGAAGGACGAAGAAGATGAGGCACTCATAGGTGCGTTTCCATTGCGAGATTACTCGGGGGCAAGGGATGTGCAAGCGATATATCGATCATGGGGCTCTGAATTAAGAGCCATTGTTAATGAGATGCCGAAGATGTGAGAGAATCCGAAAAAATTCCAGTGAGAATTGAGTGTGGTAGTGGAATGCCATCGGCCAACTTGTATGGAAATGGATATTTTATTGAAATTGATTGTACCGGAGGGGTTACTCCGACAATGGAAACAGACAGCAGGATGGCCAGATGAAGCGCCCGGAAGCAGAGGTGAGCTCAAAGAACATATTAACACGCTCATTAAATCAGTGACAGAGGTTGTTCCACTTAAAACAGATTGGGCGAAAATACAGGCGTGCAGGCAACGCTCTGCCGAAGATCCATTGGAGTACTTAGAGCGCATTCGGAGTGTATATCAATGCCACTCTGGATTGAAAGAAGAGGGTGTACCATTTGCTCATGCATTCCTAAATGGTTTGACAGCCAAATTGCAAAACGAAATTAAGCGAGTGTGTATCGGCTGGGAATCGAAGGAGGTAAAAGATTTAATGGAGTATGTGACGCATTGCAATTCATTGATAAAACAACGTTCTGACGAGACAGATGAAGCTGCATTAATGCTATCTCAGGTTCAAGGGCAAGGTGAATGCACCGGTGGAAGGAATGCGAGATATAATGCACAAAACCGAGGGCCAACCTAAAACCGTGGGAGCCCACAATACAGAGACCTGCGCAGTGAGGTCTGTCGTGCATGTGGGCAACCAAGTCATTGGGCCAAGGAGTGCTGGAACCACAGAAATGGTCGAACTTATAGTACGTACGGACCGGTAGAAGAGAGAAGAGGGGTACAATACAGAGATGGAGATCCATATTACAGACAGCAGGACAGATGGGGAACACAGCTTGAGCAATCTGGTTTATTTCAACCCATTGCACCCCACACCGAATTCCCCCCTCCTCCTCCTCCTCCACCCTCCACCCTCATTCCCACCTCCTCCGCCCTCATTTCTACCTCCTCCAACTCAAAGTTCATTTCAACCCCAAAAACCCATTCGTTTTATGACAAAAACAGAAGCGGCTTCGTCTGGGTTACCCTTTCTGACTTTAAAACCATGTGACGAACCGAAATTGATTTTGAAAATTGTTATGGCCGAGAGATTCCTTTCTTAGTTGACACAGGAGCGACCAAATCTGCGCTCACAAAGAGTGATTTCCCGGATGCCCCTTTATCACGAGAACGAGTGAAGGTCGTGGGAATGTCAGGAGTTGCCATGGCGATTCCACTAAGGCCTCGGTCACATTTGCCACGGCGGCCGTGGAGTCTCCAAAATCTACGGTCACGAGCAATTATACGGCAGCCGCAGTATTTCCACAGTCCCACAATGAAACGGTCACATACGTTTTTATTTTTCGGGAAGCTGCACGGCGTATTTATAAATTGTGGAGACCGAAAACGTGGGGTTGCCGTACGGTCTTTGATTTGATGTCGCACGGTGACCTTAAGGTGTTCCTGCGGCGGCCATAGAATTTTCAAGGCAGACGCAAGGTGCCCGCAGGGGGACCGAAGGGGGGCCCAAAGGCGAACGTGCGGCCAGACGGACGGTAACGAATGGGTGAATTTTTTTTATGTTTTTTTTACCAGTTTTTTTTTTTCGGCTTGTCGAATTGCTACGGCGAACGTAGAAATGAAAAAAAGTTATAACTCTGCGTTATAATTCCACGGCGACCTTATGGCCTGTAAAATATAGCCATATGGCTTTGGGCCACCCTGAGGCCACCTCAGAAACTCTGCGGCCGCCGCACGTTTCTGTCAATTCAGAGGGCGTGCGGCCGCCGTATCCTCGCTGTTGAGCAAATGTGACTTCGGCCTTAGGTCTTAGAAATTGTGGAGACCGAAAACGTGGGGTTGCCGTGCAGTCTTTGATTTGATGTCGCATGGTGACCTGAAGGGGGCCCTGCGGCGGCCATAGAATTTTCAAGGCAGACGCAAGGTAGCCTCAAAGTGCCCGCAAGGCGACCGCAGGGGGCCCGAAGGCGAACGTGCGGCCAAACGGACGGTAATGAATGGGTTAATTATTTATTTATTTTTTTCCAGTGTTTTTTTTTTTTCGGCTTGTCGAATTGCTACGGCGAACGTAGAAATGAAAAAAAGTTATAACTCCGCGTTATAATTCCACGGGTCCCTGTAAAATATAGCCAAATGGCGTAGGGCCACCCTGAAGCCACCGCAGAAACTCTGCGGCCGCCGCACATTTCTGTCAATTCAGAGGGCGTATGGCCGCCATATCCTCGCCGTAGAGCAAATGTGACTTAGGCCTTACTGAGCAGCTACGGGTAGAGATTGGACCATTGTCTGCAAACGATGCATTTTTGATGGCAACTGATACACCAATTAATCTGTTGGGAAGAGATCTGTTATGTAAGCTGAACTGTGCAGTAAAATGTACCCCTGAGGGAGTATATTTAGAAATACCTCACGGATCGCATATAACTATGCTGAATTTATTGCAGGAAAATACAGAGAATCTTGCATATCAATAGACTGTGATTAATTTTGAAGCATTTAAATATTTGCAGGAATATGTGTCACATTTGGAGAGAATCGTACCCGAGGTGTACGACTGGGTGAGTCAACACCACATGGACACAGAGGGAGTGCAGACTCGACTACATTGCATTGCAGATTGCGACGTCAAGGGAAAAGATAACGTCTATGCGAGTGAAACACTTTCGAAATTACACCAGACCTTTGACCTAGTGTTGGGGACAATTGGGATTGGAAAGTAAGGGATTGGCCTGGAGGTGCATCTCACGCAGGAACAATTAAAATTGTGGAACCAACCGTCCAGTGTTACACCACATGTTATTTTAGCGATTGCAACAGGTTACCAAGCAAGGGACATTGGTCACATGGTAACCTGTTTCAAGAAAGCATCACAAGCGACTTTGATGGAGTTGAGCCAAGTAAACGGACTTTGGAAGATTGGAGCAGATGGATATTGTTGGTCAGAATGTCGCGGGACGGTGAAAGCTGTATTCGAGATGACTGATCTTTCAGAAATAAATGGGTCAGAAAAATTACCTGTACTGAATTACTCGACCAAGTCCCAATTTGTCTGTGGGCAACACATGCCAACGATGTAGGGCAAATTAGAGGCATGCACCCAGTCAAGATCAATATAGATCCAGAAAAGAAACTGCCTCGAAAACCACAATACCCATTGCCACCAGAGGCAGAAGCAGGGATTGCTCCCGTAGTGGAAGCGCTATTGAAGCAAGGGATAATTATTCCCACAGTTAGTCAATGTAATACGCCGATCTTACCTGTAAGAAAACCTGTGAAGTCGATGTGGAGATTCGTACAGGATTTGAGGGCAGTGAATGACACGGTGATTCCAGCTTATCCTGTAATTGCAAATCCAGCTACCATTCTCGCAAGCATCCCAAATACTACTACCTATTTTAGTGTCGTGGATCTTTGTTCAGTTTTTTTTAGTATTCCGATAGCCCAAGAAGCACAATTTCTTTTTGCGTTCACATATAAGGGAAAGCAATACACTTGGACTGTGCTTCCTCAAGGGTATGTAGAGAGCCCGACATTGTTTTCTCGAGCTTTGAAAGACTACTTGGATGACATAGTTTTTTTTTTCCTGTGGATCCACACTGATTCAATATGTTGTCGACCTGCTGATCTGTTCAGCGTCGAAAGACGCATGCGAGTGAGATACGTTGACGCTGTTGGGAGCTTTAGCCAGAAAGGGACACAAAGCATCGAGAGCCAAATTGCAGTTTTGCCAGGAAGAGGTGAAATATTTGGGGCATATTTTGAAGGGAGATACAAGACGCATCTCCCCGGAAGGTATAGCTGCAATATTAAAACTGCCCAAGCCAACTACTGCTAAACAGATGAGATCTTTCCTCGGAACGACCGGCTATTGCAGGCAGTGGATCCCAGATTATGCACCCTGCTGGAAATTGGTTCGGCGAACACGCCCAGTCCACTGACATGGACACAAGATCCAGACAAGGCTTTTGTAACGTTAAAACAAGCTCTTTCTTCTGCTCCTGCTCTGGGTATACCAAACTATGAAAAACCTTTTCATTTGTACGCAAGTGAGAGTCGGGGGTTTGCACAGTCGGTGCTGACACGAGCACGGAAATAAATTACGGCCTGTTGCATATTACAGTTCCAAATTGGATCCGGTTTCTTGGATTCTTGGATTCCCATTCCCATCGCAAGGATTCCCATCTTGTCTAAAGGCAGTAGCAGCTGCTTCGCTCGCGGTGCAGGCGACAGAAGCACTTGTCGCGGGACACACTTTGATTCTCATGGTGCTGCACGCAGTCACAGCTGTACTGTTCAAAACAAAAACACAGTATTTGTCGGCTTCAAGGGCAACGACATACGAATTCTCACTTGCAGCACCCACGAACATTACGATTAGAAGATGCGCTCCGCTGAATCCTGCGAGTTTGCTGCCAGGAGAAGAAGATGTTGATCCTCACAATTGTGAGGAGGTAATCGTACACACGTGTCTACCGCGTCCTGATTTGAGAGACACACCGATCCAAAATTCTGAATTGATTATATATGTCGACGGTTCATCATCACGCGCACCTGATGGATGCCTATTAACAGGCTACGCCGTTTGCTCTGATCACTAAGTAATCGAAGGGGGGAGATTGGCTGAGAGCTGCTCCGCGCAGCAAGCAGACCTGTTCGCCCTCACTCGTGCATGCCATTTAGCCAACCAAAGGCCAAATAGTGACAATTTACACTGATTCCGGCTATCTATGCCTTTGGTGCTGTACACAAATTCGGAGCCCTCTGGCGCGAGAGGGGTTTTATAACATCATCAGGTGCGCGGGTGAGGAATGAGCATGGATTGTGAATCTGCTGCAAGCGATACTTCTGCCTCACCAAATTACAGTGGTTAAATGTGATGCCCACACCAGAGGATCTGATGACGTCTCACGGGGAAATGCAAGAGCAGATGTAGCTGCAAAAACTGCTGCCAACACTGAAACTCTCTTGATATCACAATGTGTATTGAGACAAGGGGCGACGCCAACCATTGACGATGTGAATACTTTGCAGACAGCTGTTAGTCCTAAAGAACAATATTTGTGGATATTGGCTGGATGTGAATTTGAAAATGAATCCAAATTATGGAGATCATCTGATGGTCATATGGTAGCACCAAAAGCTCTGTTACCCTGGCTCGCACGATTGGCATATGGGGCCGGGCATACCAGCAAGGGGGGCATGAGTACTTCAATTGGGAGACAGTGGTTTTCCCCGGGGTTTAGTCCAATTGCAGAACAGTATTGTAGGACCTGTCACATTTGCCAAAAACATAACCCAGCAAGGGGGGTGCAGATGGCCCCAGGGGGTCATCCAATTCCATTCGGACCTTTTGTTCATATCCAGATGGATTTTGTTCAGTTACCAAAATGCTCTGGCTTTGAATTTGTTGTAGTCATCGTCGATTTGTTCACCAAGTGGGTTGAAGCTTACCCTTGTAGGAAAGCAGATGCCATTACTGTGGTTAAACTGTTGATGAAGGATTTCATCTGTAGGTTTGGAATACCTTGTAGGATCTCCAGTGACCAAGGTACTCATTTCACAGCCGAAGTGGTGAAAGATGTCGGGTATTGCAAATCAAGCAACATTTTGACTGCCCGTACCGTCCGCAATCCGCGGGGGCAGTAGAGAGGCAGAATGGATTTCTGAAGAATAAACTGGCAAAGATTTGTGAACAAACTGGATTAAAATGGCCAAGATGCTCTGCCCATTGCTCTCATGACTGAGATCGACAGCAAATCGAAACACTGGCTTATCTCCGCATGAGATTCTGATGGGAAGACCAATGAGATTACCGAACTCACCTCCATTGACTGTAAAAGACATGAACGTGCAGCAAATGGACGACATGTTGCTTGCGTTCTGTGTCTCTCTGAATCATGCTGTAAGGACTTTTTATGCGCAGGTGAAGCAAGCCCTGCCAGAACCAGCCACGTCTGATCATCACAACTTCAAACCAGGAGACTTTGTTTATGTGAAGATTTACAAAAGGAAGAACTCTCTTCAAGCACGTTGGTGTGGGCCGTTTCTAATACTGCTAACGACCCATGCGGCTGTGAAGTGTAAAGGAAGAGCAACATGGATCCATGCCACATACTGCAAACTGGCACACGGCCAAAAAGAACCCGAGGAGAACACTGCTTCCTGATAACACTGAACAACAAATTTCAAAATTTTTTTTTTACTGGAGATGTGTAAAGTGATTAAGACTAATTTGGGTACGCTGATTTCAAAAATCATAACCGTTTTGCTGTATCACGTCAGGATTTTCAGGAACAGAAATATTCCTATTGCCTAGAAGTCAGGATTTCAATGAAATTTACATATGTCTTTAACATGTCTATTTCGTACAATTGTTGTTAACTTGTGTTATATTTCTTTCTTTCAGATAAAGATGAGTAGGCGTTCCTGTACCAATCATCCTGACAACTTCTGTTATGTCTGTGGTCGGTATACCAAAAAAGATCAACAGCGAAGTATATCTACAGCAGTGAAAATGAAGGCCGCCTACTTTCACTACTTCGGGTGTAAGGTGGGGGACCAAGAACAGAGCTGGGCACCACACATCTGCTGCACAAGCTGTCACACAACCTTGACTCAGTGGTTGGTGGGCAAGCGCGCGAGCATGCCATTTGCGGTGCCCATGATATGGCATGAGCCGCAGAATCATCATGATGATTGTTATTTCTGCTGCACAAGCATCGCCGGCTTCAACAAGAAGAATAAAGGTCACATCAAGTACGCTGACTGCGTCTCTGCTCGTAAACCTGTGCCTCATGATGACGAGAACCCCGTTCCAACACCTCCAGCTGATCAGAACATAGCTGTAAGCAGTGGTGAAGAGGATGGTGATGATGAACCTTTTGAACCCGACACTCAAGAATCACACCTTCTGAACCAGGGAGACTTAAATGATCTTGTAAGAGATCTCTCACTGTCAAAGGCGAAGGCAGAGCTGCTTGGATCAAGGCTGCAGCAGTGGAATCTACTTGAACCTAACACCAAGATATCCTTGTTCAGAGCACGTCACAGAGACATGGCTGAGTTCTTTGAGATGGAAGACACGATGACATTCTGCAGTGACATCAACGGTCTGTTGAAAGAACTTGGGTGTGATCACGATCCTGCAGACTGGCGCCTCTTCATCGACTCGGGGAAGAACAGCTTGAAGGCTGTTTTGCTCCACAATGGCAACGAGAAACCATCAGTCCCACTGGCTCACGCGTTCGGCATGACAGAGACCTATGAGACTATGCGGCAGCTGCTTGATTCCATCAAGTACAATGACTTCAACTGGCACATCTGCGGAGACTTGAAAGTGGTGGCGCTGTTGTTAGGGCTGCAGTCAGGCTACACGAAATACATGTGCTTCCTTTGTCTCTGGGATAGCAGAGACGACAAGAATCACTGGACGAAGAAAGATTGGGAAGAGCGAAAAGAGCATGTACCTGGTCGACACAACGTGAAGCATGTCGCCCTTGTCGACCCAGCCAAGGTTTTCCTTCCACCACTCCACATAAAGCTCGGCTTGATGAAAAGTTTTGTATGGGCAATGGATCTGAATGGGCGTGAGTTTTTATACCTCAAGGAAAAGTTTGGCAACACCTTGTCGGAGGCCAAGATCAAGGCTGGTGTCTTTGTTGGACCGCAAATCCGACAGATTATGAAGGACGAAACTTTTCCGACAACTCTAAACCCCAAAGAGCTGGCAGTGTGGAGGAGCTTCAAAGCTGTGACGGACAACTTCTTGGGGAACGAGCGCGCGGACAACTATGAAGAAATAGTGCAGCAGCTGCTGGAGTCCTTCAGGAAACTTGGCTCCAGGATGTCCCTGAAAATCCATTTCCTACACCAGCACCTGAACTTCTTCCCTGACAACTTGGGAGCAGTCTCGGACGAGCACGGCGAGCGATTCCACCAAGAGATTTCACTCATGGAGACGCGTTACCAAGGGCGGCACAACCCGAACATGATGGGCGATTTCTGCTGGTTCCTGCATCGTGAAACTGACACAGAGCAGCACAAACGCAAAGCCAAATGCCTATAGCATTTTTAATTACATTCTAGTGGAGTTTTTTCT
>NC_140961.1:26542156-26569656 GCF_056783735.1 Eptatretus burgeri
TCAAGACTATCAAAACTGAAAATCACTTTCAGAAATTGCAGTGAGGATTCAATAATAACGTGGAAAATACGTAATTCAATTGGAGTGTGGATGTCAAAGAAAGTGGAAATAAAATTATGTTGAATTTAGCAATGCTGTGAGATGATGTTCGGCTTTGCGAACATTAAACCGTGACCCTTCGATAAGATTACGTTCCCATCAAAAATGTGAACCAAAAAGCGCAACTTTCAATAAAAAAAAACAAAATAATCAGGAATCTTAACAATATGAAAACCTCTGAAGTTTTTCGAACTCACTCAATTGGTCACCTGTAATGAATTCTTGCTCCTCAATTTTAACATCAAATTCACACTGTGTGTATGTGTTCCTCACTCAAACTCCACCTAATCTTGAATGTGTGATGAAGGAGACTCAACAAAGGCTGAGGAAGAAACAAAGAATGTTTTAATACAAACTCAACGATGTCTCATGGGATCAGAAATAGGGAAAGTCTTCTTGGGGCAGAAAGGATAAAGAGCTGTCTAAATCCCAGTTCTATTAAGGGAAGATACACTGATGGAAGAAAGGAAGGTTGTGCTTGACAAATGTATTTGAGATATATGAGGCAGTTTTGCATTGGATGTGCAGAGAGTAAACAAAAAATTGGAAACATCAAAAGAATGTTACTTTTTCGGTTGTTGAGCCACCATTTGCATCCAGGAAGGCATGGATACGACATGGTGTGGAGTCAAAAAGGATCGAGAATTGCAGAACTGGAATGTAGCACCATTCTTCCACAAGGAAGTCCTCCAATTCACGTCGGTTTGATGAAGGCTGAAACCGCTTTATCAGGGGCCAACAAGACACCCCTCCCAGCTGGGAAGAAATTCTGCATCATGGGATGCAGATGATCATTAAAGACGGTAATGTTGCACGCTGCATCAACCCTGCCTTCTGATGGAATGAGTGGACCCAAGTGATGCCAGAAAAGCATACCCCACACCATGATGAAACTGCCACAAGCTTTCAGTTTTTGAAATAGGCACTCAGAGCTGTGTAATTCCCTGGGTTGTCGCCACATGTGCACACGTCCAATCGTCGAGAACAAGGTGAAGGATGACTCATCAGATCATATCACATTCCTCCACTACTCGGCAGCCCATTGCCTGTGCAACTCCTTGGATCACTGGCCCCACAAACGGGCATTGCCAGGTCTTATGATCAGTTTGTGCAGAGCAAACTGGCTTTGACTTTTAATCCTGTGAAGTTTCCTTCAGACTGTTTTAGATGACACAGGATTCTCACAAGCGACATTGAACTTTTTACACTGTCCATCATTGCTCCCGTTTCACCTCGCAGTCCAGACTTATGCCCGTGCATCACGCTCGTCGAGTGTACGCTTCCATCCACTGTTGCCCTTTGATGATGATGTATTTACTTTGTCCCAGACTGACATAACTTTTGAAACATTTCCTTGTGACATATTCCCAATTTCCCCAGCCTTTGTCACTGAAGCGACTGCCAAACCACACCAATATTTACACCCCGTTAAAAGTCATTGAGGTGACCTCCTGCAGGCATACTGGCTCTAAATACTGGACTCGAGCTGCAGTCGAGTTCATTGCCTCCCAACCCTAAGTCCTCAATCACCATCAGGTCATCAACCACCCCCCCCCCAAGTTCTCAAAGCTCCCCCCAACCACAAATCCTTAAAAGCACCCGCCCCCATCCACCTCCATCGCCGACAAGTCCTCAACCAACCCGCACGCTTCTTCCAATTCTCTGTCCCCTTGCTGCTCCCCCTACCCCAAATATCTGTCCTCCCCTCCCCCGTTCTTCCTATTTTAACAAGGTATTCATTCCCGTTCGTTAAGAACAACAATAAAAGTAAATATCGATGGGACAATGTGTAATTCGTAATTTCTCAAGATTCCCTCAAGTTAACTCAATGATAATAAAAAAAAAACATACAAGGTCATCCGTATTGGGGAAAAAATGTTGTCGGGTTGGACTCCACATCGGACATTCTGCTTTGAGTCACCAAACAATGAATGAAGGCCCTGATAATCAGACATGAGATCAGGGCCGTCACTCTGGACATATATCACGCTTTTGATGCAGTCTGGCATTCTGCCTTACTCTCCAAACCCTCTGCCTGTAAAGGCCAACTCCATACATGACTTAATGACTTCCTCCTCTCTCGTAGCCTTTGTGTGGCATTCAATGGAATCTTTTCATCTCATCACCCTGTCAAGACTGGAATGCCCTAAGGCAGTGGGCTGAGTTCTATTCCTCATCTTCAACAATGATCTCACTGACTCTGGAAAATCCTCTTTATCTATTTGCTGATGACTCCACCCTCTGCCGTGACATCAATCATCCTTCAGGAAGGCAGGCTGCAGCATCTGCCCTCTCTTCTGGCCTTGGGGGAAAAAAATCACAAGCTGGCCAAAGACTTGGAATATGTCTTTCAATCCTGACAAATCTCACGCTCATTTCATTTCTCTCCGAAATTTTCGTCTGACAAACCACACCTCTTGTCCCACCTCCCCCCGCCAATCTACTTTCTTCACAATCCTCTTCAGGAAGTTCATTCAATCAAGCTCCTGGGCTTCACTATCAGCAATGATATTTCTTGGGCAAACCACATTTCAAAGTTGGCCTCCGAAGCCATTCTCCGAATGACCACACTCCATCATACAAAGTCCTTCCTTGGCACACCTGAACTCCAATCCACCTCCAAGGGCTTCATGAGCAGCTTGGTGGAGGACTTCTCTCTCTCCTCTGGGCTGGTTCCCATCTCACATCTCACCCTGCTTGATGCTGTACAAACCAAGGCCTTCAAGATCATTGGAATTTCCCTCACTGAATCTGAGTCGAGGACGAACCTATGGCTGTCACTTAACTGCCGCAGACAGGTCAATCGTTTCTCTGTCTGACCACCTCATTTCCAGGATTGCACCTTCTGATCTTTCTGTGCTTTGTCACCCCCAGGTTTCTGCAGGGCTCACAGGGTCCACCATCAACCCCCTTCTTGTGAAACTACCGAAATCCAGGTCACTGCACACCTTCAATCATTTGTTCCTCTTTTTTTCTTGCTTAAGAATCAACTTCCATATCCTGTTCAATCGCATTCTTCCCTCCCGGTCTTCAAGACAGCTGTTTGCCACCATCTCAGGTTGTCTCCATTTGAACAACATGATCTTTTCTGCCCTTGTTAACCCTGCCCAAATCCCTCCTCTGTTAAATTTTTCAGTCTTCCCTTCTGGGAGTTTCCTTGTGTCCATCTTGTCCATGTCATGCATGTTTTGCTTCCTGTTTTAGTCTGTTATATCCTCATGCAGCTGTTAGTCTGTGAAGAGCAGTGTTGCAGCTCTTCCACGAGCCTCGACTATGTGTTCAAAAAAGACCATTCAGACAGCGAAGACACTTTAAGATCCCTCAAACCTCAAAGACTCTTCATCTCCTCTATATCACGAAATACAGCCTCACTATGACCGCCCTTCATCAGGAGAAGTGCGTCCATTCCACAAGGCTATTCATGTTCATTTAAAATGTAGTTTGAGCACTCCTATAATCTGCAGAGATCGGTGACTTTCCTCAAATTACACTGTGATTGTCTTCCTGATCAAATTTGGTGCAAAATTTAAAGAAACAGGGGTATTGAAATTGAAAAATACTTTCAGGAATCATCGAGGATTCAACAAAAGTCGAAGAGCAAATAAATAACACAATCACTACACAAACAAAACACTGAAATGAAGTAGAATTTTCTGAAAAAATTGGAGAATTTGGTAATGCGGTGACACCGGCATTGCTAACGCAGCAACTCCAACCATGATATGATTATTCTCTGAACGTAAAATAAAGTTGTTCCAAAATTAATCATAATTATGTGAAATCGGAAGAGGAAAATAAAGAGGAAACTTGGCAAAATGAAAATGTCATTCAATGTACGAACGAACTTGAAAGCTCACCTGCGGGGACAACTTGCACCTTATTCTGGGGATCAAATCTCAGCTCATTCCCCATGTATCTCAGCCTCGACATTGTCATTGTCAAAAGAGCAATCTTCACAATATTCTTCATCCTCAACCTCACATTGATTTCAAACAAGATCCTCATCCTCACAGTCACATTCAACATCCTCACAATCACAGGACAAAAACACTTCATGCTTCCCTCTGGGAACCATACAAAAATTAAATAATGGAAAATTAAATAATTAAAACAAATAATTGTAATAAAAAAATATTGGGAAAAAAATAACTGAAAATTGGGAAAAAAATGAAAAAAAATTATGATTCAAAAAGCAGGACACCAAGACGAAACACTCAATGTTTCCGTCCAGGAACCATCTTCACATTCAGAATTGTAATCATCCTCACATTCACACTCATTGTCATCATCTTCACAATCGCAATCATGATCATGATCTTCACAATCACCAACATCTTCGTCTTCTTCACAATCACAATTATGATCTTCACAATCATCTTCCTCATCTTCACAATCACAAACATGATCTTCACAATCATCTTCGTCATCTGCACAATCACAATCATCGTCATGATCTAAGCAAATGCCTTCATCTTCATCATCTTTGTTGTCTTTTCTCACAGCACACACACAATAATGAGCAAAACTTCGTTTTAGAGAACATTTCACTGTGTTGTTAAAATGAAGCAAGAATAGCATGGGCAGCCATAATTATAAATATAAATATATACACGACTGTGTAAATGACTTGTAGTGTGTGTGTGTGTGTGTGTGCGTGCGTGCGTGCGTGCGTGCGTGCGTGCGTGCGTGCGCGCGCATATATATATATATATATATATATATATATATATATATATATATATATATATATATATATATATATATGTATATATTTTTACAGTGCCTATCGAAAGTCTTTTCCCGATTTCAAATTTTTCACCTTTTCTTGCCTTAGAGCCTGGAATTAAATTGCATTAAACCAGACTTTTTCTTCCTTTATTTAACATTGTAACCAACAACTTCCAAGTGAAAATCAAAAGAAAATTTCTGATTTAATGTAATTTAATTCCAGGCTATAAGGCAAGAAATGCTGAAAAATTTGTAAGGCGTTGTGCATTTACTCTCGGCATTGGAAAAAAAATTATTTTTGTATGATATGATATATATATATATATATATATATATATATATATATATATATATATATATATATATATATATATATATATATATATATATATACATATATATATATATATATATATATATATATATATATATATATATATATATATATATATATATATATATATATATATATATATATATATATATATATATATATATATATATATATATATACACATAAACATAAATACATACATATGTGCATAAATAAAAGCCTGGTGTTGGCTTTATGGTTTGGGTGGTTGGCTTGGGATCTGAGGGTCCTGATAGTGGGGCAACTTAGCTAAATATAGCAAAACAATTGTGCATTTTATGAGGAAAGCACCAAATTTGGCACACTAGTTGCCTATCATATTATGAACAGATTTGGATATTGGGCCATCTCAAAATTTTTGATGGCAGTGGAAAATGGCTGCCATCATCCGACATCAGCGGCTGAATTTGAGATGGCCCAATATCCAAATCTGTTCATAATATGTTAGGCGACTCGTGTGCCTATTTGGTGCTTTCCTCACAAAATGCACAATTGTTATGCTAAATTGCCCCACTAGTGGGGCAACTTAGCTAAATATAGCTTGGGATCCAAGTGTCCTGAGTTCAAATCCCGCTCAGCTTTTGAATTAATACCAGGTGGGGTTAACTCGGCCTGTCATCCTTCTGAGGTCTGCAAAATGAGTGCCAGCATGTTGGTATACTTTGTTGGAATGGCGACCCATCAAGAATTGTGCTTAATCGCCAGGGAGACTGCTGAGGCAGCACCAATGCTCTGCACAGAGTGTGGTCCCAATGGATGGAAGGATGAATTAGCAAGGACTGACAAGCTTGTTCGGGACAAGGGATGGTGCAAAGTGCAGGAGAATCCTTGATGAAAATCAGCTTGACTCAGCCCTGAATTTGAAAGTGGGTTGGAGATTCACATTTCATCAGGACAGTGATCCGAAGCACAAATCTAATGCCACACTGGAGTTGTTGTATAAGAAGAAAATAAATGTTCTTGAGTGGCCCAGTCAGCATTCTGACTTGAACCTCATTGAACTTGAAGGTTGCAGTCCATCGACGATTCCCATCAAACTTGGCAGAACTGGAGGAATGTTCATGTGAAGAATGGGCAAAGATTTCACCATCTCACTGAAAAAAGCTGGTAGAGATCTACCCAAAAATACTCAAAGCAGTCAGAGCTGCTAAAGGTACTTCCACCAAGTACTGGCCTAAGGGGCTGAATACTTTTGCAATCAGTGAATTTTGATTTGTCCACGTGTTTTACAGGTATTCCTGAAGTGTAACCTCCTTCAACTAAAACAGTGTTTTCTTTGATTTCTTCAGTTATAAATAAAAGGTTTATTCGGAAAAAATGTTTCTGCATAATTTGTAATTCATCGAATTGTGGCATTATTCGTGGGGGGTGGAGGGGGAGGGGGTGAATATGCTTGCAGGCCACTGTCGTAACAGTGCAGTAAGTTTCAAGAAAGAACGTCTTTCCAAGTACTTTTCCTGTTAATTTTCCTGGAATTCCCTCTCAGAACCATTGCACTGATTTTAAATTTTCATCCTGCTGGCCTGCTCTCCACATTTTATTTGCTTGCATTTCATAAGGAAAAGCATGACACTTGTGAGTACCACAAGTTTGAAACTGTAAACGTTAAAAATGGGGAAATGAGGTTGCAAAACAAATACCAAACTGTTAATGGCTCTCATGTTGCAGAGTGATGATGCAACACCAAATTATAAAACGAGACTTACAGAGATTCACAATTATTGAGAAATTGTTTATTTAAATAATAGGGGAGGAGGACATGCATGAATGGGGTGGGATCCTGATAATGATAATGGCCATACTGATAATGGTCAACAGACGGACAAAAATAATTATCTCAATTCTCTCTGTGCATGCACGATCTGTACAAATTCATAGCCAAATTACTGCACCACTTCGGGTTTGTTTTCTTATTCATGTTCAAAATATAACATTCAATTTAAATTAATTGTTCCTCAATCATAAAGTGACATGTAGATACAGACAGAAGTGAACCGATCGCTGAACCCTGCTTTTTGCTTCGTGTGCCAGCAATAGTAATTTAGTTACAGATTGGATGCTTATCCTAAAATGCAAAACAAAAATCTTATTTCTATCTTTTTGAAAGTAAGCCAAATGTAATGAGCAACAAAGCGAAATTCGACATTATAAAAATTCTGTTTGTTACTTGGCGAAAAATTTTTTCGCCAACAATGTTGGTCTGTAGTGTCTGTGTCTGTCTATCTTTGTTTGTATGTTTGTCACACGATTTTTGGCCACAGTTTTCAAGCCATCGTTCTGAATTTTTTTGTATATGTTGGTGACCGGCCAAGGAAAGCAACACTTAATTTTGGTGAAGAACTGAATCCGGATCCGGATCTGAGAATTTTACTTACCTTGTACGATGGGGCCACTTTTTATGGGCTACCTCGTACCCTGCCCCCACTGCCGCAAAACGTGTCCCCTGCCTGAGTCTCATTGGACTGCCGGCCTCAAAAAAACTCCCAGAATGTCGCAAAATGCTGACCCAGTTGAATAACATCAGGAAAAGAGAGAATGTATGAGAAGGAATGGTGACAATATGAACTCAAATGATGAAGGTAGTTAGAGATGTTTTGATAAATGCAACTTTGTCCCTTCCGAATTGAGGATTTAAATGACACTTAGGCAACATTTACTTATAAATAACTATTTTATGTGTTCCCTATTTAGCCATTAAGTAACCCCATTGACAATAAAAGGGACATTTTCAAAATAAAGTTCAATGGAGGTCCAATTTACCCCCAAATAAATGGGGAAATTTTCTCCTTAAGCGAGAGTGTTCAGGGGGATTCTCCACAGCTTGGGAACTAGTACAGTAAACAGTGCAACGATTCCATGGGGGTAAAGGGGGAGAGTGCCTTTTGTTCTTAACAGCCTGGTCAATGTGTTGATTGCTTTGTTTTTTTTGTCTAGCAAGTCGAGGCTCGTGTTAAAACTAATACACTGAAACATATAAGGCAGGAAACAAGAGGGGTGGGAGAGGGAAGCACAAAATAGTGGGGCACAAAGACAAAAGGATATCTGTGGAAGGGAGAGAGATGGGGTAAACAAGCTTTGTTATTCATGTCTGCCTTGGAGAGCATCACTGATCAAAACAAATGCAAGAATGCCTGGTTCTGCAACAGCTTCATCAGTATATCGAAATTTGCCTCGGTAACAGGAAACTGGATTCAGTAACAGGGATCCCACAGGCTCCAGATGTAATGGATGATTTGATGTAACATTGCAATGTTGGACAAAATACATATTTGTCACATACTGGACAATTCTGTTGCAAAATAAATTTTACCTTCAAATCTGTCCCCCTCCTTCACTCTCTCCCTTTGTACATAATGGGTAGGGTATATAAAGCATCAGAGATAATATGTTCCTGATGTGGTATTTGAACTTCCCCTTTCTGAAGAAGAGATTTATTTTTCCACCATACGTTACTGATATCTCTTCGAGTGTTTATCCTGATTGAAGTCCTGACTCCATCCTGACTGAAGAACAAATGAATGGAATTTGCTGAGCCTTGGCTTTGTTTAAGTGAAATATACACATTGTAAAATTTAACAATTTTCGATTACAACCAAATCATATCATACTTATTACAACTCCAGCCCCAATCATAATGATATTTCTCCAATTACCCCAATACTGTAACAAGCATCGAAGACAGAAAATGGTGTATCAGATGGTGATTGCTTTTCTGGATCCTCCATCTTGAAAGCTTCTTTGTAATATGAATTCCTTTGCAAGGAAACTTCAACACAGGAGGTCATTTGTCCCAACAAGCATGCACAATCGTTGCCAACGATATTGTTACGGATTCGCGCCCGCCGGCGTGCTGACGGCCACGTAACTCGAATCGCGGCACGTCGCCCACCGGACGGACAATCCAGTCGTGACCCTCTCGGACTAACGCCGGGAACCAGTCACGGGTGGACCTTTCGGTCTCACCGCGATCGAGCCAATCAGCCCCCGCGTGGGATAGGGTTGCTCGCCAAATTCGACCTACCTAAGTACCCACACGGAGGGTAGACCGGGCGATCGCACCTCGCCGCAGGTCGACTTCGGACACGGGCCACTTAAGCGACCCGTTCCGTACTATCGGGATAACCGAGCGGTGTTATTCGTCGACCTCGACGGTTCGATTAATTATCGGGCGTATTCAGCCCACTACCAACCCTTTACGTGAAGCAAGATGAGGATTCAAAGAAAGAAATGACGAAGCGAAGCGGGAAACAGTTCAACACAAAGCACATTTATTCGCGATGAACGGAAAGCACACATATTCAATTCCACCAAAAGCACACAGAAAAGAAAAACACAATTCAATTTACACAAAAAGCAAATGCGACAATGCAGATCTAATACCGATTACACGAGCACACGGCAACACTTATACAATTTTACTTCACAGACGGCGCCGACAACACATACCCAAAACCAAGGAAAGAATACCCTCAAGGATGAGGCGGGCCTGAGGCCGAGACCGGGTCGGGCCTACCCGTCTGGTGATGAGACGCGGAGCGGCGATGGTGCCTCAACTCCGCGGGCCTCGCGGGCAGTGTCTGGTAGGGGGTGGGAAAGGGGCCCCCTTGGTCGCACTATCTCAGCGCGGGGGGAAACAGGAGGGGGTTGCTGATGCTCGGGGTATAGAGCATTTTTATTGTCCCGCGACGAGCGTCTCCACCTCGGCCAGGTCGCGCTGTCGGCCTCCCTGGGATGCAGCTCCCTGCACGACGCGAGCACCCCCTCGTCTGCCCTCGCCGCCTCTCCACAGCTCCGTCCCCTCCGCTCCGGCTCCAACGCACACGACGACCAGCTCCTTCTTGCCAACTCCACCGCCCGCGAAGTCTTAACTCTCTGTTTTTTTGACTGACGAACACGGTCGCTTATATCAGCCCCGTGGCTTCGCCCTCTCATCTTTGACCCCCTCCCTTCGACCTTTCACCTCGCTCCCCATTGGCCCGAGAAAAAGTGGGCGTGAATGCTTTTTGATCCATAAATTTGCATATATCGATCGCCCTCCAACGCCCTGGGGGCGGGGCCAAATCGCCCCTTGCTCACCGATTGGACGGAACAAAAGTGGGCGTGTGTCGTTTTTGATCCGTTTTTGAAGCACAAAATCCGTGATTTTGTACACGCTGTTCGGCGCGCGCCCTGCACGAGTCCAACACCGGTACCCACAAGCGGCGCAAGAACGGTGGCGATGCGACGGTTGCGAGGTGTGACGTGAAGGTCGTGGCGGTTGTGGTGAAGCGGCGTTGTGGTTGGTGGTTGATGTTGTGACTGGTGGTGGTAACAATGGCGGTTGGTCCAAATTAAAGATAGTAAAAGAAAAACGGCTATCCTGAAGAGTCGCAGCACGCGTAAATGACATGTATTCCCACTAGACAACGGGTTTGGGCCTAACGACACATGTACTTACCGAGATACCTCACCTAAGGGACCTGAATGGTGGTTTGCGAATTTGGTAACCACAACAATATTGACCATTGGTTGCCAACCTATGTTCGTTTTCCGTGCTCTATCTTTTCTAAGCTGAGAATCAAGCAAACAAGCAGCACATACCATGTTGAAAATCTTTGGTATGACTCGAACAGGATCAAGTTTAAACCACCGACCTCCTAGATTCAGCGCAGATGCTCTAACCATTCTGCCACCGAGTCTGGTATTCATTATTTTAACTCCTCACTTTGTTTCAATACAGTACATGGCATGTATATTACAAACTGAGTTTAAATGAAATCCTTTTTTTGGGTTGAGTTTAGGCAATTGTACAACCATCCAAAGGGGAATGAAGTGATTTTCACAATTTCTCTGCTCATCCATGTTTGGGAAGTTGACACATCATCTATCCTTGTTCCTGAATTCTCTGTGATATAACAATACACAAATCTCAATCTCCATTGTGTTCAATTTCAGTCTCTGCAATGTCTCTCTCAATGTTTTGCCGCCATTCACCCAGAATTCACATTCCTCCTTGGCAGCTTCTTTACTGGCAGCTCTTTTACCAGGTAAGGATCATACAAGCAGATTTTTTAATTCTGTTTATTAAACGTGTGCATTTTCATCCATGTATAAAAAGTTACCTTGGTATAGAATGATATGTATGAATTACATGTTTTTTTTTCTGTGTATACTTCACAGATTATATATAGTGAGAATAATGATGGCAAGTAATTTGTGACTAATTTGGATAACAAGTGGTAAAGGAGGAGTGGGATATAGTGAGTAATTATATTGTGAGTAATTTTGGATAAATGGTGGTAAACAACAGTAGATAAAGTACTTTTCTGCAATCAGATAACATAAAAGCAAGAATGATTGAGAAGTATCGGGGTAGTTGTAATGATTGTGATTGTATGAGGAGAAATCACTCGATATGGATTAGGTAAATGTAACAGTTATCCAAGTTACCAAACCATCATGGTCAAAGAGAGAAATATAAATCAGAATGGAAGAAGAACACAAAATGTTGCAAGAAGAACAGAAAAATGGATAAAGAAGAAAGGCCAACATTTGTTGTAAATATATAAATACTTTTGCAGTCATCAGGCTGGCCCAGTTGCCCAGTCCAAGTCCCGCCAAACTGCGTAAAAGCGATCGCACCGACAAATTGATTTTAGTGCACTGAGCCAGTGTTTGTGCCTGTTTGACAAGCCACTGGACTCAGAACGAAACACCTGAGCCTATCAGGCAGCATGCTAATTGGTGCCGTACATTCCTTTACACTAATTACTAATCCAAGTGAAATCACCAAACACAGGCACTGCCTCATACTGGGCAGTTATTGCCTCCTTTTCAAGTTCCATCATTATATTTATCACTTCCGTAATTTTATTTGTCACTTCTTCCTGAACTTCTGTAATTTGCTTTGTCACCACTTCCATCGTGGTCCAAACATCGTCCACCCTCTCCCTTATGTAGTTCATCTCCCCTCGCTCCGCCTCAATCCTCGTCATCTCCTGGCCCAACACTTTCACATCCACCTTCACCTGAGCATTTACCTCAATACCCATCATCCTGATTCCATCGTTCAATGCCGTTACATCCGCTTTGGCCTCCCTTCCCAACTTCTGCCAGCCCCGCCTTTATGCCAGCCATTATTCCAATGCCCATTGCTTCAATATCATTCTGCCCAGCCTTCATGTCATTGCTCACTGCATCCATCCGGATGTCAATTTTGTTGCCCACTGCCTTCATCTCACCCATTATCTGGCTCATCATTGATGCCAATCGGTCCATTTCCAATGACACTGGTGAGTCAGATTTGCTATTCTGGGGTGTGGGCTCAGAGGGTGCACCATATTTTCTGGGAAATGAATTTGGGGGTGGGGGCCCCCCGAGTATTACAATGTCTTTGCTGCACCCCCGACCGAATATTTCCCCAATAAATCACCTTCCTCCATACTGCCCCCCTGTACCATTGGTTCTTCCTCCATTTCCTCACTTACGCCCACCTGGATCAGCTCGTCTTGATTCACCATAGTCCGCAGAAATAATTAAATAAAATTTTCACCCCAATCTGCTCTTTTACAATTTTGGGGGTGTGCTGATCGCTCAGCAGGTCCCTCCTGAACACCAAATTGTTTCGCAATTGGTGTTCAGGGTTGAAATCCCACTCCTGACACCAAATAGTTACAGGCCTGGGTTCAAGGTTCACCATGAGGAAAAGCACTCATGTTCCTCCTGAACAGACAGTCCTGAGTCCACCAGCCGTGGATAACTCCACTGCTTGGTGGGATGCAAATCAACCACAAATGCTGATTGGTACCGCCATCCTGGCAGTGTTAATACCTCGCATGGTTACCTTACCTTTGGATGACGGTATCAAGTGGGGCTAGTGCCCTTGATGCGTACTTGTCTTTATCTTACCTGATCAGGTGCAGCCGAGTGGAGCTGTCAAGTATGCACCAGCGAACAGGTCAAATCATGTCGGGAAAAACTTCTCCGCTAACACGATGTGTGGACAATGCGAGACCAATGGAGGAAAAGACACGACAAACTGGGTACATTCACAATAATAGCAATTTATTTCTAGCAATTGCAAGGAAAGGCATGTGGAACAATAAGCAAAGGTTTTAATGCACAGCAAAATACGTACAGCAGGGGGGAAAAAGGATTGGAGATGTGCAGCAGGAGAAAAACTGTTATATACAAACACAAGAGAGAGTGCAGAGTTACCTCAATCCTAATCTTGTGCAATCTTTATTATGCAAACAAAACAGGCACCATAGGAATAATTCCTTGAGGGAGTGAGAAACTCCAGCAAGAGAGAGAAAGTATGAGGTGGTTTTGACCTCTTTCTTACCCGGCGAGGTCAATGGACCAATGCGAACTCAGTCCCTGAGGAGTGGAAGGGGGGAGGAAAACCGAGGGTGTCTATGGTGCATAGTGGGAGGGATGCGAAGTGATTGGCAGATGATGTGCAAAGAGAAAGATGTAAAACATATGGATCAATAAGCCTGGGCAATTGTTGATTCACTTTTCGTGTGCCCTCATTGGACGAGACAGAAACCAAGAAAAAAACGTGTGAGAAGATTGGCTTGACAAAGAAGTGTAAGAGGTATGTCAGTGTACTGTCTCTCCTGTTTAACTGCACTTCATCTGGCATCGAGCTCGCCCACTTTGGAGGCGAGGTATGAAATGTGGCTTTCCCAGGAAAGGTCATGGCAGATAGTGAGACCCAGAAGCTTGAAAGAAAGGACTTCTTCCAGAGGATTGTTGAGAAAGTGGATGGCGGGGGGGGGGGGGGGGGTTCTAAACGGTCCTTTCGGAGAGACAGTGAGTTGAGTTGTTCTTTCACATTCACCATTACATGCCATGTGCAACAACGATTCCCAAGTTGAGTTCCAACCCAATGTCCCTGTTCTGCCGGCTCAACTCACGCATGTTCACCTCGTCCACCAGGGCTGTTGAACGATTTAGTCTTGTCGTGGTGTCCTCTCTCGCATGCTGGCCCATCCAGAATGACTGAAGAGCTCAAAGGAATTCTTTCCTGATACACAATCTCAATGAGTTTTCCTCAACCTGATTATAATTGGCTCCACGCCTTAACGACCGCTCTGGAAATTAACACCTCATTCACTCATCTTATATATTATTTTCGAGTTTGTGGTTTCGTGTCGCGCTATCTTCGACTTTGTTCTGCGCTCGAGTCACATGATATTCGGCTGACATTATCTTAAAGACCATATGAGGTGCATGGTTCAAAAAAAGTAAATAAAATGGTTCTGAAACAGTGAACTCGTATTCCACTTACTGCATTAAAGTAAAATTACTACTGATACTCTGCATCATTTCCTTTCTCAAACACACCCACCCCAACATGTCACGCAGAGCGCGGGTTATGCGAGTCAGAGTTAAATCAAGCACGGGGACGATCAAAACACACGGCTCATCACATATCACCCGTCTCTCCACACCTCCCTCTCGCGGGTTTATATTGAATCACAGATTGATCTCATGCCTTCGAGCAACTGCGATTCTCGTCCATCCAGGAAGTTTTGTCTGAGAACATTCCAGAATCTTCACGAATCTCACCAGGCAGTTTACATGAAAATACTGCCACTCACAGTCAAAATTAGCTCCTTTCATCAAGCAGATTATATTACAATTTACGGATGTGTGCGACAGCAAATTCATAACATGTAACTATCAATTCTACTCGTTCATGTATCGGCATTTACTGATGCTTACTCACAAATACCACATCATCGTGCTTTGAACTGACACTATACATATGTCAAACCAACGCATTGTCAGCCCCTCATTAACATACAGTGTGTATGAGCTGTACTTCCACAATATCTCCCCCAACAAATAGCCTGAAAGGCTTCAAAAACCCACAACCTAATTAGTCACAAGCAGAACAATTCCTGGACAACATGTTGAATAAATGACCATTTCTCAAGTATCCAACTGGAATCAAAATAAAGAACAATTACTGCACAGTCATCCCAGGAAGGAAGTCAGACAAAACAATACACACACACACACACACACACACACACACACACACACACACACACACACACACACACACACACACACACACACACACACACACACACACACACACACCAGAAGAACAACGAAACAGAACCCAACTTAAAAGCAAAACTAAGTGACAATGTCAGGGTGGACTACCTGACGTTGGTATCTGATAGAAATGATGGCCATTATTCTGGCCCAGAGTCTCTTTCTTGACTTAATTAAAGATCAATTCTTTCAACTGATTGATTTTTCTGCCAGAGTGAGTTTTATACTCGACAGACTTCTCAGAGCTTTTTGTTCCATTATCAATTGGATTTTCAATGACGGGCTCTCCAGGAACGTCTTCTGAATGCGGTAATGCATGAGGTGACGAAGGTCGTGTCGTATCAGGTGTGAGGTGGCACCTGCTCCTTTTAAGAACTTTGTTACCAACGCTTATACCATACGAGTGAGGCGTTTTAGATGTAGGTGGAGAATAGAGAGCACCCAACTGTTCCCAGATTGATTGATGACCAGTTCTGACCAACTTTGTTACCGACCTGGAGTTCAGGGAGACGTTCAGGAGAATGTTTCTGATTGTATAAGTAAGCGTCTTTTTCCTTGGCCTTGTCATCGTTGTTGTTCACGATATTAGGGTCGATTTTCTCTGCGTTTGGTCGAAGAATCTGTGACAAGGTTGGCATGATTGTCTTCCACCTCTGATCCAGCATCAACTGTGCAGGGCTGAAACATGAAGGCTCAAAAGAAGTGTTACGCCAAGACATCAGCCCGAGATACGGATCAGGTTGTATCAGGATCATTTTCGCAATGTGTTCCGTTTTCTTCAGCACATCCATTTGACTGTGGATACTTTACGCTTGCATCACATGTTCAAAGCCATATTTTCCAGAAAACTCCAGAAATTCCTTGGATGCGAATTGACTTCAGTTATCTGAGATAAGAATATCAGGAGTGCCCCAACGAGCAAAGGTTGACTTATTTCATGAATGAGCATTTAACTTGTGAGAGAGGGCAAGTGTTTGAGCTCGTTGAATCTCGAGTAATAATCCCCCATGACCAGATAATGTTTCTTGTCGAACTCGAGGATATCAGCTGCTGTCCATTCCCACGGATGAGACGGAAGGGGAATCGGGAATAATGGCTTTCCCTTTTGAGCAGACCAGTACTTGATACAATGATCACATTTACTGACACAGTCCTTGATGTCCCCACTCATACCGGGTCACCAAATACAATCATTGGCTCAGCGTTGATACTTCGTTCCTCCCTGATGTCCATCGTCATGAATGCTCTGAAAAATCTCCACCTTCATGTCAGTTGGTATGACGATTCCAGTGCCATACAATAACAGTCCTTCATAGACAGATAAATGCCTACGATTTCCCAGCACGGATTGAGTATATCCAGACAGTCATCCATGTACTGAGGCAAACCATGGATAGTGTAGTTAATAACACGTTGCAAAACAGGATCCAGCCTGGACGCATCTCTGATGACATCTAACTTTCTCTTGGACGCTGGAAAACCTGCCTCAACTCCATGAACGAATGTGTCTACCTCTTCTGACAACTCGCGATCCGAGGCATGTTCTGGGAGTGGAATATGGGACAATGCATCGGCAACAACCATGGACTTGCCTGGCACGTGTTCTGCTGCCACATTAAACTGCATGAGACGCAATAGTACAGCGGATAAGCACAATAATTGTGCGTTTTATGAGAAAAGCATGAATTTTCTGACATAGTGAATACCACAAGGTTTATTTTCAGATATGGAGTGAAGTCAGATTTGACCTCTGAGGACCGTGAGAGGTCAAAATCCAAGATGGCCGCCAGTCCACTGGGTCTCATGTTCAAACGCGTTTAATTTTGGAACTAAACAGTGGAAAAATACATTTAAGGTGGAATTTCCAACTACGTTTGGAATGGCCATTCGTTTGGTGATACTTTTTAGATTGCCAGAAGCCAAGGGAATGCATTTCAATCGAGGTCAAGGTCAAGTTACATTTTTACTTTTGGACATTATTTTGGTAAAGACAATGGATTGGACCAATGCAATATAGTGAAACTTCGCTTCCATTTTGACACGATAGGGATAATAATACAAAAAAATTAACAGAATAGTCCCATGCTGTTCGTCTATTTAATACGTTATTAATAGCAATGGTGATGATGGTAATGGCAGTGATCAAAATCTAACAGCCTCCAGAACAGAAGCACAGTGCAGTGCACTTGAGCGCAGCTTTGGCACACTTGCATCATCCAGTGCATCCTTTCTCACAGCGACAGAGGATCAATTCATGGCACGATTTTGAAGCTTCTGGGAGAGTGGTCCAAAGCGGCTGCCACCCAGTTGTTTCCTTCGTCCAGCCCCAGTCAGATGGCTCTGACATCTCTGGATCCAGGACCAATGACTGGTTCCAACAGTTGGCCTGGTAGCAAGTGTGCTTGATGTGCTGTTTGAGTGCTGCCTGGGTTGGACGAATTTTCTCTGGAGTTCTCGACTTCTGTGTGAAGAGCTGTTTCCTGGCATGTTTAACTTCTGTGCTCTCACTGGTTCGGTCGGACATTAGCACTACAAATCGCTCCAGCAGTAACAATGATCCTTCACTGACCTCACTCGGCATGCATAGGAATTCATTGAAAGCATCATTCACCTCTGGGAAAGACTTCCAAGTTTCTCAGGCAGTCTTCTTTCCTCTGCCAGCGAATGCAGATACAGTTTCACACCCGGTGAAAGCGTGAAGGACTGGGAGAGTTAGACACTGTGTTGGATTCATTGTGGCAACCATTTCGTGAACAGCTATGTTATTAAAGCTTGAACTGACACCAAAGGTAACCCACAGCTCATTAGGAGCTGTCTTGCTGAATGAAGCTACAGCCAGTACCACCACATCAGTATCAACGGTACGTATGGTCACCTTCTTACACCCCTTTTGCACAGCATCTGCCACATGCAGAAGTCGACGAGTGTCGGCCTCCTCCTGCGAACATGGGGCAAGGCAGGCCAAGTATGACTCAGCCGGAGAGCAAAGGACTCCACTTCCATCTGTTGCATACAGTTCCTTGCCCTCTGCAAGAGGAAGATGAACAACTACGCGTGACAGGAAAGCAAACAATTCGGTTTTGTTATCATCGCATCGAAGGAAGTCCTTCCAGTTCTTTGGCATCACAGTAGGAGCCACAACCTTCATCACCCGTGATGTACCAAAGTTTGCTTCTGCCATTAAAATAATTTTTAAAAAAATATCCAAAGGTATTTCCTTTCTTCTCCATGACATATTTTGTAGGTCATCCATGTTTTTTCTGCACAGTCTGGTTCCAAAATTAAGGATGTTTGAACATTAGACCCGGTGACTCGCGGCTATCTTGGATTTGACCTCTCACTGTCCCCTCAGAGGTGAAATCTGACTTCCCTCCACATCCGAAAATAAACATGATGGTATGACCGAACTACGCGAGAAATTTCATGCTTTTCTCATAAAATGCACAATTTGTTAAAATATGAGAGCTTATCCACTGTACTATATTGTACCACTGCACATGATATAATGACGAACGCAGTGAGCTTCATACTTCACACGTGTACGTGACAGAATAGGAAACAACAACAACAACAACACAATTCCCCTGGCTATTTGGAATCAGTGCCGTTGGCAATGACCCTTTTGCTTCCGTTTTTTTTCCTTCTGGTTGTTTTTGTTTCTGGTTTTTGTCATGGGGAATGATGCATGCTGGGAGATCATGACCGGAAGTGTTTATTTCTTTATTCAATTATTTTTTACGCAAAGTAAATTTTATACTTCCGAAAGTGATTTTTTTCATGATAGGAAGTGTTTATTTAGTATTTAACATTATATTTAACATTACCGGGAGTGATTTTGAAACTCTTTCCGGAACTTATATTTTATTTTATTCTTGACCAGAAGTGATTATTAAAATTAACTTTGGGAAAAAAGATAATTGAATAAATAAATAGATAAACAAAGATATCTTGCACATCATCAAAAAATAATTTTTAATCGTGATTGACATTATTTGATCGCTGATCCCGAATCCAGGCAGAAGGAACCGGAAATTGCGTCAAAATCATTCGCTGTGTGGCGCTGACACGTACCACGGTAAAGTTGGCAAGTATACAGTTGTGAACACGTTATAAGTAAAGTCAGAAGCGAATGTAAGAAGAATTCTACGTTCACTTCGTGGCTTTGCCTATTCCATATTACTCCATAAGATAACGATGGAACGATGCAAACGACAACGCAATCAGTTTGTTTTGAAATCAGTTCAGTTCCCATGACAACAATGACTACAGCGTCACAAAGCCCATCGGCGGGATGCATTGTTCCGTTTGTTTTGTGAGAACATTCAGTTCATTCCGGTACTTTTGTTGCAGCGAAGTGCTGTGTTTTCGTTGTGTTCCTGAGTTATTTTAAAGGAAACTCGTGGAATACTTGTGTTGAGTTTCAAAACATGTTTCCGGTGCACCAGGTGCGTAGCGGAGTCTGGGCCATGAACAGATCTTACCAGGTGAGTGGGAAACGAAGAGAAAGAGGGTCGATGATGGACGGAGGGTAAAGGGTTAAAGATCCGATTGATGAGTTCAGAGAGGAAGTTAAGGAAAGGAAAGGACGGCGTTCAGAGAGGACGGCGCCCAGGTTCTTTCTGACGACGGTGACCTGGTTCTTTCTGTCTAAGGTGACCAGGTTCTTTCTGACTACGTCGCCCAGGTTCTTTCTGACCATGGCATCCAGGGTTCTTTCTGACTACGCAGCCAGGATTTTTCCTATTCCAGCGGCCAGGTCTTTCCTACTACGGCAGCCAGATTCTTTCCGACTGTGTCGGCCAACTTCTTTCAGACCACGGCGGACACACTTCCATCACAATCACTTTGTAAGATGCTTAGCAAATGGAGAAAAGCAATCAAAGGAGGTGTGTGGTGAGCAGAAAGAAAGCTGCTTGTTGATGGAACGTGCCCACTTGTGTTCGCAATATGGCCACCATGGTCAGATTTGAAACGATTCCTGGTTATTTCTTCAATTGTGCTTTCAGAGAGGACAATATTGAAACATGCAGTTCAGACTTTTATTGTGACTTCCACTTTTCAACCTAATTCTTTAAAGTCCACAAACATCCAAATTCAATCTCCACCACCTCCCTCTCCAAAATGCACAGTGGAAGGTCCACAGATAATCTTGGTGGTCGAGCTCCCCCTTCTGACTCCTCATTTATTTATCTTTCTTTCCCGATTCAAGATGCTCTGTCGCTGTTGCTAACACAATCAATTTGTTTGGGGAAGTTGTCACAAGAAGATCGAGTAAAACTGAAAATGACGGCCAGGCCAGCATCTGCTCGAGTTCCACGATAGTAATGTTTCCTTGGAGACCGCCGTGTTGTTAAGCCCAGCACTCCCTTCCATTGGAGTGTTTCCTTGATCACTGTGAAACGACCAAGCCACTTCCCAACGGGACACACCCATGGTGTCATCCTACGATTAATTTGCAATAAGTCACTGACTTTGACACCAATACAAATTATTATAAGGGAACCGAGCTATCAAGTCGCTTCATATATTGAAGAAACATTTTAAAACGGAGCAAATTGCCGCCATTGGAGCATTGAAATTGATTCATTTGTGGCAATTAATGCGAATTGATGTTCCCATGTTGTGTGCTCAATGACAGAAGATTCCATTTGCATTTTTTCCGACTTCATCACGACCCCGTTTTGAATCCCGTCGGAGCATGGGAAACTTGCTCGTTCAAATAACATGATTTCATTAAACTTGTCAATTCCTTGTCCACAGATCTTTGGTGAACGTTCCTTTCTTGGGACGTTGGACATGGGACAACTGATGTCGCTCTGGGGACGCTTTGAGCACGCAATCGGAGTGATCTCTCTTTTCGTCCTTCTCGTGGACTTGGTCATCGACATCTATCCCTGGGTACACAAACACTTCGGGTAAACAACACATTCTGATAGTTTTCTTCTTTGGTGACCTTCATTTACTTCTTGCTGTTCCTCTTCGCAAGGATTCATTTTTATTCTGGAACTTAATTCAGAACAGCAACCAATGATCCCAATGAACCTCTTTTCTGCTGCAAATATGTTATTATTTGACATATATATATATATATATATATATATATATATATATATATATATATATATATATATATGTGTTATTATTTGAGATATATATATATATATATATATATATATATATATATGTTATTATTTGAGATATATATATATATATATGTTATTATTTGAGATATATATATATATATATATATATATATATATATATATATATATATATATATATATATATATATATATACACCTATATATGTGTGTGTGTATGTTGAGGGTTTGCAAATGTGGGAAGGGTTTGAAACAGTGTCGCACTTACCTAAAGTAAGTCTTCTCGGGTTGCTTTACACAGCTTATTCAGTTGGAGGAGTGTGGGAGGGATCAATCATTTACACAATCCGAGCCACCTGGGTTTAATCGATGAGATGAGAGCTGATTGGCTATTCCCTCCATTCACAGGAGAGAGATGTGGGCGGGTCTTTATGTCCATATGTTTATATATACATTTAAATATATATATATATATATATATATATATATATATATATATATATATATATATATATATATATATATATATATATATATATATATATATATATATATATATATACACACACACACACACACAACCATTGCAACCATGCTCTGTGCAGAGTGTTGGTGCTGTTTTAGCAGTCTCCTTGGCTATTGGGCACAATCCTGGACGGGTCGACACTCCGCCACAGGATACCAGAAAGCTGGAATTTATTTTGCCAACCTCGGAAGAATAACAGGCAGTCAACCCCACCTGGTATTTATTCAACAGCTGAGTGGGATTTGAACTCAGTACCCTCAGATCCCAAGCCCACCACCCAAACCATGAAGCCAACACCAGGCTTTTATGTATGTATGTATGTATATATATATATATATATATATATATATATATATATATATATATATATATATATATATATATATATATATATATATATATATATATATATATATATATATACATACATATATACATACATATATGCAAAAATCATATCATATCATTCGTAATTTTTTTTTCTCCAATGCCTTTAGAAAGTGCACACCGCCTTTCAAATTTTTCATCTTTTCTTGCTTTATAGCCTGGAATTAAATTACATTAAATCAGAAATTTTGTTTTGATTTTCACTTGGAAGTTGTTGGTTACTGTGTGTCAATAAAGGAAGAAAAAGTCTGGTTTAATGCAATTCAATTCCAGGCGATAAGGCAAGAAAAAGTGAAAAAATTGAAATCGGGTAAAGACTTTCGATAGGCACTGTAAAAAAAAAAAAATGTATATATATATATATATATATATATATATATATATATATATATATGTATATATAGACACACACACACACACACACACACACACACACACACACACACACACACACACACACACACACACACACACACACACACACACACACACACACACACACACTGTACAAGTCATTTTCACAGTAGTGTATATATTTATATTTATAATTATGGCTGCCCATGCTATTCTTGCTTCATTTTACCAACACAGTGAAATGTTCTCTAAAACGAAGTTTTGCTCATGATTGTGTGTGTGTTGCTAGAAAAGACAACAAAGATGATGAAGGCATTTGCGAAGATCATGACGATGATTGTGATTGTGCAGATGACGAAGATGATTGTGATTGTGATTGTTATTGTGAAGATGATGACAATGATTGTGAATGTGAGGATGATGACAATGAGTGTGAATATGATGATATTGACAATTCAGAATGTGAAGATGGTTCCTGGACGGAAACATTGAGTGTTTCGTCTTGGTGGCCGTGGTGTCCTGCTTTTTGAATCATTTTTTTTTTTTTAATTTCCCAATTTTCAGTTATTTATTTTTTCCCAATATTTTTCTATTACAATCATTTGTTTTAATTATTTAATTTCCCTTTTTTATGGTTCCCAGAGGAAGCATGAAGTGTTTTTGTCCTGTGATTGTGAGGATGTTGAATGTGACTGTGACTTTTGACAATGACAATGTCGAGGTTGAGAAACATGGGGAATGAGCTGAGAGTTGATCCCCAGAATAAGGTGCAAGTTGTCCCAGCAGGTGAGCTTTCAAGTTAGTTTGTACATTGATTGATGTTTTCATTTTGCCAAGTTTCCTCTTTATTTTCCTCTTCCCATTTCACATAATTATGATTAATTTTGGAATAACTTTGTTTTACGTTCAGAGAATAATCATATCATGGTTGGAGTTGCTGTGTTAGCAATGCCGGTGTCACCGCATTACCAAATTCTCCAATTTTTTCAGAAAATTCTGCTTCATTTCAGTGTTTTGTTTCTGTGTCGTGATTGTGTTATTTATTTGCTTTTCGACTTTTGTTGAATCCTCGATGATTCCTGAAAGTATTTTTCAATTCCAATACCCCTGTTTCTGTAAATTTTGCACAAAATTTGATCAGGAAGACAATCACAGTGTAATTTGAGGAAAGTCACCTATCTCTGGTGAGCGGTTATAGGAGGAATGCTCAAACTACATTTTAAATGAACATGAATAGCCTTGTGGCATGGGCGCTCTTCTCCTGATGATGGGCGGTCGTAATGAGGCTGTGTTTCGTGATATGGAGGAGCTGAAAAGTCTTTGAGGTTTGAGGGATCTTAAAGTGTCTTCGCTGTCTGAAGGGTCTTTTTTGTACACATCGTCGAGGCTCGTGGAAGAGCTGCTATACTGCTCTTCACAGACTAACATCTGCATTGGGATGTAACAGACTAAAACAGGAAGCAAAACATGCATGGCATGGACAAGATGGACACAGAAGGAAACTCCCAGGACGGAAGACTGAAAAATTTAACAGAGGAGGGATTTGGGCGGGGTTAACAAAGGCAGAAAATATCATGGTGTTCAAATGGTGACGATCTGAGATGGTGGCGAACAGCTGTCTTGAAAACCTGGAGGGAAGAATGCGATTGAACAGGATGTGGAAGTTGATTCTTTAGGCAAGAAAAAAGAGGAACTAATGATTGGAGGTGTGCAGTGACCTGGATTTCGGTAGTTTCACAAGAAGGGGGTTGATGGTGGACCCTGTGAGCCCTGCAGAAACCTGGAGGTGACAAAGCTCAGAAAGATCAGACGGTGCAATCCTGGAAATGAGGTGGTCAAAGACAGAGAAACCATTGACCTGTCTGCGGCAGTGAAGTGACAGCCATAGGTTCGTCCTCGACTCAGCTTCAGTGAGGGAAATTCCAATGATCTTGAAGGCCTTGGTTTGCACAGCATCAAGCAGGGTGAGATGTGAGATGGGAACCAGCCCAGAGGATAGAGAGAAGTCCTCCACCAAGCTGCTCGTGAAGACCTTGGAGGTGGATTTGAGTTCAGGTGTGCCAAGGAAGGACTTTGTATGATGGAGTGTGGTCATTCGGAGAATGGCTTCAGAGTCAACTTTGAAATGTGGTTTGCCCTAAAAATATCATTGCTGATCGTGAAGCCCAGGAGCTTGATTGAATGAACTTCCTGAAGAGGATTGGTGAGAAAGTAGATTGGTGGGAGGAGGTGGGACAAGAGGTGTGGTTTGTCAGACTATAATTTTGGAGAGAAATGAAATAAGAGCGTGAGATTTGTCAGGATTGAAAGACATTCCAAGTCTTTGGCCAACTTGTGATTTTTTTTCCAAGGCCTGAAGAGAGGGCAGATGCTGCAACCTGCCTTCCTGAAGGATACTTGATGTCTTGGCAGAGGGTGGAGTCATCACCAAATAGATAAAGAGGATTTTCCAGAGTCAGCGAGATCATTGTTGAAGATCAGGAATTGAACTCGGCCCACTGCTTGGGAATTCCAGTCTTGACAGGGTGATGAGATGAAAAGATTCCATTGAATGCCACACAAAGGTTACGAGAGAGGAGGAAGTCATTAAGTCATGTATGGAGTTGGCCTTCACAGGCAGAGAGTTTGGAGAGTAAGGCAGAATGCCAGACTGCATCAAAAGCGTGAGATATGTCCAGAGTGACGGCCCTGATCTCATGTCTGATTATCAGGGTCTCCATTCATTGTTAGGTGACTCAAATCAGAATGTCCGATGTGGAGTCCAACCCCACAACATTTTTCTCCATCACGGATGACCTTGTATGTTTTTTTTATGTTCATTGAGTGAACTTATGAGGGAATCTTGAGAAATTACGAATTAATATAAACATTGTCCCATCGATATTTACTTTTATCGTTTTTCTTAACGAATGGGAATGAGCACCTTGTTAAAAATGGGAAGAACGGGGGAGGGGAGGACAGATATTTGGGGTGGGGGGGGGCAGAAAGGGGACAGAGAATTGGAAGATGAGTGAGGGGTGGTTGAGGACTTGTCGTCGGTGTGGTGAGGTGGGGGTGCTTTTAAGGATTTGTGGTTGGGTGGAGCTTTGAGAACTTGGTGGGGGGGGGGGGAGGTAGATGACCTGATGGTGGTTGCGGACTTGGGGTTGGGAGGTAATGAACTCGACTGCGGCTTGAGTCCAGTATTTAGAGCTCGTATGGCTGCAGGAGGTCACCTCAATGACTTTTAACGGGGTGTAAATATTGGTGGGGATTGGCAGTCGCTTCAGTGGCAAAGGCTGGGGAAATTGCGAACATCTCACGAGGAAATGTTTCAAAAGTTATGTCAGTCTGGGACAAAGTAAATACATCATCATCAAAGGGCAACAGTGGATGGAAGTACACGTACACTCGACGAGCGTGATGCACGGGCATAAGTCTGGACTGCGAGGTGAAACGGGAGCAATGATGGACAGTGTAAAAAGTTCAATGTAGCTTGTGAGAATCCTGTATCATCGAAAACAGTCTGAAGGAAACCACAGGATTAAAAATCAAAGCCGGGATGCTCTGCACAAACTGCTTGTAAGACCTGGCAATTCCCGTTTGTGGGGCCAGTGATCCAAGGAGTTCCAGAGGCAATGGGCTGCCGAGTCGTGGAGGAACGTGATATGATCTGATGAGTCATCCTTCACCTTATTCTCGACGATTGGACATGTGCACATGTGGCGACAACCCAGGGATTTATACAGCTCAGTGTATAAATGTATTTATATTCAGTGTATTTATACAGTGCCTATTTCAAAACTGAAAGCTTATGGCGGTTTCATCAAGGTGTGGGGTATGCTTTTCTGGCATCACTTGGGTCGACTCATTCCATAAGAAGGCAGGGTTGATGCAGCGTGCTACATGACTGTCATTAATGATCATCTGCATCCCATGATGCAGAATTTCTTCCCTGCTGGGAGGGGTTTCTTGTTGGCCCCTGATGAAGCGGTTTCTGCCTTCATCAAACCGACGTGAATTGGAGGACTTCCTTGTGGAAGAATGGTGCTACATTCCAGTTCTGCAATTCAAGATCCTTTTTGACTCCATACCATGTCGTATCCATGCCTTCCTGGATGCAAGTGTTGGCTCAACAACCGAAAAGTAACATTCTTTTGATGTTTCCAATTTTTTGTTCACTCTCTGAACATCCAATGAGAAACTGCTTCATGAAACTCAAATACATTTGTCAAGCATCACCTTCCTTTCTTCCATCAGTGTATCTTCCCTGAATGCAACTGGGATTTAGACAGCTCTTTATCCTTTCTGCCCCAAGAAGACTTTCCCTATTTCTGATCCCATGAGACATCGTTGAGTTCGTATTAAAACATTCTTTGTTTTCTTTCTCAGTCTTTGTTGAGTCTCCTTCATCACACATTCAAGATGAGGTGGAGTTTGAGTGAGGAACACACACACACACACACACACACACACACACACACACACACACACACACACACACACACACACACACACACACACACACACACACACACACACACACACACACACACACACACACACACACACACACACACACACACACAGTTTGAATTTGATGTTACATTTGAGGAGCAAGAATTCATGACAGGTGACCAATTGAGTGAGTTAGAAAATCTTCAGAGGTTTTCATATTGTTAAGATTCTTGATTATTTTGTCTTTTTATTGAAAGTTGTGATTTTTGGTTCACCTTTTTGATGGGAAGATCATCTTCTCGAAGGGTCACGGTTTAACGATCGCAAAGCCGTACATCATCTCACAGCATTGCTGAATTCAACATAATTTCACTTCCACTTTCTTTTACATCCACAGTCCAATTGAATTACGTATTTTCTTCGTTATTATTGAATCCTCACT
>NC_140961.1:26574656-26662156 GCF_056783735.1 Eptatretus burgeri
GCTCCCAGATGTGTCGAACCAACCAATGAAAAAAAAAAAACTATCTCTTGTCTGCTAGCATCACTCCATCCAAAAGTAGGGGAGCAGAATTACCAACAGAAAGGAAAGTATAAAGCAGAGTACATGTACAAGACATCCACAACATAATCAGTTGTCATTGTGGTGCAGGTGAGGGGTCCAAAAAGAGTTTCCTCACCACCACACAAGCACTCAATTTGGACCCTGCTACCACTCGGATTCAAATGTGGCACGAAAGCCTGACGGGTGATTACGACACCTCCAGATTGATGCTGCAGCCCAAATAATGCATGACAGCAGGGTCAACCGAGCCCTGGCAAGAATGTCGATGTCTTATCTGCCTGCACACTGTGGTGGGATGCTGCAAGGTATCCCAAATAAATGGGGATACAGCAATGACCCAACACTTGTTACTGCCAAGATGATGACACATCGGTTATGCTGCTGGTTGCCCAAACAAAAGTGTACCTTGAGTGACCTGGGAGGTTTCATTGAAAGTGCCAAGGCATGTGTTCAAGCATGGCAGCATGTGGTGTGAGGATGTGTCAAGAAGTAGAACCATCACCCTTACCAATTAAACATTTCAATGTCCTGTCCCCAGACACACTCATGCAAAATAATCTTACAAACATGGGTCTCAATCTCTCTTCCTCACAGAAAAGCTCACGTTTCACTCAACAACACATTCAGAATCACCGCAGCCTGTCCCCAACTCACTGATATTGACCATCTTCACACAGAAACAAAAATGCTTCCTCTCCAACACCACCTTCATGTCACAGGGACACATTTCATTCATGCCACCCAGACACCAGAACACCCACGTCACCACTTGGTTAATTCCCCACCTTCTCCCAAACACAAAAAGACTCACCTGCAACTCATGCAATCAACTCAAACTCGAGTTTTAACTCGTGTTTTTTTTTCAAACAAAACTCCAAATTTCCAGTTTTTCCTTTATGAGAGTTTCCTTCTGTATCCATTGTGTCCACCCCATGTATCCCCTTTCCTGCCCCCCATTCCTCCCTGCACCCATTGTTTGTTCAACTCTCCCTCTATCTTGTCCTTCAACTCCACTGTTGGTGTTTCCCCCTCTCTATGCTGTTCCTTTTGTCCTGTTATGTCCTGATCCGTTCAGTGTATTCGTTCTTCCACGAGCCTTGACTGTATATTTACTTTTGAAAACTCAGTCTAACTCATAACCCCTTTGATCCCATTGTCACCCTGAACAGACAACTCTTCAACATCAATTTCATGAAAGATGTCTGGCAGGGTCCAGTCATTGTGAGATGCTTCATTGGAGGATGCAGGTTTCCAGTTTGGAAGCCAGGAGCTGATTGATGATAATGATGATGATGATACGATATTTGTTGCATCCTCTGTTTTGCCAGTACTGTGTTGTTGCATGTGAAATAAATATTGAAAATAAATTTGATTGCTAAATATATTTTTGTTTTCTTGTGTTTAATTGCAATTGTTCAAGACCATGAAAATTCAAGTCAAATAGCCTGGTCGAGTAGGGTACGAACACATGATGGATGGTTCACATACATTGAACTGGAATGAATGAAGTGTTGAGGTTGGGATGGTGAGAGGCACCATCTGTTGGTGGAGGAAGAGGGACGGAGGGAGGATAACTCAGCCTGGTTTTTCAGTCTATTCGGAGTACTCGAGTGCCCTCTGTTTTAATTTCTCTTGACTCGGTTTTCTCGATCTGCTTGACAGTCCTTGCAGTGCTGTCCTTTGAGATTAAACTAAAACAGCAAACAGATATTTCTTCGTTCGTAAAAAGTTTGGAAATTGGAGGTACAGCACTGTGTTAATCCTCATTTCAGGATTTTGCTGTAATTCATTTTTATGTATCCGTCCATGTGTCTGTCCATCTGTAATAGGTTTTCATTACCGTGATAACTTAAGAATGCTTGAAGGGATCTAATATAAACTTGGCACAAGTATGTATCATGATGCAAAGATAAACTGATTCGATTATGGGGGCAAGGGTTCAAAGGTGAGATGTCCTGAAAGGTAAAAAATAAAAAATGTTATTAAAAATGATAGGATATTGACCAAACTTGGTATATGTGTACATTTTGATGCAAAGCTGAACTGATTCGATTTCAGCATCAAGAGGTTAAAGGTTAAAAGTCATGTCAGATAAGAATGTGATAGTTGAGAACAGCTGAAGGATTGAAATCAAACTTGGGAGAAGTCTGTATAATATGTGGTCACGTGGATCGAGGCATATTGGATGAAGTTTCAAACCAAGCTCGGTCTGTAAGAACAAATGGCAATGGTTCAAATTGCTAATTTGTCACTAATATCAGTCTATCAGACATTCTGTCAGTCTGTGTCACTCACATCAGTTCCACCTGTTGCTCGGTTCGACACACCTGTGCATTAAAACTGCGGCTGAGTTGATCGGGGATTTAATCGATCATGTGGGTACTTTTTGTGGTGTTGAAAACTCGCATTTATCAGAAATGCTCAGGACAAAGTGTTGGAATTGGAATAAAAGTAGGAACGTTAATTTGGAAAATTAATTAATGCAACCTCTTTCAGCAAAATCACAATGATATTTTGCACAAACAAGAAAAATAATTTTTCAATGTGTGACTTTCAAAATGACGTGATCCACCCAGAATGCTCGGTGCACATGCACAGAAACCCCAAGAAACGGCGGTGTTCGGGTCACCATAAAGAATATCTTGTGTGAGAGATAAGGATTTTAATGGCTCGTCAATGGCTCAGCAAGCTCCTGATAGAAGCTGAAAAGATTTGTAAAAGTACCTGGGAGAAAGGGCTGTGCCTCTGCACAACCAAAGACTTGGAGAACATTCTCATCTTGCCGAATGAACACCTGTTCATACTGAAAACTCCCGACCATGTGGACAGGTGCAAAGATTGAGTGGATGGACAAGTGCTCCACAAACCCTGACAGATCACGACCAGTGAATGGACATTGAACCTTGTGGAAGTGCCTCCTGTGAACATGGCAGGCTTGGTGATATATTGTGTCATCCATGGCAGGCTTAGAGAGAATGCATTTTCATGCAATAACTTTGGGAACCAACCCATCCCTGGTGTGAGACAAGGCTTCATGGTCATCATTCCAGCAAGGAGGTACACTATTTGACATTTTCCGATTCTCGACATTTTTACTCGTTCCTTCATTGATGGGTTTGATCAAAAGACAGCATGTCGCACTTCACAAACATTCTGCTCGAATCGCTCTATAATTTCACCGAAGTAATCTTCCATCTGCTTGGAAGTCAGCTAAAATCACCTTCATCAAACTTCCTCACTGCTTATATGTGGCACGAGCAAAAACCACTCGCACTTCGCTGCAAAGCTCAGTTTTGGATGTTTTGGTTTGAACTTCTGTTTAAAATGCATGAAAGGAAACATTTTGAAAATTGACAATTATTCTCATTCAGATTTCAACATCACTGTAATGCATTTTATCAGCTTGTTTCAACTTTATTTTTTAGAAGAAGATGATTGTGCCACCTATCACCAGGTGCAAGAAGTCCCTCCCCCAGTTATGCTCCCCAGGCAGAAACCATACCAGGGGTACCCTTTGGCAACATTTGTTTGTGTTTGGTTTCGTCGTTTTCAAAAGTTTTTGAAGCCTATATAAACAATTGTATAAATCTGTGTACAAATTCCATTTTATGGTGAAGAATCTATCCTTCCATTGGGAGCATACTCTGTGCAGAGCATTGGTGCTGCCTGCTGCCAAAGCAGTCTCCTTGGCTATTGGGCACAATCCTGGAGCAGGTCACCACTCCAACACAGGATAACAGCAAGCTGGCCAACCTCAGAAGGATGACAGGCAGAGTCAACCCCACCTGGTATTAAATCAATTGCCAGGAGGAATTGAAACTCAGGATCTTAGTTTCCAAAGCCCACCTCCCTAACCATAAAGCCAACACCAGCCATAGTATAGAACATTGTTTCTCAACCTTTTTTTCCCACGCCCCACTTTGATTTTCAAAAAAATTGTACGCCCCACCATGATTGGAGACACTACAGCATATACTACATATGTATTCAAAAGGCTTTATTAACACTTTAGTGCAAATTTTATTCAATTGCGACTCACTTCAATGGGAGTCCTGCCCTGAATGCTGGCTGCAGATTTGTTTGATTCTTGGAACCAATTTTGTTAGTTTCAGCCTTAAATCACCACATCTTGTGATTTCCAGTCGATTTCTCTTAGCTTGCAGCAAATCGGTAACAACACTCAATCCACATTCGACAAAATAAGATGATGGAAAATTTATCAATACTTCCCTTGCCAAAGTAGTCGAGTTTGGGTATTTATTTTCGCTCTCCTCAGACAGCCACATCAGGTTCCTTTGATCTTGAAAAGAGTTTTCACAGACTCATCTTGTTGCAACTCGCATAACTCCTCTTGGTGTTGCTCTGGTACTTCAGATAAATCCACCAGAAATTGCTGAGTCAACCAAGAAGGAAACTCATCGCAAAGCTCTGAAAGCGATCATATATTGATTCATTAATTCTGAATTCTCATGCCCCACCAAAATATTGACACGCCCCACCTGAAGAAACACTGGTATAGAATATAGAAGATATAACTTGCCATGTCAACTGTTGAGGGGAATACATTCTGAACTGCTTTCTGATAAAGCATAGCTTGGAGCGAACGATAGCTCTAATTTCATTCGCGAGTGTCAACCGTTACACCAAGAAATGCCACGTGAAGACAAAGAGATGGGGTCTTGTAACTACTTCCTTTCATACCACGGTGACTGCAAGGGCAAAACGAACCACGAACCCGAACAAATCACAATCCTGAACAGAGAAAAGAACAATTACCCTCGTAATGAACGGCGAACGTTGCATCATGAGAACCGTTATGAACTTCAAAATGGAGAGATCGCTCACTGACCAGAATATGATCAGAGATAATTTATGACTCACTTGATGATGATTCTGTGGAGGGTGAAAAACAAGAAAGGACAATGAAGATAGAGCACCAAAGATCGTTGTGAAAGGTGGATGGAGGTGGTCAAGTCAGGTCAGGTATATCATCGAAATATTATTTCTGTTTTGAGGATCGGATATTGTCTGAACTACGAATGTGTCGAACTCTGTTGTGAAATCTGATAAATTAAAGAAAACGAGTCTTATAACGAAGCCGATATACCTTCTTACTTGAAGCAAGCAAGGCTTTGTTCCCTCCATCTCAGATACACATGAAAAAGTAAAATTTCCCCACCATGGAACTTATCTTTTTCTCCTGCTTGGTGAATTATATTGAGCTTGTGGGTGCTGAAACCATGAACCAGCCACCCTCAGTTCATGACTTCTTGCAAAGTGAAGGAACTTAGTGCTATTCTGGTTCACAGTTCCAGACCCATGGGGAACAACACACGTCTCATAACCATCCTTATCAGTTCCAGATACACTAGAAGTGTATCTCTCCTGGGGCACTGATCAACCACAGACTCGAGCGTGGTGTAGAATTTGTCCTTCACGGTGAGATCACTCGCCTCAGTCGGAGCATAAACAGTGACCAAGGAAATGAGACCCAAGGAGTGATGAATCCTTTGTCTCACAATACGCTCATTGACCGGTGTTACCGCAATTATTTTTGGAGTCAGCTTATTGGACACAGCTACAGCAATTCCTTGGTCATGGTACCCATCAGAGTGACCAGACCAATAGTTGGTGTAACCACACGCCATTACATGGTCTCGCCGTAATCCAGTCTCCGAACCTCAGAGAGTGCTGCAATACCGATGTCCAAACACTTGAGCTCAGATGATAAAAGAGACAGGTGATCATCCTCTCTTAGGGATAGGACATTCCAGGCACCCACCCGAAGAGACCGCCTCAGGTTAACCCAAGGAGACCGCCGTCTGGTGGACGACACCTCAGCACCACCCCGACACACTCTCCCTCAATCTGACCCAGGAATGTTACCGCGTGTTTTCCCTCCTCTCATCAAAGATTGGGGGTCCCGAAGGCTTTGCCCCAACCCCGTCATCTGGTGAGCTGCCCTGTGAAGGGAAGCTGCACAGGAGGTACTCCCACGGAGTGGGTTTTCAAATTTGTTTTATGCTTCTGGTATGTTTTGCAGAATGAAGGGTTTTATGGTGGCCGGAGTGCAAATCCTGCCACCAACCTCCCAATAAGAAGTACTGTGGTTCCGGGTTTGGAGCATCGACACGTCTCGTTCGGGGCTCTCTGCTGACAATCTCAAAGTTAAGTTTCCGGTCGTAATCTGTCCCGTTTTAACTGTTTATTCTCTCATTTACATGTTACTGTGTGTTCCTTGTTCGATTTTGTTTCAAAAATCTTGCTATTTTGTGAGATTTTTTCGACTTTGTCTTTCCGGATGCTTGAGGCCGACCCTTGAAGCCTACCGGTTACCCTTGGTGTGCAATCGTGTTTTGTTTTCTCTCCACATTACCTTCAATTTTTATCTTCCCCACTTTCCTAACGTCCCCCCAACTAATCCCTCCCGAGGAATCCCTCTATTTCTTATCATAAATAAAAAAAACAAACAAACAAAAAAACGCTACCTTTCTCCTTCCTCACTCACGACTCTCGATTCTTCTTCTTCTTTTTCTTCTTCTTCTTCCTCTTCTTCTTCTTCCTCGATTTTTTTTCTACAACACTTCCATGACCTCATCTGTTGAAAACTCTCTCAAACATTAATAATAATAATAAAAACGATCTCTTATAATGCTTCATCTTCCTCCTTCACAAGTGTGGTACTCTTTACTGTTTCATAATGCACTACTCTTCTTCTATTTAAACAGACTGCTCTCAATTCGACCTTTCCTTCATACCTTGCCTAAAAAATCCAACTGTAACAGCGTTTCTTCTCTCCATTCTCTGGATTCGCCTTTATTGCATCAATCAAGAAACGTGTTAAATCGCATCTCTGACCGAAAACTTTTTAAAACCCCAGTTTGCTATGAGTGTTCGCTTTCCATCAAGCATTCTTTTTTTCCAACTTCAGTGCCAACTCACCCCTCTCACCCCTCACTCTCAAAAGCAACCATCCCACTCTTCTCCCTCCAAATCTCCCTCTCACCTCTCTCAAAAACTCTCCCCTCACCTTTCTCCCACCATTCATCCCCCTCACTCATCCTTCTCAAAGTTCCCCCCCTTCTTATCCACAAAGCTGCCTCCTTCCACTGCCCTCTCACCTCCATCTCTTCACTCCACCTCCTCAAATCCTCAACTGCCTTCTTCCCCCTCTCTTGTCCCCCCTCCCCGCCAGTACCACAGAGCCTTTTCTCCTCCTCATCCAGCCCCTCCCCTAGCTATTCTGCAATCCCCCACACTCTTTCAACAACCCTCCTTACCTACCCCCCTTGTCCCTTGTCCTACCCTCCCGCTCCCCCCCCACCCCCTGCACCCAAAGCCTCCTCCCCTCCCTCTTCATTAAAAGTGTGGATCTCAAATATCCAGGGCCTTCACTCAAACCTTTCAGATCTTTCCATACGGGTTGCCACTGACAAACCAGACATAATCTGCCTCACAGAAACTTTCCTCCCCCAAGACGTGTCTGACTCCCAAGTATCTCTTCCTGGTTACTCCCTCCTCCGGTATAACAGACCTGAGCCTTTCCCTGGTGGAGGAGTTGCTCTCTTCATCAAAGACTCTTTTCCTCACTCTCCCTGCACTGCCCTCACTCCCCCACACCCCCAGGAATACCTCTGGCTATGGCTTCCCCTCCACTCCCACCACATGTTTATATGTGTACTGTAGCGTCCACCGAACAGTGATGACTCCATCTCCACTTCACTATCCGAAAAAAATGGACCAACTTCTATCTTCTTATCCAAACTCTCTCTTCCTCATATGTGGTGACTTCAATTGTCATCATGCAAGTAAACTTGGTGTGGGTACCTCTCTCACCTGTCATGGCACCTCAGCAAAATCTTTCTACGATTCATTGGGACCGACTCAATCGGTCAACTTCCCGACCCGGATCTCAACCAATAGTACTCCATGTCTTCTGGATCTGATTCTGACAAATTTCCCTGACAATATCTGCTGCTCTTTCTCCGCTCCAATCAATTCTTCTGACCACGTCCTTGTTAAAGTGGACATCTCTCTGGCTGTTATCAGAGAACCACCTCACCGCGGTCGAGTCTGGCATTTCACTCAAGCCGACTGACAGGGTCTCCAAGCAGCCCTCAAACTTATAGAGTGGTCTCCTATCGCTACTTTTTCCAACATCAACTCATCCTGGGAATTCTTTCAAAGAAACTTGCTCTCCCTCGTGCACAGATTTATCCCCTCTCGTCTTCAGCTGTCCTACCCTTCCTCCCGCCCTTGGTTCACTGAAGCTTGTGGTGAGGCAGTTGTCCTGAAACAACTTACCTTTGCCTCCTGGAAAGCAAACCCAACTGAAGGCAATCTCAGTTCCTTCCACAAAGCTTGGAACAAGTGTGTATCTACCCTCAGGAGAGCCAGAAAACAACATCTTTCTCATCTCAGATCTGAACTCTCAAACCTCTCTCCCTCCTCAAAATTATGGTGGCGTCTCATCAAATCTGTTTCTGGTGTATGTTCCCCCTCCATCCCCTCCCTTACCTCAAATGGCCGCACTGCAGATACCGCACGTGAAAAAGCTGAATGCCTAAACTCGGTGTTTGCAGCTAAATCTTGTGTCCTAAACCCATCACTTTCTCTACCCACGTCACCCAGTCGCACCCAACTGTCCCTGGACTCTGTGTCCTTTTCTCCTGACAAGGTGGAGAGCTTGCTGTCAAACCTCGACTCAGATTCTGCAACCGGTCCAGACGGCATCAGCCCACGTGTCCTCAATCCTGCTCTTCTGCTCTTGCTCAGCCTCTCCCTGTTCTATTCACCCTCTCATTTGCTCAAGGTCATCTGCCATCCGCTTGGAAATCAGCAAACATCACTGCGCTGTGCAAAGAAGGTGCAAAAACAGATCCTGCAACTCCAGACCAATCAGCCTTCTCCCAATCATCCGCAAGGTTATGGAATCCATCATCGCTTCAGACATCAAATCCTTCCTCTTCTCCAATGGCTTGATTTCCAATCATCAGTTTGGTTTCAGACCAGGTCACTCTACCCTGGATATGCTGCTTCTGCTCTCCCAACAATGGATGGAGGTCCTCAATGCCAGACAGGAAATCCGAGCCGTATCCGTGGACATATCAGGTGCTTTTGACACAGTCTGGCACCCTGCCCTACTCACCAAACTCTCTTCCGTGGTATCCAAGGCCATCTCCACTCATGGCTCGCAGACTTCCTCTCCTGTCACAATCACCATGTGGCCCAAATGGAGTTCTTTCATCCCCCCCTTCCTGTCCAGGCTGGAGTTCCTCAAGGTAGCGTTCTGGGCCCTGTTATTTTTCTGGTTTTCATCAATGATCTCTCGGACTCTCTGGAAAATCCTCTCTATCTCTTTGCTGATGACTTCACCCTCTGCCGTACCATCTGTCATCCCTTAGACCGGCAAGCAGCATCTTCTCCGCTCACTGCAGATCTGGACAAAATCACAAATAGTCCAACACGTGGCACATGTCTTTCAATCCGGACAAATCTCACACTCTCACTATGTCTCTTCGAAAGGACCGTTTAGAAAATCCCCCCATCCACTTTCTCAACAATCCTCTGGAAGAAGTCTTTTCTTTCAAGCTTCTGGGTCTCACTACCTGCCATTACCTTTCCTGGGAAAGCCACATTTCAAACCTCGCCACCAAAGTCAGTCGCCGACTGGAATCCTCCATCGTGCAAAGTCCTTCCTTGGCCCATCTGAGCCCCTGACCACTTGCAAAGCTTTTGTCTGCAGCCTGATGGAGTCGTTCTCTCTCCTCTGGGCTGGTGCTCCTGCCCCCCACCTTTCAAGGCTTCACGCTGTAGAAACCAAGGCATTTCGGATCATTGGCATCTCCTGCAATGAGGCTGAGTCTTTGTTCCTCTCACTCAATCACCGTAGATTAGTCGGTGGTCTTTCTGTCTTCTACCGTCTCCTCTCCAGCCTCGCCTCCCCTGCTCTGTCTCTCTGCGATTTCTCCCCACCATATTTCCGCAGGGCGCTCAAGGTCTGCCAACAACCTCTTTCTGGTAAAAACTACCAAAATCACGAATCACTGCTCACCTTCACTCTTTTATTCCAATTCTTCCCTCCAGGCCTTCAAAAGAGCTGTTCACCACCACCTCTTGCCATCCCCCATCCAAATCCTCGATCTTTTCTTCCCCCGATAATCCACCCAAACCCACCTCCTTCAAATTCCCTGCTTTCCTTCCTGAAAGTCCCTGTAATGTCCATCTTCTATTCCCCATGTTCCCCGTCCTATCCCTTTCCCTTCCACAGATCTCCTAATCTCTCTGTTCCCCACTGTTTTGTCCTTACCACTCCCTCCCCTCTTTTCTCATGCCCCCTTGATGTGCGATGTGTGTTAGCTCTCATACGAGCCTCGACAAGGTTTTCAAAAACATGTATTAAAAAAACCCAAATGCAGGAGGACGTCCGCAGACACAGTTGGGCACTAGATGGAACTATGATTCAGTGATCAACCATGATGGAACTATTTAATTATATGTTGGGGGTACATGCACCTTGACGTTTCCTTCCCTTTGGTGTACGTAAGGTGTTCGTCGTGCCGAACCAGCCTCTTGTCTAATTACTGTAATTCGAGGTTTGCACTTCACACATATGGGTGATTGTATCGATTCGCTACCACTCGAATAATATAATATCACAGAATTATCTCATGCCTTGGATCTATTTCAGTGAGTGTCTGTGACTTCTGAGTGACGTTGCAGTGATCACATCAACAGTGTAACGTTTTTGAAGCTTGTACACCAAATATTTCCTGGACATTATGTTCAATAAATGGCCATTTCTCAAGTATCCAACTGGAATCAAAATAAAGAACAATGACTGCACCATCATCCCAGGAAGGAAGTCAGACATAACACACACACACACACACACACACACACACACACACACACACACACACACACACACACACACACACACACACACACACACACACACACACACACACACACACACACACACACACACACACACACACACACACACACACACACACACACACACACACACACACACAGAAACAGAATCCAACTTAAAAGCAAAACTAAGTGACAATGTCAGGGTGGACTACCTGACGTTGGTATCTGATAGAAATGACGGCCATTATTCTGGCCCAGAGTCATTTCTTGCCTTAATTAAAGATCAATTCTTTCAACTGATTGACTTTTCTGCCAGAGTGAGTTTTATACTCGACAGACTTCTCAGAGCTTTTTGTTCCATTATCAATTGGATTTTCAATGACGGGCTCTCCAGGAACGTCTTCTGAATGCGGTAATGCATGAGGTGACGAAGGTACGGTCGTATCAGGTGTGAGGTGGCACCTGCTCCTTTTAAGAACTTTGTTACCAACGCCTATACCATACGAGTGAGGCGTTTTAGATGTAGGTGGAGAATAGAGAGCACCCAACTGTTCCCAGATCGATTGATGACCAGTTCTGACTCACTTTGTTTCCGTCCTGGAGTTCAGGGAGACGTTCAGGAGAATGTTTCTGATTGTATTAGTAAGCGTCTTTTTCCTTGGCCTTGTCATCGTTGCTGTTCACGATATTAGGGTCGATTTTCTCTGCGTTTGGTCGAAGAATCTGTGACAAGGTTGGCATGATTGTCTTCAACCTCTGATCCAGCATCAACTGTGCAGGGCTGAAACCTGTCGGCTCAAAAGAAGTGTTACGCTAAGACATCAGCCCGAGATACGGATCAGGTTGGATCAGGATCATTTTCGCAATGTGTTCCGTTTTCTTCAGCGCATCCATTTGTCTGTGGATACTTTACGCTTGCATCACATGTTCAAAGCCATATTTTCCAGAAAACTCCGTGAATTTCTTGGATGCAAATTGACTTCAGTTATCTGAGATAAGAATATTAGGAATGCCCCAACGAGCAAAGATTGACTTTATTTTATGAATGAGCATTTAACTTGTGAGAGAGGGCAAGTGTATGAGCTCGTTGAATCTCGAGTAATAATCCCCCATGACCAGATAATGTTTCTTGTCGAACTCGAGGATATCAGCTGCTATCCATTCCCACGGACGAGATGGAAGGTGAATAAGGATTAATGGCTTTCCCTTTTGAGCAGACCAGTACTTGATACAATGATCACATTTACTGACACAGTCCTCGATGTCCCCACTCATACTGGGCCACCAAATACAATCATTGGCTCAGCGTTGATGCTTCGTTCCTCCCTGATGTCCATCGTCATGAATGCTCTGAAAAATCTCCACCTTCATGTCAATTAGTTGGTATGACGATTCCAGTGCAATATAATAACAGTCTGAGAACTAACAGTCTTCATAGACAGACAAATGCCTCCGATTTCCCAGCACGGAATGAGTATATCCAGACGGTCATCCATGTACTGAGGCAAACCATGGATAGTGTAGTTAATAACATGTTGCAAAACAGGATCCAGCCTGGACGCATCTCTGATGACATCTAACTTTCTCTTGGACGCTGGAAAACCTGCCTCAACTCCATGAACAAATGCGTCCACCTCTTCTGACAACTCGCGATCCGAGGCATGTTCTGGGAGTGGACTATGGGACAATGCATCGGCAACAACCATGGACTTGCCTGGCACGTGTTCTGCTGCCACATTAAACTACATGAGACGCAAGAGAAGGCATTGCCATCTCAAAGGCACTTGATCCAGGTCCTTGTTGGTGATAAATGGCACTAAAGGCTTGTGGTCAGTGATCAAACTTCTGGTCTGTTCCCCTCACAGGTAGTAACAATTTTTTTCACATGCCCAGACCAAATCAAGGCATTCTTTTTCGATCTGTGCATTCCTGGTTTCTGCATGACTTCGCATGCATGATGCAAAACATACAGGACTCAACTCCCCATTGGACTGCTTTTGTAGTAAGACAGCATCCGCAATCACGGTTGTCTCCTTGTTTGTATCAAATGCTCGGGTCCTTGAAGAGGATAACAGTTCTTTCACCGTTTTGAAGGCCTGGATTTGGCTTTGATCACAAATCCACAAAGTTTCGTCTCAAAGTAGATCATTGAGTGGCTTCATCACCGACGTTTAGGTTTCTGACATAACAGCCGAGATGATTAACATACCTAGGACTGGTGCTTTGTTGTATCATTTCTTGTGCTATGGGAAAGATCTACGAATAGTCCGGGAGAAAAAGGCAGATATTTTAGTGAACCTGGTTTTGCCAGATAATTTTTTTTCTATGCCGTTTATTGTAGCCGAGGGGTAGCTCTTCATGATTCAGGGGGGTGACCGTTCGTAACCCTTGGGCAATTTGCTATATTAACCCTTTTATGCCAGTTACACCCAAATGCGCCCCAAAGTACTATTTTTTTGCGATATCTTGTAAATAGCTGTGACCAAAAGTCATCACATTTATTTTTCATCATTATTATTATTCACAAGGCAAGTATTTTACAGCTGATTTGGAAACAATTTGCCCAAACTTGATGATTATTAACCCTTTCCTGGCATTCCTAGGGGATCATATATACCCCAAAAGTAGACCTACATTTCCTGCTTTGATCTTTTTATCACCCATGCATATTAAGATGAAGTATTGGCTGAGAGACTTCATTAGTTAGTTGAACTGACAAAAGGTGGCACCATTGCATTGTTTCAGATATTAGAAGCACATGGCTGGGCACCACTCCCACTCTGCTGTGCAGGTTTGTCATGGAATAGGCTACCAGACTCCCAGTTGTCAAGCTTTATATGAAGTAGTTAGTAAAATAGAATCTCCAGATTAAAATACTAGACAAATTCAGATTGTACAAATTTAGTTTTTACAATGACAGTTATCAAAATAGGCATGACAGTTGTTGTTGGGTGCTGCCCTCTTTGAGCAGGGAACCGTACTAATAAATGTGAACGTTTGTACGGTACTAGTATTCAGGCACAGTTATAAAATGCTTTCTCCCAGGTTAGAATTTAATTTTTGACTTATTTATTTTCAGGGTTGACATTTTATGGAGTCCGATCAGGAAAGATGTTTCTTCCAGTGGAAGTTTCGCTGTGAAACGAAGAAAGACCCATTAATCACCACAACCACTGTTCGAATAAGTAATATACAATGTAGCAAGATCCATAAAGAGAAGACCATTGTGGACATAAAGCAGACGGTGGTAAAACATGACAAAATTGTTAATGAACTTCTCCCTGCCCATGCTCTTTCAGGATGTGACACAGTTGCTTGCTACTTTGGGCTAGGGAAGGGCTGTGTACTTAAAACACTGAAGGCTGGCTATGAGTTATTGGCTGTAGGCGACATTAAAGCACCACTCACAGCTGTAATGGAACAGGCCACAACCTTCATCTCTGCATGCTATGGTATGAAAAAAGCCAAAGATATGTCCGAGACAAGATTGCTTGTCTGGCGTAAAAAAAATGGGAAGGGTCACACATCATCACCCAAACTGTGCACCCTGCCACCGACGAAGGAGGCTTTCACAGAAAATGTCAAGAGGACTCACTATCAGGCAATCTTATGGCGAATGCTTGAAACTAGCCATCCACCGGCACTGGACCCTGAGGAATATGGATGGATGAGAGATGTCAAGAGCAAGTCGCTGTCACCAATTGCAGTCCCAGATGATGTGAAACTGGCCCCAGAATATGTTCTTGAAATGATCAGGTGTGGTTGCAAAAGTGAAAGTCCCTGTAATTCGAGAAGGTGTGGTTGTCAAGTCAGAGGTCTGCCTTGCACAATTTTCTGTGCCTGTTATGCAGTTGGCTGCTCACGTGTGCAGTAGCAAGGTTTGAGGAGATTGAGGAAGCAACTAGTAGTAGCAGATTATTAGTTTGTTTCACGAATTTAATTGATCTTACGGTAGGTCAAACTAAACACAATGAGTGTCTAACCCAGTCTATTTTGCATCAATGTCAGCAGGTCGGAAAGCAAGAGATGACATTAAAATCCCATGCCATAATTTTGAAGTGGTTGTTGTGCAATAATGCGTCAAAGACCCCCGTTGTCTATAGATGTTCAAATGTTTTGTGCTGGGTAAAATCAGTCAGGAAAGGGTTAATATTGAGTATTAAGTCATTATTCTATCTTTTAAGTTGTTTTTGGTTACCTTATTTGTGACTAAAGTAAGGATGAGGTGGTTATTGTGCAATCATATGTTGCCTGTGTTCAAATTTATGTCCTGGGTTAAAATAGCCCGGAAAGGGTTAATACCAAGGAAATCACAATTGTTTTATATCTTAAGTTATTTTTGGTTACATAATTTATGAATAAACATCGACACAAGCAAATGTGATGATGTTGGTTGGGTTCATTGCAATAAATAGTGAGAAAAAAAACAACTGATTTTTCATTATTTATTTCCTGTTATTTCCAGCTCGGTTGACACGATGCACAAGGAAATTTTTACAGGCAGAGAGTAAGTGCATCTCAGCATTTTGAACAAGCACCACCCTTTTGTCATGTAACCGAGCAACCACAATGGCAATCTTAAACACCACCACCAATCCCACAAAAGAACATTCAAAATAGCGCTCAATATTAACCCTGATTGTTGGCCATGCCCTGCTCTCCCATTCTCTATTTCATCCCTCTCTTATCTCTCCTCTCACTTTCTTCTACTTTCTCTCACATTCCTCGTTTATTTATTTTTTTGTCCCTTCCTTTCCTTCCCTCAAGAAATGTTCTTTCATTTGTTTATTCACTTGAACTGTTTGTCAGTGGTCCGTATGAACTACGATTTTCACCCTTGATGTGGTAGGTGAGAGGCTTTTCCTGATGGTTTGTTTGTTTGTTTGAGCAACAAATTAATTTATGGTTAAAGTAACTGCGGAAAAGCTTTTGCCTTTCATGTAGAACGATCAATATGGTTATAACCATAAGTTGGCAATCATAGTACAGGCGTTCCATGGGCAAAATGGACTTGTTCAGCTGTTGGAATGTCCACGGAGACAGAGACGGTGTGCCCGTGTGTCCGCACTTTTATGACTTGCAAAATATAAGATTTTTCAGGTATATTGGTCAGAAGATTTTTTTTTTGTCTGGTTGTCTGTCTGTCAATCACCTACAGGTCACAAATTAAAACCAATCTTCAGGAAACTTCACCAAGTTGTAGAGGTGAGCCTCAACTGAGAAGCCTATTGATTTTGAGGTCAAAAGTCAAAGGTCATCAAAGCAGTTGGACGATGAGCCGTTCAAAACTCTCATGATGGAGGAAGAGGCCATCTTGAACAGCCAACCTCTCACTGACATTGAAATTAAGTCCCCAGATTCTCATAAACCAATTACACAGTCAGCTGCTGACAATGAAATCCAAGGTGGTTCTTCCTCAACCAAGTGTGTTTGTCCGCCAGGACCTGCATTGTCGCCGGATGAAGCGTCATGTGTAGTACCTGGCCAATATGACTTTTGGTCACGGTGGAAGTCTGAGTTTCTGCCTTACCTGCAAGAATGAAAAAAAGTGGACAAAGCCCCAGAAGAGCCTCATAAGAGATGACATTGCCACGATGGTGGATGACTCACTGCCAAGAGGCCAATGGCCACTGGCTCATGTAATTGAGGCTTACCCTGGACTAGATGGACATATTCAGAAGGTCAAGCTCAAAGTTGGAAAAATCTGGCTTTGAGAGACCCATCCACAATATTGTGTTGTCGCTTTACTGGAGATCTCCTGACAGACAAGGATCCAAACCACAAACGAACTTCCTATTGAACAATGAAGATGCATGTTGGATTTTCTCGGTTCATGAATTCAGCGTTTCTCTGTGTGCTTGTTTTCAGACGATGATAATCTTTGAATACCCTAGTTGCACTGAATTTAATTTACTATAATCATGGTAACTGGTAGATTTGTGATTGCTGATAGTTTCAGGATAATTTGAGATTTCAAGTTCGGGGAGCCATGTAACAGATATTTGTGCAAATTCTGTTGTGACTTCCTGTTCCGCTTGGGGTGATGTGATCGCATTCTTCTCGCCAAACTGTCTGCTCGTGATGAACGAAGAAACTGTATGGCTTCATTATCGATGTTTTCTCCTTAATACCAGACGCTAGGATCGAGGTAAGCTGAATCTCAACGCATTGTTGAACCTCTAAAAGTAACTTGAGGCAAATTATTGCATTGTGCGGAGACAAAACATATCATCGAAGGTTTTGTGTAAAGAATTAAACTGCACTGTAAGTAACAGCAGCTACTTGAATGGCAAACTTTTTTTTTATTTTTTTAGTTTTTACGTGAATTAAAGACACGCTTTTGAAACCAAGACAAGTCTCATGACTTCTGAGGATTACAGACACTGTATGATAACTGTGACATTACCTTTAAAGCCCAGATAATACAATTGGTATTTCAGTAACTTTTTCATGGAGTTTTAAGTTTTGGAGTTAGTTTTCGCCTCAAATGTTTTCAAGTCATTGCCTCAAAAGTGGCCTAAAAAGCCCACCTCCTTCCAAATTTCCAGTTTTTCCTGGCTGAGAGTTTGCTTTTGTATCCATCTTGTCCCCTGCATCCTCCCCTAACCCTCTTTCATCCATTGTTTGTCCATCGCCTTCTATTTTGTCTCTCAGCCTTGTCGGTGTCCCCCACCCTCTTTATGCTGCTCATTTTGTAGTGTTGCATCCTGATCCATTCTGTGTTCTAGTTCTTCTATGATCCTCGACTCTAAATTAAAAAACGAAGCTTGTTTTTTTTTTTTTGCTCTGATGTTTGGTTTATCTATAATATAATTGACACTCGATAAAATTGCAATGTTGTGACGTCATCTGCACTTAACCCAACCAGTTCTGTATCATCGTGGAATAAGGATCATCTTTGTCTCTCAATTGTCTCCTTCCTCCGTTCGCATATTCTGCAAATGTTCTACAATTCATTGGGTCGTTCGAATCGTTCAAGTTCCATTTATCTACAGCGGGTAATTAAAGCCATTTCAGTAATTTTATTGTCACAAAGAATTACAAATGCATAAGAAGTTCAAATGTGTACATTTCCTCTCATGAAATAGATACATCTCGAATGGTTAATTTCCTCTATGTATCCACAAAGATCTAATTAATTCCGCCGAGGCCGAGCAATGCGAGATCAAAGCCGTTTATTGCTGATAAGTGAAACACCCTGCAACCGATGCCTGCAGAAAACATACATTTTGGAACGCCGGTTGCATTTTCCATCAAATCATCATGTAACTTTGTTAAAACATTCTCTATTGGTAGGTGCTCTTTTGTTGAAAGTTTGGTGTCATTCGCTCAAGCGACTGCGGATAAGACGAACTTAAAAAGTGAATAAAGGTGAAAAAGTGAGGGCGGAAGCCAAAAAAGGTGAGGGCCTTGGCCAACATTCCACAACACCATCAAGGATGGTTGTGGATGCCTATTACTAGTTATATTTATTGACTGATGTCCCAAGTTACACCAAATAGGTTTGTTATTTTGTTCCTTCAGGTGTCTCATTCCAAGCGTCATCGTGTCAGTTGAAGAGTTTCATAGGTTGGTTCTTGTCTTGACGCTATCCCCGAAAGGGTTTCATAAGTTGTTTCTTTTTCAGTAGATTCCTGTTAAAACACACAATTGAGAAAATTACTTTTTCATTCAATTTGATTCAACAATCTGCTAATTAGAGGGTCAATCCATTGTTTAACAACAATATGTGGGATTGTGGGGGTCGGTACAACCTGTACAAATCATGAACATATAGATATACATCAATGCATGTGTTTAATACTTCTCTTGATTGTTTCTTGTTCTTTCAAGTGTATTTTCATTGAATGAGATCATATATTCCAGTGTGTAGACGTGCCCTGTGTGCTGTGTCACGTGGTTGGGTTTTCGTATATCATGCCTCGCCCGCTAGGGGTGGCAAGAGTGTGCTTCTGGACGCGCAATAAAGCGGAGTAGATGCTGGCTCGCGTGCTTCTGGCGTCCCACTGCACCTTGTACACTCTAGTTGGCTGACGAGGATGGTTGAATACGGACTTGTGCCCGTTTTCGACGGGGACGACTTCGAATTGTTTTCGGAGCAATTGGAATGCTATTTCCACGCGAACGATGTGGTTGACGAGAGCAAACAGAAGTCGATCTTGCTCGCTTCGCTTTCGCCGGAGCATTATCGGCTGCTGAGTGATTTAGTGGCACCGAACAGGCCCTGGGATGACGGGCTGTCGTTTCGGGAGATTGTGGAGACCATGAAAGCACACATGGCACCGGAGAAGTCATTGCAGCTCGCTCGAGTCCAGTTCGATCGCCTCTCGAAAGGGGCAGAGGAACGCGTCGCTGAGTTCGTGGTGCGGATTAAGCGTTCTTCCGTGGCCTGCAAGTTCACGGCGGGGGAGCGGCCAGCTCGGCTCAGAGATCGTTTTATTGCTGGTTTACGAGATGCGAAAATGGTTTCAGCAGTTTTACGGCTGAAGGATGAAACCATTACATTCGACTCGGCGGTCAGCACGGCTACAGCAGTCGAGCAGACTCGCGGGGATGTTCGAGCCATCACCGGCCACGCGGGGTCGCGAGCACCCCGGGACGCGCGCACGACCTTCGAGGCGGGTCGGACGACGCCACGCGGCCGCGCGTGCGGCGGGGTGACCCCGCGGACATGCTTGGGATGTGGAGGTCGACACCTGCGCCGTGCATGCCCGTGTAAAGGCAACGGGTGTTTGAATTGTCACAAGGTGGGTCATTTGGCGCGTGTGTGCCGTGGGTCGCCGGCCACCGTTAAGGTCGTGGACGGCGATGTACGAGGCGACTCGGGGCGGAACCAGCGGCCGTTGTTGAGCCTGTTTTCAATTGGCCCGGCGACAGCGCGCCCGATGACGGTGGAAGTCGAAGTGAACGAAACGCCAATCACGTTCCAGGTCGATACGGGAGCAGCGGTGTCGCTCATCGGCGAACAGACCGCGCGTAGACTCAACGGCTTGAAGCTTATCAGGTCAAACCTCACGCTGTTCACGTACACCCGCGAGAAGATAACGCCAGTCGGGATGGCAGACGTGCCTGTGCGGTACCAAGGCCAGGTCGCCACGCTTCGGGTGTACATCGTACGGGGGAGGGGGCCGTCTCTCCTCGGCCGAGATTGGATGGCCCGCATCAGGCTAGACTGGGCCACAGTTCACCTTGTGCAACCCGTGCCGAGCCAGTGGGAGGATCAGTTGGAGGAGATTCTTCAAAGACATCAAGGATTGTTTAGCGACGACCTTGGAAAACTCAAGGGCATGGAGACAAAACTCTTCTTGAAGGAGGGGGTGGTTCCTCGGTTTTGTAAACCGCATCCGGTGCCGTATGCCCTGCGGGACAAGGTCAAGGGTGAACTGGATAGGCTGGAAGCCTGTGGAGTGATCGAACGGGTGTCGTGCTCGGATTGGGCCACCCCGGTTGTCACGGTGCTGAAACGGAATGGAGACGTCCGATTGTGCGGGGATTTCAAATCCACGGTTAACCCCGGGCTCAGCGTGGAGCAATATCCACTGCCGTCAATCGATGAGATATATGCGCGATTGGCGGGGAGTCAATACTTCACGAAGCTAGACCTGCGTGATGCATATTTTCACCTGCCGATGGATCCCGGGAGTAGCGAGCTTTTAACAATCAACACGTGTCAAGGACTCTATCGATATACCCGACTCTGTTTTGGGATTGCTTCGGCCCCAGCTTTGTGGCAGAAAGCCATGGATCAGGTTTGCATTGGCCTGCCCGCTCAGACCTACCAAGACGATGTGCTCATTGCGGGGAAAACGGCGGACGAGCATCTGGCGAACATTGCCCGAGTGCTGACAAAGCTAGAAGCGTGCGGCCTGCGCTTAAACAGGGACAAGTGCGCGTTCTTCAAGCAGCGCTTGGAATACCTCGGGCACATCATCACGCCGGAGGGGCTGTTTAAAGGTCCTCGGAAGGTGGAGGCGATTCAGCGCATGCCACTGCCTCGCGACAAGACGCAGCTGCGCTCGTTCATTGGCATGGCCCAGTATTATCAAAGGTTCGTGCGCGGGCTCAGCTCACAACTTGCGCCGTTAACGCGGTTGCTCTAGAAGGAGGAGCGCTGGGCTTGGGGGCCTGCACACCAGGCGTCGTTCGACCGCGTCAAGCGGCTGCTCACAGAGGATACGGTCCTCGTGCACTACGAGCCTGCGCGTCCGCTCCTATTGGCATGCGACAGCTCTGCATATGGCATCAGGGCAGTGCTCTCCCACAAGATGGACGATGGTTCCGAGCGGCCTGTTTGTTTTGCATCCCGGACCCTGTCCACAGCAGAGCGTGGATATGCCCAGATTGAGCGTGAGGCTCTCAGCCTCGTCTGGGGTGTGCGGAGGTTTCATCAATATCTGCTGGGGTGGCATTTCACTTTGCAGACGGATCACAAACCGCTTCAATTCATCTTGAGACCCGAACGCGGGGTGCCGGTGGTAGCAGCCGCGCGAATACAGTGGTGGTGTCTGTTTCTGGGTGCTTACGATTATGATATTCAGTTCCGAAGCACCGAGAAGCATGCTAACTGCGACGGGCTCTCACGCTTGCCGTGTGCGGAGGGTCCAGCTGCATCTGAGTTGGGCGACCGAGTCGATGTGTTCGCGCTGGACCAGGTCCAAAGCGGGCCGGTCACGGCCAGGCAGGTCGCGGTGGAACCGGCTCGTGATCCGGTGCTTGCCCGTGTCGTCCAGGCGATTTCTACGGGGAATTGGAGCGATCTGCCTTCGACACCGGCATTTCAACCTTTCACGTCACGCGCAGCAGAGCTGTCGTTGGTCCAACGGTGCGTAATGTGGGGAATGAGGACGGTGATACCACCGAGGTTCAGGCAGTGGTGTTTGGAAGAACTGCATGTCAGTCACCTTGGCATCGTGAAGACCAAGAGTCTTGCTCGTAGCCTGTTGTGGTGGCCGGGGTTGGACAAAGACATTGAGCAGTTGGTTAAGCGTTGCGCCACGTGCCAGACAGATGCTGATAACCCGCGTCGAGCTTCGGGTCTCTGGCCTGTGCCAGACCGAGCTTGGCAGAGGGTCCATGTAGATTTTGCGGGACCGGTTAATGGCAAGATGTTTTTGATTGTGATCGATGCATTCTCTAAATGGCCGGAGGTTGTAGTAATGCAGCATACTTCAGCAAACATTACAGTAGAGAAGCTGTGGACGATCTTTGCTAATAAAGGGTTGCCGGAGATCCTGGTCTCTAATAATGGTCCGCAGTTCATCGCGGGTGTATTTGATGAGTTTATGCGCCAGAATGGTATTCGACATCTAAGGTCCGCACCGTATCACCCTGAGACGAATGGCCAAGCTGAGTCGTTTGTCAAGATGTTGAAGTGGGCTTTGCGCAGGGGGGGTGTTGCACCTGTGCAGACGGTGGTCGATGTCTTTTTGCTCCATTACAGGAACGCAGTTCATCCTGTCACGGGTGATTCGCCTGCCATTCGTCTCTATGGACGGGCTTTGCGGTCCAGGCTGGATTTGCTGTGACCTGGAGGGTCGGGGAGTGGGGCAATGTCGCGTCCGACGTGGCTGCGCAGCTTCGAGGTGGGGCAGCGGGTAATGGTGCGCGATTATTTCCACAGTTCCAAATGGGTGCCGGCGGTGGTCTCTGTGGTGCTGGGGCCGGCGAATTGCATGGTGCGGACTGATGGTGGGGATGTGTGGAAGCGGCACGTGGACCAAATGCATGATCGCTGTTCAGCGTCACCCCCCCCCACACCTCCCCCAGCCGAACGATGCGGGACCCCCACCAGTAGTATCGCCGGCACCTGACGTTGTATCGCCGGGGCTGGCTGGGCCGGCGCCAAGGGGGTCTTCGCCTGATGCCGTCCTACCCGGGGACGTCGAGCAGGCTGGGCGGTCGGGGGTGGCTGGTGTTGCGGAAAGTGCGAGTTTGGCGAGGGTGTCACCTCGACCGAGCCGGGAGGCGTCTGAGCCTGGGCTGTCTGGTGGCGCTGCCCGTCCGAGGCGGGTCAGGGTGCGGCCGCGGTACTTGGAGGATTATGAGTGTTGATGGGTTTCCGATGGTCATGTTGTGATTATCCGTTCATTGGGTGACGGGTCATTTTACGAGGGGAGGAGTGTGCTGTGTCACGTGGTTGGGTTTTCGTATATCATGCCTCGCCCGCTAGGGGTGGCAAGAGTGTGCTTCTGGACACGCAATAAAGCGGAGTAGATGCTGGCTCACGTTCCAGGTGAGTCCCACTGCACCTTGTACACCTTGTACACCTCTGGCGTCCCACTGCACCTTGTACACTCTACCCTGCTCCACACCCCCCCCACCCCCACTCTCCTCACATCTTCTGTTACACATAAAAGGGGCCACAGAGACCAATAGTCATTGTAAATTGACCTTTTACTGTTCTGTACATTTAATTCATCACATGGCCTTGATGGAGGGAAGATGAGAATGAACAGGAAGGGCAGCTGTGAGATTTTGTTGGACTGAAACATCATAGGTATGATCACCAAACATCATAGGTACATATAACAAGAGTGACAATTACTTTGAAAGACATGGCCCCCTACCGTTCCAAAATGAATGTTCAGGAGATTAAGAAAAAAATTGTTTGCGTTTAATGCACGCTCGAGCCGATACCAGAGCCACAATGAAGAAGAAGAACCTCTCTCTGTCCACCATATTTTGTTCATTTCTAGGCTTTGCCTATTTCATATTAAAATCATCATACATGAATTTGCATACATTTTACATGAATCAAAAAAAGTGTATGGCTTATGTGCATATATAATACATGGTGCTTATATGCCTGGTATCATTCCAATTGCAATGTCCATCGACAAACATCCTGGCCTAATGCCTGAGGCCTGCTGATCTGTGCTGCTTCATGGAATGATGGCACATGATTTTATTGGTGTGGAGTCAGGCCAGTCGTCCAGCCAATAGGTGTAAAGCAGTTGGGTAAAGTCAGGGCAGCTGAATACTGACCTATGTATAAGATGTGATATTTTCTAAGTATAAAAAAGACATAACTCTGTGAAAAATAGACGAAATGTCCTGAAACTCCAACTTTGTTCTGTAGCATATCATAATAAAGACACGTGCCAAATTTCATTTGAATATGTTAAAGGGTATGGAAAAAAACGTCTGAAAAACCATAGGTGGGACAGACGGGTGGATGGACAGAGAGACAGAGAGCAAACCCATAATCCCATCCTCTGAAACCAGTAGGGGACAAATCAAGAATGTCTTCCAATTGTACTCGTGGCACCAAGACTTGCATCTCACTTTTATTCCGTTCAACCCAATCGAAAGTAGATTTCTGTCAAATCATTCAGTTTGCCAGATGATGTTCTGGCATTTGGATAAGCATTGTTTCAAGCCAACTTCGATGGGATTGTTGTTGTTTTCTTCTCCATTTCATTTGTCATGGGATTGATATAATCCATCCATTGGGACCATACTCTGTGCAGAGCATTGGTGTTGCCGAAGCAGTCTCCATGGCTATTGGGCACAATCCTGGACGGGTCACCACTTTTGACACAGGATACCAGCAAGCTGGCACTCATTTTGCCAACCTCAGAAGGATGACAGGCAGAGTCAACCCCACCTGGTATTAATTCAAGAGCCAAGGGGGATTTGAACTCAGGATCCTAGGATCCCAAGCCCACCACCCTAACCATTAAGCCAACACCAGGCATAGGTTGATGATGATGTTGTTCTATATGGCACCCCACTCCTATTAAATGTCATTCCCTCCCATGACCCACCATTGATGGGTATATCTGCTGGTGTATAAATTTTCAAAAGATAAAGTTCCTGGACCGACAAGTGTTTTGCTCAGCGAATGTTTTGAACACTCCACATACATGTATTCTAAATGTAACATATTTAAGATTATAACTTGGAATATGTGTAGTATCAGTATTATGCCTTTATCTCAGACTTGAGTACGTTGCTGGATCTACTTCCCTCGCATCAAAAGTTCATACTTTCCTGGAGTCCACAGTATGTTTTGCTTTGAGTCATGGGATTATTAGGCCAAGCAATTTGATAATTCCCTCCGAGATGGCACCATTAAGCTTTATTTCTTGTGTTATAAGATGGATGAAAGATTGTCAATAAGAATATATATTGTAAGAAAATCATTTGAGGAACAACTTCATGAGTATTTAATATGTGGTCATGGCAGTTTCCCTTAATTACAAGAATAATAATGACCATTAATTAAAACCACACTTCAATAAATTATTTAAAACAAATGGCATGGGGCAAAAATCTGATAGGCCTTCATGTAAGACAACACGGAATACTGACCAAACAACGATCAAATTACAAATTCCCACGATGGCCATGGGCTTGTACAAACAGTGGACAGGCCTGGGAAGAAGAAGACAAAAAACTATAACAAGGAGCCCCCCAACTTTTGGTTGAGACATAATCTACCGTGATGCTCAACGTAATAGTCAGGAGGTGCGTCTGGTGTATAAAAGACAAATTGATATTTATCGGTATGCTATCCTGTTGAGGGCAAATATGTCCGAAATCGGGATCGGTGGCTCCGTTTGATGTTTACTTGATGATGACCATCTAATGTTTGTCTGTTTGACAGAGTCACTGGGACGAGGCCTCTGTGTTGGAGTTGATGCTTTGGTGTAGGACTGTGTCCAATGGGGATCGGGGGAGTGCTCGTCACCCTCCACGTGTTTCGATTTGCTCGTCGATCACATCACGTGCCTTTTGGTTGAATGGTTTGCATAAGCAGGAACTATCGTCTGGGTAGCAGACAGATAGTTGTTCTTTACGGATTATGTGGTTTTACCGTGTGAGCCATAATCCGTGGCAATGCTCACCATATGTCAGGAGGTGTGTATGTATGTATGTATGTGTGTGTGTGTGTGTGTATATATATATATATATATATATATATATATATATATATATATATATATATATATATATATATATATATATATATATATATATATATATATATATAGTTGCGAATTCGCGCCCGCCGGCGTGCGAGCGGCCACGTAACTCGAATCGCGGCACGTCGCCCACCGGACGGACAATTCCGTCGTGACCCTCTCGGACTAATGCCGGGAACTAGTCACGGGTGGGCCTTTCGGCCTCACCACGATCGTGCCAATCGGCCCCCCGCGTGGGATAGGGTTGTTCGCCAAATTCAACCTACCTAAGTACCCACACGGAGGGTAGACCGGGCGATCGCACCTCGCCGCAGGTCGACTTCGGACACGGGCCACTTTAAGCGACCCGTTCCGTACTATCGGGATAACCGAGCGGTGTTATATCGTCGACCTCGACGGTTCTGATTAATTCTCGGGCGTATTTAGCCCACTACCAACCCTTTACGTAAAGTAAGATGGAGATTCAATTAAAGGAAAGACGAAGCGAAACAGGAAAAACAGTTCAACATAAGGCACATTTATTCCGCGGCAAACGGAAAGCACACATATACAATTACAACAATTATGCACCAAAAGCAAATGTAAAAGAAACACAACAATTATGCACCAAAAGCAATTGCAACAAAAGAAACACAACAATTATGCACCAAAAGCAATTGCAACAAAAGAAACACAATGCAGATCTACTACCGACTACGCGAGCACATGGCAACACTTACACAGTTTTACTTTACAGACGGCGCCGACAACACATATACTCAAAAGCAAAAGAAAAAGGGGCCACCCTCAACTACAAGGGGGCAGACGTGGTCTGTGGGCGCGAGACCGGGCAGAGCCTACTCGTCTTGTGATGAGCCGCAAAATGGCGGCGGCGCCCCGACTCCGCGCTCCTCCGCGGGCCTCGCTGGCACTGCCTGGAATGGGGTGGGAACGGGGCCCCCCTTTTCGCACTATCTCAGCGCGGGGGGAAACAGGGGGGGGTTGTTGATGCTCTGGGGAAAGAGGATAGCTGGCTTGCTTGGGTCCCGCGACGAGCGACTCCACTGCGCCCTCGACCGCGTACCCGGCTTCTCCTCTCTGCAGCTCCCCGACAGACCGACTATCCTCCAGACCCGTCTTGACTGCTGCTGCCACACTTCGCCGCCGCCACAACTCGCCCGAGCCCAAAACAGAAAAACCTCCACTCTACTGACTGAATTCGCCCCGCGCTCGGCGCTTTATAGTGCGACAGGAGAACCCATATGCAGATTTCCGGATCAGGATGGGCTCGGGGGCGGAGCCACGCTCGCCCATTGGACGGAGGAAAAGTGGGCGTGAATCATTCCTGATCCGCGAATCTGCATATATCGATTCTACTCCGACGCGCCTGGAGGCGGGGCCAAATCGCCCCGCGCTTAATGATTGGAGGGATCGGAAGTGGGCGTGAATCATTCCTAATCCGACTTCCCCTCGGAAAGGCCGCTTTTTGCACCCGCTGCTCGGCGCGCGCCCCGCACGAGGCCAGGACAGCCTGATGCTCGGCGTTCACAAGCGGCGTGGGAATGGTGGCAGAAGGAGGAGAGGTGAAGGTGGTGGAGGGTTTATTGTGGCGATGATGGCCATGGCGACGCTTGGAATGGCGGTGATGCGATGGTTGCGAGAGCGAGTTGTGAAGGTAAAGGTCGTGGCTGTTGGCGTTGTTGTAAAGCGGCGTTGCGGTTGGTGGTTGTTGTGTGATGGCGGTTGAGACGTGGTTGGTTCAAAATAACGATAGAACAGAAAAACGGCTATCTTAAAGGGTCGCAGCCCGAATGAATCACATTTATTCCCTCTAAATAACGGGTTTGGGCTAACTACACATGTACTTACAGAGATATCTCACCTACAGGACCTGAATGGTGGTTTGCGAATTTCCTCAACCACAACAATATATATATATATATATATATATATATATATATATATATATATATATATATATATATATATATATATATATATATATATATATATATATATATATATATATATATATATATATATATATATATATATACAAATACATATATATATATATATACAAATACATATATATATATATATATATATATATATATGTATATATATATATATATGTATATCTTCTATACTAATAAAATGCAGTGTGTGTGTGTGTGTCCTCCATAACTCCAAAACTATATAACTTAGCAGCCTGAAACTTTGCATGCATATTAATAAAAGTCTAAGGAAGTGCAAGAGTGAAAATTGGGTGTTTAGGTTAATTAATACACCCCTTTTGAAGATAATTAACGGCCTTATTTAATTATATCCTTCATCAGGTGACCTTTGGCCACCTTGCTGTCTGGGGTCTGAAATTGTTTCCTGGGTAACCATGTTTTTGACCTGCTCAACCTTTCCTTGTCTTGGCGCAACTTGGAACAAGCTGTTCATCATAGCTACGAATCGCTGGGTACTTTGCAATGCTTATAAACACCCTGAGACGTCAGCGTTCATTGTTTCATTTAATTTCTGCATATGCGTTTGCCACGAGTATCTCTCAAACTAAGAAGAATTACAAAATTTAAGCTCCAGAATCGCACTTACAAGCAGTTTCGACTCCGAGAAAAGTGTTCATTTGTCCAATTCGGACATATGTGACATTTTGGGTGTCTACAGGAGGTGTATGTTTAATATGACGGGACGGTGATTGCCAATTGCGTTCCAAGGGAGCCGTTTCATATGGACCGTTTCATTGGAGTGCTTGCTTGAATGCTCAAGCCGCTTGGCGAGCACTCTCCAAGCTGCTTGGCTGTTCTTTTCGGGAAAAAGTACACGTTTTCAATGTCACATCGATTTGAGGTCCGTTTCCGCCATTGTTGGGTCCTGTGGTGCCATGTTTGTTGGGTCCTGCGGGTGTCTCGGGAGGTGTCTTATCCACTGAAAATGTGCAAATATCGCTTTGTTCGATCTCTATTTGTAATCCTCTTCTCACTTCAACATCGATACATAGTAAATAGTCAATAAGGTCCATCCGACCAGGTGTTCGCCATATTTGTTCGAGCTGTGAAGGCATGGAGTATAGACCGACATTTTGTGTTCTGTGGTTTGATACATTTTTTAATTGAATTTCACTAATTACCCACTTTAAATCCTCTTTCAAGGGAAATCTTTGTGTTTGTCGTTTTCATTTACTTGGTGCGTGTGTACATTTTCGTGTGTGTGTGTGTGTGTGTCTCCATGTGTGTGTCTCCTCCATAACTCCAAAACTATAAAAGCTAGCAGCCTGAATCTTTGCATGCATACTAAGAAAAGTCCAAGGAAGTCTAAGAGTGAAAATTAGGTGTTTAGGTTAATTAAAACACCACTTTTGAAGATAATTAATGGTCTTATTTAATTATATCCTTCATTTAGGATTATAGGTGATCCTCGGCCACCTCACTCGATGGGGTCTTAAGGCGTTTCCTGGGTAACCTTGCTGGGGTCTGAAGCCGCCATGTTTTTGGACTGCTCAACCATGCCTTGACTTGGAACAGACTGCAACGATTTCCTTACGATAAAGTTATTTTTCACTTTCCGTCTCCCTGAGTGAGTGGTTCCTGCTCGGTCACCCTGAGCAAGTGGTTCTGAAATAACACCCGATTTCCGAGCAGTTTGCCATATTAATGTTTTCTAAATTACTGAGCCAAAACTTTTTTCCACCAATCACACTCAACTGTTTTTAAAGATTAATGTTAGTGAACCTATCCCTGAAACGTCTATATAAAAGCAACGTTGTTTTTCAGTGAAAGATACTCATGGTTTTTGTGGTGTTGCCGATATCAGCCATGTGCGTGTGTGTGTTGTTCATAAAGTATAACATATTCTTTCTGCTAACTCCCCTACCCCACCCCTCCTCTCTCTCTTTGTCCTATCGTTGCTCCCCCCTCCCTCCAATACAGTACAGTACTCTCCTCACTCACCTCCTCTCTTACTCTCCCCTCTCCTCTCTCTCTGTCTGTCTGTCTGTCTCTGGACATATCCGGACGGTGGTTATGTCTGGGCAGTGTTTGTCTCCGGACGGTGTTTACGTCCATATGGGAGTTTCTCTCCAGACATGTCTAAGTGGTGCTTGTCTCTCGCCAGTTTGGCTCCAGATGCGTCCAGGCAGTGTTTGTCTCTGGATGTGTCTGGGCGGTGTTTGTTTCTGGACGCATCTGGGCGGTAATTACCACTCCACCGCACATCTGCCTTCCCTCCCTCTCACCTCACACTGTTTTTCCTTCCCCTACTTCTCCTTGTTCCCCATCCCTCCTCTCTCTCTCCTGCCTCCCCTGACTCCTCTCTCCCTCTTTTTATCCCTCCCCCTTTAGTATTCCACTCAGCGAAGTGATGGGTGGTATTTGCTCGTATATGTGTGTGTGTGTGTGTGTGTGTGTGTGTGTGTGTGTGTATGTATGTATGTTTGTGTGATATATATATATATATATATATATATATATATATATATATATATATATATATATATATATATATATTGTTATGGCTGTGGAAATTCGCAATACACCATAAAGGTTCCTTAGATTAGCTATGCCGGTAAGTGAGTGTTCAGATAGGTCCCCACCATTGTTTAAAGGGAATTTATTCGTGTTCACCAGGCTGCGACTCTTTGAGATAGCCGTTTTTCTTTATCTATCGTTATTTTGAGCAACCATTGCAACAAACCTCCAAGCAAACAACAACCGCCACCAACTATGCCACAACGCCCACCACGCTCACACCACCCCCACAGCAATCACCACCATCTTCGCCACTATGCCCGCTTACGAACGCCATCCTCCGCGGACCACGGTAAGACGGTTTCCGTGGCGGAAACCGTCCGAGAAGGATTGGCAGAAAAAAAGCTCTTGTGAGGCCTGTGGGGTTTTTTCCCGCCTATTTTCCTCATGCTTGGTGTGAAGGAAAGGGGGAGGGCAGCTCGTTGCCGATTGGTGGATGAACAGCATGAGGCGATCGGGGTGAGGGAACGCCCCCTTTTCGGGAACCTTCTCGAAGGAAGGTGGAGCCGAAAACGGGGAGGAGCGAAGGGTGGAGCCCGCGTTATATAAGGCGAACCACGCGCGAGGCTCACTCTCTGTCGGGGTCGTGTTGGATTCTACTCGCTCTCTTGGTGGACGTCATCCTCTCGCTTCATCTTCGAGCTCTCTCTTGGTGGTCGAGGTCGGGCTCTCTCGTCTTGGCGTTGGGCGACCTGTCGGTGAAGGCGCGGGCCGGTGGCGAGTCCGGGCGACGCCTCGGAGACACAGACAGAAGGCGCAGCCCTGCCTGCTTTGTGCTGCGAATCTGCGCATCTGGCGAGGGATGCCGGAGAGAACTCACCGACCACATCATCGCAAAGGCCCGAGAGCAGGCGCGGCTACGCTAGCTGCCGTGGGAACAAGGCATCGCGACCTGCCCACCGTCACACCTCGAGGGGGCAGGTAACCAGCACGGTCTCGCGGGCCTTTTCGGTCATCCATGGCCCACGACCATAAAGGTTTACGAACCCCGTCTACCTCCCTGCCTATGGGGAGGGTTTTCCTGTTGTTTTTGTACGCATGCTGTGGCGCCGTGTCCTGTTAAGTGCATGTACACTCTCATTGTAGTCGGTTGTATTGATTTTTATTTGCCTTGCTTGTAAATACGTGCATGATTCCTTGCTTGAGTTGTGTGTGCAATATGTGCTTTATAATAAATGTCCTTGTGTGCAATGTATCCCATTCGTCGCATCCTCCTTTCACCGCATTGAAAGTGCCATCTTGCATCGTGGAATGAGAAGTGGGTTTTGAACACCCGAGTGAAGAAGAATCTGAACCGTCGAGGTTGGCGATAACACCGCTCGGTTATCCCTGGAGCACGGGATGAACCGCTTAAGCGGTTCGTGTCCTAAGCCGACCTGCGGCATGGTGCAACCCCTCGGTAGGTTACCCGCGCGCGTATTTAGGTATATCGACATTCGGCGATTCACCCTATTTTGTGCGGGTGGAATGTGGACTGGGTTGTGGTGAGGTTAAACCCCCACCCGTGACTGGCTCCTGGCAGTAGTTCCAGGAGGGTCACGACTGAATTGTCCGTCCGGTGGGCAACGCGACTGCCATTAGAGGTACGTGGCTGATCGCACGCCTGGCGTGCCAGAATTCGTAACAATATATATATATATATATATATATATATATATATATATATATATATATATATATATATATATATATATATGTATATATGTGTACAGGGTGGCCTGAAAGTCACTTTACCTTTCCCAGTGAAGCATTGTTCTTGAACTCATTTAATATACAGGTTTTATTGTACAGTACTTACAATAATTAATTTGCCATTGTATCTGCATATGCTCCATCATTCTTCTGAGTCAGTGTTTCCGCATACCATAGTGGGCGAGGGCAGAGGGGAAGGGATGGAGGGAAGTGTGAGAAATTTATCAGGGGTAAAGTAACTTTCGGGCTACTATATATATATATATATATATATATATATATATATATATATATATGTATGTGTGTATATATATATATATATATATATATATATATATATATATATATATATATATATATATATACACACATATATGAATGTGTCATGTGTGTCTGACTCCTTCTGCTTTCTGCTGCCATGTCCAGATATCAACTCTCAAAATCCAGGATTTTCACCTACATCCACTCTTTTTTTTCCCCTCCTTACGTCCTTTTAATGAACTGCAATCTGGTGATGGTTTAATTGCACTATGTACCTGCAACCTCTATGTATTCTGAACAAAGACAGCCTGCAGTTCACCAACTTCTCATGTGATCCCCCATCCCTACCTATAATTATTTCAAGTGCCATTAACCTGACCTCAGTCAACAGTCTTACTTGCAGTTTACTCTGTGTTTCTTTCCTAACATCTCTCATTTTTGTTGTTAGAATATTACCTTGCTTGTTGTTTCCAACTGTCGCCCCATTGTCACTTTGTTGTCTTTCTACCCATTGTCAATTTGCTCTTCCAGGAACCTTGATTTTGCAGGCAGAAATAAATTATAGCATTTGAATTAATTTTTTGCAAATAGTGTCGAGGCTCATGGAAGAGCTAGAACACAGAATGGATCAACTTGTCATGGAACAAAAAGAATAGTGGAAAGAAGGAGGTGGAGGAACAAACCAACAGCTGGGTTTTAGGTCAAAATAAAGGGATAAAATAATGAATTTAGTCATGTCAGGCTACCATCTTGCAAAGCAAATGTCAGAGAACATCATTATATCACAGAGAACGAGATTTATAGAGAAAAGAGGGAAATAGAAAAGTGAACAAACCATTGTCAATGTCAGTGAAACTGATGTTTTTGTAGAGATGTCAAATGAACTCGATTTTTTTCTAAAATCTGAAAGAGAAATAAATTTTAGGAAAGAAAAATTTAGTGATATTATGTTCAATAATATCATTGGAAAAATCCTAATATTACATTCAACATTATTTCGACTCGCGTACTTGTTCCATATGTTTGAGGTTTGGGATGGCTCGCAATCCCAAAAAGTAAACAAACCAGGTTGGGATTACTGCATAATGGTAATATTCGACACCGCTTACATAAAACCACAACGGCACTCGGTAAAGCGCATCCCTCTGCCAGGCTGAACAGTTTATGTTTTGGATCCCGCTGATAGGTCAAGTCTGTATCCGGACCTTAACCAAAATCTAATAGCCTTGTTCTTGTCAACTACCCATCACATTGACGAAGTTTTGTCATAATCCGTCCATAAGTTTTTGAAATTTCATGCTACATATCGTTGTTGGTCCTATCTCTCAATGGTGAAGAATTACTTTAAAAATTCTCAGTCCAAGTCTGTAGCTGGATCTCCACCAGAATCGAATAGATGTGTCCTTGGCAGACAGCCAACCTGTCCACTAAGTTTCGTCCGAATCTGTCGATAACTTTTTGAGATATCGTGTAATATGTCGTTTTTATCCCCATCTCTCAATGGTGAAGAATCACTTGAAACATTCTCAAATCTGGATCCAGATCCAGATCTTCACAAAAATAGAATCAATTTGTCTGTGTTGCACATGCAACCAGTCCACCAAGTTTGGCCAAAATCCGTAAATAACTTTTTGAGATAATGTGATATATATATATATATATATATATATATATATATATATATATATATATATATAGATATATATATATATATATATATATATATATATATATATATATATATATATATATATATATATATATATATATATATATATAGTTTTTCCTCCTATCCTTCAATGGTGAAGTATCACATAAAAATTTAAATATCTGAATCTTCACCAAAATAAAATCAATTAATTCCATGTCATATATCCAAGATTTCAACGAAATTTCATCTGAATGTGTCCACAACTTTATGAGATCTTGCTCACAGACAAACATACAGTGGTGAAAACACAACCTTCCTCCACCTTCAATGGTGGGGGTAAATATTTCAAATTCTCTTATCCAGACCCGGATCTTCATCAAAATCTAACCAATTCATCCTTGTCACACACCCAACCTGTCCAGCAAATTTTATCTGAATCAGTCCAGAAGTTTTTGAGAAATCATGCTGAGAGATAGACAAAAAGACAGACAAGCCGGTAGGCGGCGATGGGTCGCCGAGCATGGAAACTACAAGATATAGAGCAAAATAGACGTCATATAGCGGATAGGGAATCACCTTAAGATTATGCATATCAAATCTCATCCAGTTCCATCTATTGATAACTACTCGGTATCCATTTGAATGAAAAGTTCCGAAAATGCGGTTTGAAATCGGAAATCCCCAAAGTTCGAGGGGGTGCTGTGGGTGAACAAAGATCTAAATCGAAAATCCGGCTCGATCGTTTGTGCACAATGTATTCCAGACGATTAGTGTGAATTTTCATGACCATCCGACCCTAGGAGGAGTAGCATTCCAGGCACCTCCAGCTCTCGTATATTATCGATTTTTGCACTAATTGACCTTTGACCCCTGACCTAAGCGAAATCGGTCAATATGTCCTGAGGCAAAGTTGTAGTACTCATTGAGTACCATGAACCTGCAAAGTTTCATTCGTATCGATGCACTCACCTGGTCGCTTGGGGGCCTTCAATTTTCGCGCATACCCTAATTGTAGGGGGCGCTGCGGGTAAAGTATTCCATATATCACCAAAACCGGAATATATTTGATAGAGCATCACCTGTAGATCATTCGTGCCAAATTTCATAACCCTACGTGGGGGGATAATGGCTTTCGGAATTGATTTCGCGTGAACGGAACCGATTTTGAAGGTTTTTCGGTTGTTGCTAGGGAACCAAAGCGTCCCAAGCAACCATCACAATTTCCAAAGCACGAGGTCATAAGATGTACCTACCACCCGAGTTTGGTCAAAATCCGCCCACGTGTGCTACCAATTATGCTGATGACAAACGAACAATCATCCAAACAAACAGACAGAATTACTAACAATAAGGGTCACCTATTTCGGCGACCCAACAGACAAATAGACAGTGGTGAAAAAATAACCTCCGTCCATCTTCGGTGGTGGAGGTAACAATGTGTATAAGCATCGAAGCAGCACTGTAAGGCACTCCAAGATGTATATTTTTTGAAAAAATGTTTTTATTTGTTTTAATTTGTAATTAAGAAATTGGGATGGAATTCAAACCCTTACCCTACCACTCAACGAGTTTGTGATTTGGAGGGGTTGTTGGAAGCTGCCCCAAGGCAGTGAGTGCTCAAAGAACTAGTCAGTTCGGAGCTTTCAAATATATTCGCCGAGTATTTTGGCCACAATTGCAACATTTAAAAGAAAGATAATTTTGTATTCAATTGCACAACTTGTTTTTCCAACTGACGTTCACTCATGAAAGACCAATTTTCATGGTGTTTTCAGTGTGTCAAAGCAAATTAAAAATGAAAACAAAATGAGATTTGATGATTTCAAGAAGCTTCTGCCAAAAATCAGTTGGAAGTTTCTTCGAAATTAGAATTCAGCTTATTTGAATAAGGTCTTCAAGGTTGGAATTAAGCTTGTTTGGATAAGGGTTCCAAGATTGGAATTAAGCTTGTTTGAAGAAGTATCTTCAAGATTGGAATTAAGTTTGTTTGAAGAAGTATCTTCAAGATTGGAATTAAGCTCGTTTGAAGAAGTATCTTCAAGATTGGAATTAAGCTCGTTTGAAGAAGTATCTTCAAGATTGGAATTAAGCTCGTTTGAAGAAGTATCTTCAAGGTTGGACTTAAGCTCGTTTGAAGAAGTATCTTCAAGGTTAGAATTAAGTTTGTTTGAAGAAGTATCTTCAAGATTGGAATTAAGCTCGTTTGAAGAAGTATCTTCAAGATTGGAATTAAGCTTGTTTGAAGAAGTATCTTTAAGATTGGAATTATAGCTTGTTTTAATAAACATCTTCAAGATTGGAATTAAGCTTGTTTGAATAAAGTCTTGAAGGTTGGAATTAAGTTTATTTGAATAAAGTCTTGAAGGTTGGAATTAAGTTTATTTGAATAAAGTCTTCAAGGTTGGAATTAAGTTTGTTTGAAGAAGGATCTTCAAGATTGGAATTAAGCTCGTTTAAATAAAGATATTCAAGATTGGAATTATAGCTTGTTTGAATGAGCAACTTCAAGATTGGAAATTTGGCTTGTTTGAATAAGGTCTTCAAAGTTGGAATTAAGCTTGTTTGAAGAAGTATGTTCAAGATTGGAATTAAGCTTGTTTGAATAAGGTCTTCAAGATTGGAATTCAAGCTTGTTTGATGAAAGATCTTCAAGATTGTAATTAAGCTTGTTTGAATAAGGTCTTCAAGGTTGGAATTAAGCTTGTTTGAATAAGGTCTTCAAGGTTGGAATTAAGTTTGTTTGAAGAAGGATCTTCAAGATTGGAATTTTGGCTTGTTTTAATAAAGATCTTCAAAATTGGAATATTAGCTTGTTTGAATGAGGATCTTCAAGATTGGAATTTTAGCTTGTTTGAATAAGGATCTTCAAGATTGATCTACAAGATTGGAATTTTAGTTAATTTGAATATGGATGGGACTGCAGAAGATGCAAGGGAGCAATTTATAATTTCTGTAATAAATGGAGAGAACTGAAAGTAAATAAATAACCAAAGATTATGTAAATGGATACACTAAAAATAGTCTTCATTGAGTAACCAATAATTAATTGGACTGTATATCTTAACTTACAGGTAAGAGATGATCCAATCAGAAAGAAGTAAGTGAAGAGGAGAGAGTATATGAGGCATCACGAGGAGGAGTGATGTAAGGGACACATCGGCCATTTTGGAGTTAATGCCATATAGCATTATTTTAACCCTTACCCTATCATCCGAGCCTATCATCATCATATCATTAAAAAATGTCGCTTACATCACTCCTCCTCGCGGGGCCTCATATGAATAAGAGCATGTTCAGGAAGTGAACGACAGATAATTGAGATCTTACCCTGAAAAGCAGGAGCACATTGCTTTTGCTTCAGTCACATTTGGCTCGGCGGCCGTAGGGTCTAAAAAATCTACGGCCACTAGCAATTATGGGGTGGCCACAGTATTTCCACGGTCACACAATGTAGCAGTCACATATGTTTTTATTTTTTGGGAAGCCGCACGGGGTATTTAGAAATTGTGGAGACCGAAAATGTGGGGGTACGTATGGTCTTTTATTTGATGTCGCACGGTGACCTTAGGGCATCCCTGTTTTTTCAAGGTAGCCTCAAGGTGCCCACAAGGCGACTGCAGGGGGATCCTAAGGCGAACGTGGAAATAATGCGGCCGCCGTAATTTTTTGGGGGTTGGCAAAATTCATTTTTCATTGATAAGAGCCTACTGAAAACGCACGATTCACGCAAGCCCACCGTATGCCCTACGTACGGTCGACGTGGAACACATCTACATCATGGCTACGGCTTGTCGAATTGTTATGGACAACCTATAAATGAAAGAAGTTATAACTCCGCGCTTTAATTCCACGGAGACCCCTACAGCCTGTAAAATATAGCCATATGGCATAGGGCCACCCTGAGGCCACCTCAGAAACTCTGTGGCTGCCGCACGTTTCTGTCAATTCAGGGGGGTACGGCCGCCGTATCCTAGCCGTAGAGCAAATGTGACTCGTGCTTTAGTTATAGTCAAATAGATGGGGTTAGTGTGAAAGGAGATCAGTCCCTATTTATAAAAAAAAACATTTTTGGAGATATTGTCAAGGCTAACTCATCCTGGGAAATCCTTCAAAGAAACTTGCTCTCCCTCATGCACAGATTTATCCACTCTTGTCTTCAGTTGTCCTACCCTTCCTCCCGCCCATGGTTCACTGAAGCTTGTGGCGAGGCAGTTGTCCTGAAACAACTTGCCTTTGCCTCATGAAAAGCAAACCCAACTGAGGGTAATCTCAGTTCCTTCCATAAAGCTCGGAACAAGTGTGTATCTACCCTCAGGAGAGCCAGAAAACAACATCTTTCTAAGCTCAAGTCTGAACTCTCAAACCTCTTTCCCTCCTCCAAATCCTGGTGGCATAGAATCAAATCTGTTTCTGGTGTGTGTTTTCCCCTCCATCCCCTCCCTTATCTCAAATGGTCACACTGCTGATACCGCACGTGAAAAGGCTGAATGCCTAAATTCGGTGTTTGCATCAAAATCTTGTGTCCAAAACGCATCGCTTTCTGTACCCACCTTACCCAGTTGCACCCAACTGTCCCTGGACTCTGTCTCCTTTTCTCCTGACAAGGTGGAGAGCTTGCTGTCAAACCTTGACTCAGATTCTGCAACCGGTCCAGATGGCATCAGCCCACGTGTCCTCAAAACCTGCTCCTCTGTTCTTGCTCACCCTCTCTCTGTTCTATTCACCCTCTCATTTGCTCAAGATCATCTGCCAGCTGCTTGAAAATCAGCAAACATCACTGCCCTGCATAAAAAGGTGCAAAACGGATCCCTGCAACCACAGACCAATCAGCCTTCTCCTAATGATCTACAAGGTGATGGAATCCATCATTTCTTCAGACATTAAATCCTTCCTCTTCTCCAATGGCTTGATTTCCGATCATCAATTTGGTTTCAGACCAGGTCACTCTACCCTGGATATGCTGCTTCTGCTCTCCCAACAATGGATGGAAGTCCTCAATGCCAGACATGAAATCAGAGCCGTATCCCTGGACATATCACATGCTTTTGACACGGTCTGGCACCCTGCCCTGCTCACCAAACTCTCTTCCTATGGTATCCAAGGCCATCTCCACTCATGGCTCACAGACTTCCTCTCCTGTCACAGTCAACGTGGGGCCCTAAATGTTCTTTCATCCCATCTTCCTGTCCAGGCTGGAGTTCCTGAAGGCAGCGTTCTGGGCCCTGTTCTTTTTTCTGTTTTTCATCAACAATCTCTCTGACTCTCTGGAAAATCCTCTTTATCTCATTGCTGATGACTCCACTCTCTGCCATCTGTCATCATCTGTCATCATCATCTGTCATCATCATCTGTCATCATGTACCATCTGTCATCCCTCAGACCAGCAAGCAGCAGCTTTTTCGCTCACTGGAGATCTGGGTAAAATTACAAACTGGTCCAACACGTGGAACATGTCTTTCAACCCGGACAAATTTCACACTCTCACTATGTCTTTCCGAAAGGACCGTTTGGCAAACCCCCACCCACTTTCTTAACAATCCTCTGTAAGAAATCCTTTCTTTCAAGTTTCTGGGTCTCACTAGCTGCCACGATCTTTCCTGGGAAAGCCACATTTCCAACCTGGCCTCCAAAGCCAGTCGCCAACTGGGAATCCTCCATTGTGGAAAGTCCTTCCTCGGCCCACCTGAGCTCCTGACCACATACAAAGCTTTCGTCCGCAGCCTGTTGGAGTACTGCTCTCCCCTCTGGGCTGGTGCTCCTGCCTCCCACCTTTCTCAGCTTCACGCTGTGGAAACCAAGGCATTTCAGATCATTGGCATCTCCCGCGATGAGGCTGAGTCTTTGGGCCTCTCACTCTCTCACCGCCGGCAGGTTGGTGGTCTTTCTGTCTTCTACCATCTCCTCGCCGCTCTCGCCACCCTGCTGTGTCTGTGATTTGTCCCCATCATATTTCCACAGGGTGCTCAAGGTTCACCAACAACCCCCTTCTCGGAAAACTACCAAAATCATGAATCACTGCTCACCTTCACTCTTTCATTCCTCTTTTTTCCCTCCTTTGGAATAAACTCCCTCGCTCTGTTCATTCCCATTCTTCCCTTCAGGCTTTCAAAACAGCTGGTCACCACCACCTCTTTTCGGTCCCCATCCAAATCCTCGATCTTTTCTACTCCCGTTAGTCCACCCCAAACCCACCTCCTTCAAATTCCCTGCTTTCCTTCCTGAAAGTCCCTGGAATGTCCATCGTGTAAACCTCGTGTTCCCCACCCCATCCCTCAGCCTTCCACAGATCTCCTAATGTCTCTGTTCCCCACTGTTTTGTCCTTCCCACTCCCTCCCCTCCTGTCTCATGCCCCCTTGCTGTGTATTGTGTGTTAGCTCTCATACGAGCCTCGACAAGGTCCACAAAAAAAAAGGTTTGTACAAGAGCTAATTCCTGAATAATAGAGAATAAAACTTTTGTGTTGACATAGTTGTTTTCAATCAAGGTACACCATAATATTGCCTTCCAGTAATGTCAATATCCAAGTATTTTACACTTCTTGGCAATTGTGAACTCGTACCAACTTCTTTAGCTTCTGCATTAACCCTTTGAGGAGCACAAGCATCTTAAAAGTATTTTTCAGATTTAAGTTTAACATCATTATAAGTGTGGCTATAATAATCACAAATATGAAGCTAATTTCCTTGTATATGAAGTGTTTTTCGAGTTATTACATGGGACACGTACAGTCTATGCTGTAGCACAGAAACAGAAAAATATTGGACCATATTTTACTGAGACATTTAGCTGCTGGCCTTCTCAATAACCACTGCGTAGATAAACATGTGAGCAGTTTTGTATTTTTTTTAAGAAATCGAATTGAAATGAAAGAGCATGCATGACAGAAAATATAAATTTTTCTAAACAACAACAACAATAAAAAAAACAAAAGAAAAATTATGGAAATGGAAAAAAGCTCTTACCCAATGTTAGCTACAATGTTTGCCAATGTACAAACATAAAGTAATCTAAAATTGCAAGAAAAATATCAAACACGCCGATTTAAAGTTTAGGGACATGTGTGTCTCTTTGTCCTTATTAAACAGTAAAATATTTACTCAACATCTTTCATGTTGTGTCACTCAATGTTAAATTTAGTTGTTATTTTTCTTTGTATGAGTGAGGCTCATCGAATAACAAGGTAGATTTGACAGTTGGACAAATGTCAAGGGACTGAACGAACAGGATAAGAAGGGAGGGAGGAGGGAAGGAAACGCTGAAACTTGCAAGTATGATAGTTGGGTTAGGAAATGTTTATGGGGCTAATAAAGATCATGGAACAGAATTAGGGATGACAGCTGAAACTTGTATTTGCAACTCTGTTGCAATCTCTTATAGCTCTATTCTTTTATTCTTACCTTTAACATGATCATGATAGAAAAACAAATATGGCAAGAGAGTGCACAAAATGAAAACTGTTTACATTCATAATACCTTTGCCATTTCCCACGGTTTTCCTCCTTTTCCAGTAGATAAAGGCAGTGAGTGCAGTGACAAGAACAAGAACCAAAAACGATGTTCCAATGGCCAGTGCCACAATGAGAAATCTTGGTTCATCATGCAACCCTGATAAAATCTCCACTCGTGCCTCTCCATGGATGTTCCTCCCCAGGCAGGTGTACTTCCCATCTATTGCGAGTTCAGGAAGTTTGATTTGAAGTTGGACTTCTGTTGAATTATTTTTCATCATGCCTTTGAGTTTAGTGGAGTTTGGATCAAGCAGATCCAGGTTTGGGAGTGGAAATCCAGTTGCCTTGCATGTAAGCTCAATGGTCCCATTAATGGATTGTTTCAAGAAAATTAGTTTGGGTTGAACTGGAAAGAAGAGTGAGAGTAAGGAGGGGAGAAAAAAAATGATTATCTCTGAAACACTTTCTTGAAATATCATTGGAGGATACTTGTATGAATAAATGGTTGGCTGACTCAGTTTTATATTGCCTCACTTCTGGCCTTGCTCACCCCACCCTCTCATCCCTCTGTCCTCCCCCAGACCACCTGAATCACATGTTTATATTATACAGAATTATACAGCACCTGTTTACACTTTCAAATTCCAATCTCCATTCCCTCATCCCTCTCTTTTCTCGACTGTTGAACTGACTTCTTGTGTCTGTTGTCTCATGTCTCTCTAATCCTTCAAGAGTTCCACCAATCGTCACCTCATACTTTCTCCAATACTGACCCCTGCTCTCTCCTGCTGCTCTTGGTGACCGACATGCCCCCCCTCCCCCAGCTGCCCCTGCTCCCCTCTTTCTCTCTCTCCTTTCTACCACTCACTTACTCATTTACAATACTTAATCTCCCGATTACGTTTTGATTCATTGCGAGTCTGTGGACATCCTATGCTGTGTTGTTTAGCTTATACTGTACACAACCCTTTCGATTTCATCCCTGTTTTATTCTTGTATTTTTTTTTATTGCAATCACATAAAAATACACACAACATTGATTTATATCTTGTTTATAATCCACATTTATTTGTAATTCCAAATTTCATACTAAACAAACCTTAATATCAGATTACCAGAGCAGCCTTTTTAATATGTAAGTAATTCCCTACATTGGAAGCCCCATTATAATACGAACCTAAAGTATGCAGATTTGGGGGTGGGGGGTGAGGGGTCTTTTAGAAACGCAAACTTTTTGCTTTAATCTGTTTTGTGTTGAACAATTTGAACAAAGATTATTTTACAGTGAAGTGGAAAAGACATAAACGAAACATTCATTTGTTTAATTGTCCATTGGTTTAAGTGGCATTGCTACTTACAAATGGGAGGGACGGGGGGGGGGGAGGGGGGTTGTGGGAGATTATTCTACAAATAACTTATGGGAGAATGTGGAAGTGTTTTCAATGTAGATAATAATAATAATAATAATAATAATAATAATAATAATAATAACAGAAACTGTCTCTTTGTCACTTTTGCTCTCTCTCCTCTCTCTCATCATTTCTCGCATCAGTCATCAAACTTCGGAGGCATAATTAACAATGTCTTAAAATTCTATACAGCATCTACATTTACTTCTAACTTTTTTTCATTCAGCCTAGCTGAAATTAAACTTTTGTGAAAAAGTTCACCTATGCTGGATGACATCACGGCTTTCTGGTGGGCGTTTTAAGTTGAACGGTCACAGAATTATTATTGTTGTTGTTGTTCTGTTGGCCTGTCATTCTGTCAAATGCCATTCCATTCCCATCCAATCAACAATTCTTATAAGTACTAGAGAGTTCAGAGAACACCTTACCCCAAGCTGTCTTGAGAAACAAGGACATGGGAACGTGGGGGGGGGGGGGGGGTAGTTGCATCTACAATCGGCAAATTTGATTGGTTTACCCATAAGAATTACCCTTCATCATTACCCTTTAGAAACTATTAGAATTCCCATTCAGAATTACCTATCAGAATTACTCTTTATAACTACCCTTTCGAAACCTATATAATTACTCTTTAGAACCCTTTAGAATTACCCTTTTGAATTACACTTTAGAACCCTTTAGCAACCTTTATAATTACTCTTTAGAATTACCCTTTACAATTTCCCGATATAAATTACCCTTTACAATTACCCTTTAGAATATCCCGATATGAATTACCCTTTACAAACGCCCTTTACAAATTACCCTTTACAATTAACCTTTAGAACCCATTGGAATTACCCTTTAAACGCCTTTAGAATTACCATTTAGAACCCTTTAGAATTACCTTCAAGAGTTCCCTAAAATTACCCTTTAAACCCCTTGAGGATTACTCTTTAGAACCCTTTATAATTACTCTTTAGAATTACCCTTTAGAACCCTTTGAAACTTTACAATTACCCTATAGAACCATTTAAAATTGCCCTTTAGATCCATTAAAATTACCCTTTAAAAACCCCTAAAATTACCCTTTAAACTCCTTTGGGATTACTCTTTAGAATCCACTAAAATTACCCTTTAGAATTACCCTTTATAACCCTTTTCAATTATCCTTTAGAACCCTTTGGAATGCACCAAAATTACCCTTTAAATCCCTTTGGAAGTACCCTTTAGAACCCACTAAAATTATCCTTTAACCCCCTCTAGAATTCCCCTCGAGAACCCTTATAATTAGTTTTTAGAATTACCCTTTGGAATCCTTTAAAAATACGCTTTAGAACCCTTTAGAATTATCCTTTAGAACCTTTTAGAATTAAACGCAGTGAGTTAGGTTCTTCTTCTTCATTTTTCTATGGACAGATGGACAGACGGATGGAAGGAAGGAGATATACAAATGTAGAAGTGGCTTAAACACTTATAAAATAACTCTCTCCTCTGTGCGCATGCGTGGTATGGACAAATTCAAAGCCAAAATACTGTGTTCCGATTGACATTCCAATTCGTATTAAAAATATAACATTCAATTGAAATTAAGTATTTTCCCGATCATAAAGAGACACAGACAGACAGACAGACAGAGACAAACAGACAAAAGTGATCAAACCAATTGCTTAACCCCACTTTTCGCTTTGTGCCTCTAGGGTAATAATTAGAGGGAGGCAAGCTTACATGAGCTTGACCACCGAACCTGCCTAAAACTTCTGATAGTTATCTCACCTCCTCTTTTGACGCCTCCGCTGATGAAGTCGCTGGAGGTATGTTTATGGGTTGTCTGTCCATACAGACGTACGTCCATGTTGATTTTCTCTATTTTCTCTGCAACCACCTATCCAATTGACACAATTTTTTTTACCATATGTGCGACTACTCATGTAGAATGTTTTAATGAAAACTATGATGTCATGGGTCACGTGGTGTGGTAGCCATGTTGGAAAAAGGAAAAAAAGAACTGGAACTCTATCTCTGAAACCACTCCGTGAGAAAAATAGAAACTTGGGAGATGTGAAGTATTCCCTATGGGAAACAAGTGTGATTTTTTTTTTGAAGATGCCATAGGTGGCTTCATTATGATGTCATATTTGCATATCACGAATGCTTTATCTGATCAGTAAAAAAATTGAGGGTCATCTCAGGCTAAATTGTAGGGAGGAGGGGGATTGATGATGTCATCGGTCACATGGTTCGTCAGCCTTTTTTTTTAACAACATAAAAACCTTCAATAATCTTCTCTGAAACGGCTGAACAGATCGAGGTGAAACTATGATCGTCTATCCATGAGGAACAAAAAGTTCTCCTCCTATGATGTTATAGGGCACATGGTTTGGCAGCTATGATTTTTGAAGAATAAACCTTTAAAAGTCTTTTTCTGCAGAACGGCTTGACAGATCAAGGGGAAACTTCATCCACATATTCTCCAAGCCTTGGGGATACCAGCATATTCATGAATAATTAATAAGTCACATGGTCTGGCAGCCATATTGGGTTGAACAAAAATATATATTTTTAAAAGGTCTCTCTTGATCTGCTTCATCAATCAACATAAAACGTCACAATTATGATCCAGGAGTGATGGGGAATATTTGTTTTAAATTTCAACCTGGTCGGACGCATGGTCCGGCAGCCAGAATTATTTAATATTTTGAATATGGGTTCAGGGATTTTAATTAAACTTGGTACAGGTATGTATAATGTGGACAGTCATATCTGGTGACGTCATGATGTCGAAGAGCACCGTTCTATTTTTTTTCTTTACTTCGCTCTCTTTTTCTCATGTTATTCTTCCTACTATTTTTTCATATCATTCTCCTATTTCTTCTTCTTTTTCTCTATTTATTATTTTTCTCAATTTATTGTTTTATTTTCTACAAGAGAGAAGCTCATGGAAGGGCAAGCTTTCTTCCTCGTATTTTTCCTCTTCTTCTTCCTCTTCTTCTTCTTCTTCTTCTTCTTCTTCTTCTTCTTTCCCACCTTAAAGCCTGGTATTGGCTTAATGGTTAAGATGGTGGGCTTGGGGTCTTAGGGTCCTGAGTTTGAGCCCCATCTAGCCATTGAATTAATATCAGGTGGGGTTGACTCGGCCAGTCATCCTTCTGAGGTCAGCGAAATGAGTACCAGTGTACGGGTAATAGAGGGCATTGCATTAGCAGCATAGCTGCTGTGCCCCCATAAAAAAAATATGCAACCAGCAGACATCGGCTGCACACAAAATAATAATAAATCTTACCTTTATTGTGGAGTCAGCCAGGCAAAGCTTGGCCCAAATCTTCACAAACCAGCTGGCCAGGCCTGATGTTCCATTAGTTAGGGTAGGAATTTGGCCATGGTGCCAACAATAGGTCACCTTCTGTTCTCAAAGGAGACCATGGGATCTTTAATATCCACCAACTAATGCCGGCAGACAGGATGCCTGGTTAACATCCAGGCACCGCATTGATGATTCACCCAACCTTTGAAACACCAAGCTGACAGTTTATAGCTGGGTAAGGAATCAAACCCTGGCTCGACAGCTTAGAGGCAAGTGTGCATACCTCTCAGCTATCCTGTCAATCCTTATGTTTCTCCTATATATCCTTATTTATTGTTTCCTCATTTGTTTTCTTCTTCGAACAATGTCTTCCTCCTCCTCCTTCTTTGCACAACACCCTATTACTTTCATTTGTAATTACAGTATTTGAAAAAACGTGAGGTTTTTTATTTTTGCATACAATGTCGAGGCTCATATATGAGCTAACACACAGAATGTATAACAACGGGAACTGAGACTAGAGGGGCGGGAGAGGGAAGCACAAAATAGAGGGGAACGGAGACATTAGGAGATCTGTGGAAGAGAGAGGGATGGGGCGGGATACCTGGGGTAAACATGATGGACACTAGAGTATTGTTATGACATATTTATCTTTAAATTGCATTGTTTTGTTTCACAAAATCAAAATTAGAATCTCATTGTATTTGCAGTTTCTGACTTCATAACATTCTTCTTATTCTAATTCTTGTTTTACAAAAAGCACCCCAACCATGACGTTTCTTCGAACTGAAAATTATTCAAACTTGTACAAAATCACTGATGAAAAGTGAAAAGGGATTCCCGTGAAGGAAAAGGTATGCATATTGTTACGGTTTTCAGAGGCCCCTGGGAGACATGCCAACACATAAGGGAACTCTAGTGTTTCGTAACCATGGATGGGCTAGCTTTGCCGTCGACTCCATTGCAGGAGCTGGGCTCACCCAATGAACATCGCATGGTGACAGAGCCGACCTCTAGTTGGTTTGAACCACACATGAGGCAGCGCCTACGCAAAAGCTGTGGTCGGAATACAACTGGAAGCTGCTCAGTTCCCAAACAATGCCCCTCTAAGGGCCAATATAACCCTGTGAATTTAAGGGCTCGAGGCAAGTACACATCAGTCAACGTTGAACCTGCAAGAACAAGCCTCTGTAAGGACTTATGACAAGGCGCAAAATTTTACCTGGATGCACCGGCCAACACACTGATTTACATTTTCTATCTCTGGCTTTCCCTATTTCTAATTTGTTCATTTGGAACGTACGGAGTATTAAACAATTAAGCCCTCGTTCCTTCTCAGGACTGGGTTACTGATTTGCATATCATGATTTCCTCAAATGCATTACAAGCGTTCTGCACCTCTCCCCACACTGTGTACCACACCCTCTATCCTTCTTTTATTTCTCCCTCTCCCCTTTTCCATGTTGGGACCAACGTAAGGCAACAGGCTTGCATTTGGTGAGTGAGGGGTCGCCAACAAGCCCCGCCTTTTCCTTCTCTCTCTGTCTATCACCTTCCTTATCTCGTTCCCCTGAGTGTATGAGGGGCCTATGTGTCAGAAGCATGCTCAGATGATTGACTAAGAGGGCTGACGTGTTTCGGGAGTAAGATCTTTCTCTTGTGAACTGTTTGCCTGTAAATATATGCTCCTTTTGATCTTTATAAACTGTTTCCAAACTGCCCGATCATCTTTTCTCCATTGGTTGACCATAGTGTGTACTACTGATAGGGAGTTCTGCACTGCCATTCCATTATGGTTAGTTATACGCCAACATCCCACATACGGTGTTGCTCGGCTGTTTTGATTGACTGCAGTGGGGTGTTGAGGGCACGGTTCTTTATCTGGGAGGTTTAATTTGCCACAAAGGTAAAGCGGAGTTAGATTCTGGACCCTGCCTGAATTAAACGTCTTAGATGGCATCTGTGGTTGTCTCGTAACCTATCGTGTGGCGGAGTTATCTGTGGCTTGTCGGCTTCAGTGTCACCATAGCTTGGAAGTGAGTCTGAATACTCCCCTCGTGACCTTGCGACCACAGAACCCATAACTATATGTAAAGCGATTCCTATCAAGGCCATATTTAAAGCTCTGAGAGTTACATTATAAAATCACAAATATAACGCTAATATTGATTCATAAACACACTATACTCTCAGGGAAAAACCTCGATCCTCCCTGTTGACCACTCTGGCATTCTGGCCCCCCCACTCAGTGCGTACATAATAAATATATACGAAACAGCCGTGTCAATCCGATTTCCAGAGTATAGAATTGATTTCAAATTCGTTAGCCGAGAACAAGAACTCACCTCCAACCACGAGCTTGGTCCCTGGGTACATTAAGAAACCATCATTCTTGTTGTTGCTCATTATCTTGAACTGAACCTCACACATATAATGTCCGTTGTCACTGAGCCTCAGGTTCAGGATCTTCAAACTCACTCTCCCTGCACTTACATCACCCAGGATATCCAATTGTTTGGGAGGTTTGGTGGTTCCAGTGGATATGACGGTCCCATTCTTCCATTTGTGTATGGAATATGATCCAGCCAAATTTTTCTTAATCCAGCCTATGTTCAAAATCTCTGCATTTTTTTGTGGGAAAGTGAAGTTACATGCTAAGTTTACCTGGCCATCAACTATGCCCAAAACCTCTTTAAAAGTGCACACGGTGTAGTTTGTGCTTGCAGATTTGCAATGCTTGGCCTGATATTGTGCGAAAATACCTGTGAAAGAGGAAGGACATGAATGGGAAAGAAAATAAGGACAATTTCTTATAACATTGCACAATAAGGTATGACAGTCGATCACATCAACAACGGTTAGGGGAAAACTTCCTGTTCTATAGTGTGTGTGTGTGTGTGTGTGTGTGTGTGTGTGTGTGTGTGTGTGTGTGTGTGTGTGTGTGTGTTTGTGTGTGTGTGTGTGTGTGTGTGTGTGTGTGTGTGTGTGTGTGTGTGTGTGTGTGTGTGTGTGTGTGTGTGTGTGTGTGTGTGCCATTATCAGAATATCCTTTGGGGAAATTGGGAATGATAATTACAGAGGAGAAGAGCAAAAGGTACAAGTTCAATGAATCGCCGTTGTTGTTGTTGTTGTTGTTGTTGTTGTTGTTGTTGTTGTTGTTGTTGTTGTTGTTGTTGTTGTTGTTGTTGTTGTTGTTGTTAAATAATTATAATTTGAGTCTTTGAGGAAGTTATAAATCAATTCCCTTTTGGAATCTGACAGGCCAAGTCTTTCCCTTTACAATCGCATAGATAGGATTTCAATGCCTAATACAGCTGTCCAAAGGGCACTGAGTCTGCCTGCGATAGCTCGCCTACTCTTCTCAAAAGACACCATGGGATCTATAATGTCCACCAACTAAGGACATCGGACGGGACGCCCAGGTTAAAGTCCATCCGACAGACGGAGCACAGGTTGATGAATCACCTTGCCTGTGGAACATGAAGATGACAGTTCATAGCTCGGTCGGGATTCAAACTCTGGCTCGACAGTTTCGAGGTGAGTGTGCATACCTCGAAGCCACACTGACAGCCCATCACAATGTGTTGAATGACATAGTTTGTTGAGTAGACCAAGCTGGACAGACAGGTTAACTATCTCCGCAGGTCAATAAAGAGCCACCTGGGTGTTTTACTGACCATCTGAATTTTTTTTAAGTGCGTTGGAAGAGTGGGCGGGATCGATGCCCTGTTGTTGTGCTTATTGTACATTTCTACATCTGTGTATGTATTTTGTGAACAGACATTGGGCGAAGTCATGTTAATGAAGGAACTATTTTTCGCACAGAGGCCGCATATTGTCCCGAGGGGCTGGTTTCCCCTCCTTCCTTCCCCCTTATTTTACAATTGTAAATTTCTGCCAGCTCCACCACGGTTTCCCCCCACCACAGATTAACACTGTCACTGGAGCAAAAGACCCTCTCATGTGACTATTGGGTCGAGCAGAGAAGCACGGCCCATGGCATGAGTTGTTTAAGGATGAACCACAGGGGAAGGGTCACAACGTGATTGAACTGGGAGGGGGGGGGGCAGAAACGCAGGAGAGTCTGATACTGTGCCTTATGGGAAGTATCGTGGGAAATTAAGTGTGGTATTGGGCTTAATGGTTAATAGCAAACGTAGTGAGCTTCATACTTAACGCGTGCACATGAGAGAATAGGAAACAACAACAACAACGACAACAACAACACAATACCCTGGCAATTTGGAATCCGTGTCGTCGGCTATGACCCTTTTGCCTCCGGTTTTTTTGTTTCCGGTTTTTGGCATGGAGAATGATGCAAACTGGGAGATAAAGGCATCGTCGGAGACATGAAAGACCCAAATATCAGACATGGTGTATATTTCCTTCCACTGATTTTAATAAAGACATCTCCCGCATCATTAAAAAATAATTTTTAATCGTGATTTACATTATTTGATCGCTGATCCCGAATCCAGGCCGAAGTAACCGGAAATTGTGTATACAGTTGTGAACAAGTTACAGGTAAAGTCAGAAGCGAATGTAAGAAGAATTCTACGTTCGCTTCTAGTATTTATTTTTGAGATGAGATCCTGTTCTAGGTAGTGTAGTTGTTGTTGTGAAGGTAATCTTGAGGAAATTTTTTATTTTCAGATGAGATCCTGTTCTAGGTAGTGTAGTTGTTGTTGTGAAGGTAATGTTGAGGTATTATGTTGAGGTAATATTAATTTTTTTAGATGAGATCCTGTTCTCGGCGGTGTAGTTATTGTGAAGGTAATGTTGAGGTATAATGTTGAGGTAATATATATATATATATATTTTTCGATGAGATCCTGTTCTAGGCGGTGTAGTTGTTGTGAAGGTAATGTTGAGGTATAATGTTGAGGTAATATATATATATATATATATTTTTTTTAGATGAGATCCTGTTCTAGGCGGTGTAGTTGTCGTTGTGAAGGTAATGTTGAGGAATTTTTTTTTTAGATGAGATCCTGTTCTCGGCGGTGTAGTTGTTGTTGTGAAGGTAATGTTGAGGTCATATATTTTTTCAGATGAGATCCTGTTCTAGGCGGTGTAGTTGTTGTGAAGGTAATGTTGAGGTAATGTATTTTTTTCAGATGAGATCCTGTTCTAGGCGGTGTAGTTGTCGTTGTGAAGGTAATGTTGAGGTAATATTAATTTTTTTTTTTAGATGAGATCCTGTTCTCGGCGGTGTAGTTGTCGTTGTGAAGGTAATGTTGAGGAAATTAATTTTTTTTCAGATGAGATCCTGTTCTAGGCGGTGTTGTTGTTGTGAAGGTAATGTTAATTGAGGTAATATATTTTTTTCAGATGAGATCCTGTTCTAGGCGGTGTAGTTGTTGTTGTGAAGGTAATGTTGAGGTAATATTAATTTTTTTTTTTAGATGAGATCCTGTTCTCGGCGGTGTAGTTGTCGTTGTGAAGGTAATGTTGAGGAAATTAATTTTTTTTTCAGATGAGATCCTGTTCTTGGCGATGTAATTGTTGTTGTGAAGGTAATGTTAAGGTAATATTTATTTTTTCAGATGAGATCCTGTTCTAGGCGGTGTCGTTGTTGTGAAGGTAATGTTGAAGTAATATATATTTTTTAGATGAGATCCTGTTATAGGCGGTGTAGTTGTCGTTGTGAAGGTAATGTTGAGGAAATTAATTTTTTTTTCAGATAAGATCCTGTACTTGGCGATGTAATTGTTGTTGTGAAGGTAATGTTAATTAAGGTAATATTTATTTTTTCAGATGAGATCCTGTTCTAGGCGGTGTCGTTGTTGTGAAGGTAATGTTGAAGTAATATATTTTTTTAGATGAGATCCTGTTATAGGTGGTGTAGTTGTCGTTGTGAAGGTAATGTTGAGGAAATTAATTTTTTTTCAGATGAGATCCTGTTCTTGGCGATGTAATTGTTGTTGTGAAGGTAATGTTAAGGTAATATTTATTTTTTCAGATGAGATCCTGTTCTAGGCGGTGTCGTTGTTGTGAAGGTAATGTTGAAGTAATATATTTTTTTAGATGAGATCCTGTTATAGGCGGTGTAGTTGTCGTTGTGAAGGTAATGTTGAGGAAATTAATTTTTTTTCAGATGAGATCCTGTTCTTGGCGATGTAATTGTTGTTGTGAAGGTAATGTTAAGGTAATATTAATTTTTTCAGATGAGATCCTGTTCTCGGCGGTGTAGTTGTTGTGAAGGTAATGTTGAAGTAATATATTTTTTTAGATGAGATCCTGTTATAGGCGGTGTAGTTGTCGTTGTGAAGGTAATGTTGAGGAAATTAATTTTTTTTCAGATGAGATCCTGTTCTTGGCGGTGTAATTGTTGTGAAGGTAATGTTGAGGTAATATATATTTTTTCAGATGAGATCCTGTTCTCGGCGGTGTAGTTGTTGTGAAAGTTATTTTGAGGTAATATGCAGTAGTGTTATTACGGTTATAGAAATGCACAAATAATTAATTTGATCTATAGTATACCCAATCACACCTTTATGACTGAAAAATTAACAACAAAACGAGAGAGTAAATACTCCAGCAGTTTTAAGTCCACCTAATTTTATAATAAAGATATCTCCCGCATCATCAAAAATTAATTTTTTATCGTGATTTACATTATTTGATCACTGATCCCGAATCCAGGCCGAAGTAACCGGAAATTGCAGCATCGAATGTAAGAAGAAATCTACGTTCGCTTCGAGGCTTTGCCTATTCCATATTAGATGTTCCACACGCTTCACCTGAAAAATAACTTACTCGTACTTTATTCGGATAAGCACACGTCTCTGCAAAACTAAAGAGAACTTTCCATACACACGCAGTTTGGCTTTAAGCTGTAGTGGGGAGGGTTGATCAAGATTTGGTGTTTGATGCATGAGTGCTGTATGATGGCAACGAAGGAGCAATTGGCTGACAGATAAGTGGGCAGATGTATGCTGGCATTGAAGGATGAGTGGGCATGTTGTTGGATGACGCTGAGAGGTGTAGGTTTGATTTTGGTAGCACCGAGGGATGAGTGGGCATCACATTTGGGAGTGTAGTGCTGAGGTACAACTTGGCACAGTGTATGCTGGCACTGAAGGACAGTAGGCATGGTGTATGGTGGAATTCAAGGATGGGCGGCCACTGAATAACTTGGTGGGTTCTGTGTGGTGGCACGAAAGAATGAGCACAAAATAACTGTGTGTTCTTTTCATGATTGGATTTATCACATCGGTTTTTTGTTGTTGTTCTCTGTTAGGTCTCAGATGATCAAATGCCATATTTTCATTTCAGATGAAGCTAAATATTGTTGATATATATATATATATATATATATATATATATATATATATATATATATATATATATATATATATATATTTTGAAACCACACATCTTCCAGGTCTAAATTAAATGTGTTTGTTCATTTTTCTTGTCTGCTACATCATTAACAACTTGTACAAAGCATCTCGTTGCCTATTCCTTGAAATATAAACAGGAAAAAAAGTGACACCTTCAGCCGAGAAATAAACTTTAAAAGAGCACGAAGATGAAGAGTAGGCACTGGATAATACTCACTTGGTAAAAGAGCTGCCCAATAAAGAAGCTGCCACGGAGGGATGGGAATTTGGGGAGAAAGGCAGTAATACAGTGAGAGAGGCATTAGACTATTAGAGAGACTGAGAACGAAGACGATGGATGGAGAAGAAATTTGTGGGAGAATGTTGCACAGAGGACTGAAACACTATGTAGAGCAGGAAAACTTGAGTCACTTAAAGCAGTTGCACATTGCATTTTTTTTTTTTTTTTTTTTTTTTTTTGTATACCTTGGTCGAGGCTCGTATGAGAGCGAACACACAACTCACAGCAAGGAGGCATGAGACAAGAGGGGCGGGAGTGGAAGGGACAAAACATTGGGGAACAGACACAGGTGAACTGTGGAAGGGAGAGGGATGGGGATGGGACGGGGAACATGGCGAGGGGAAGATGGACATTAAAGCGACTTTCAGGAAGGAAAGCAGGAGAATTGAAGGAAGTGGGCTTGGGTGGATTATCGGGGGTAGAAAAGATCGAGGATTTGGATGGGGGAAGATAAGAGGTGGTGGTGAACAGCTGTTTTGAAAGCCTGAAGGGAAGAATGGGAAAGAATAGAGTGAGGAAGTTTATTCCAAAGGCGGGAAAAAAGAGGAATGAAAGAGTGAAGATGAGCAGTGATTCGTGATTTTGGTAGTTTTACCAGAAGGGGGTTGTTGGCGGACCTTGAGCGCCCTGTGGAAATGTGGTTGGGACAAATCGCAGAGAGAGCAGGGGGGGCAAGGCTGGAGAGGAGTCGGTAGAAGACAGAAAGACCACCGACCAACCTGCGGTGATTGAGTGAGAGGCCCAAAGACTCAGCTTCATTGCGGGAGATGCCAATGATCTTAAAAGCCCTGGTTTCGACAGCGTGAAGTCGAGAAAGGTGGGAGGCAGGAGCACCAGCCCAGAGGGGAGAGCAGTACTCCATCAGGCTACGGACAAAAGCTTTGTAGGTGGTCAGGAGCTCAAGAGGGCCGAGGAAGGACTTTGCACGACGGAGGATTCCCAGTCGGCGACTGGCTTTTGAGGCGAGGTTGGAAATGTGACTTTCCCAGGAAAGGTCATGGCAGATAGTGAGACCCAGAAGCTTGAAAGAAAAGACTTCTTCCAGAGGATTGTTGAGAAAGTGGATGGGGGGGTTTTGTAAACGGTCCTTTCGAAGAGACATAGTGAGAGTGTGAGATTTGTCTGGATTGAAAGACATGTTCCACGTGTTGGACCAGTTTGTGATTTTATCCAGATCTGCAGTGAGCGAAGAAGCTGCTGCTTGCCGGTCTGAGGGATGACAGATGGTACGGCAGAGGGTTGAGTCATCGGCAAAGAGAAATAGAGGATTTTCCAGAGAGTCCGAGAGATCATTGATGAAAACCAGAAAAAGAACAGGGCCCAGAACGCTACCTTGAGGAACTCCAGCCTGCACAGGAAGAGGGGATGAAAGAACTCCATTTAGGGCCACACGTTGACTGCGACAGGAGAGGAAGTCTGCGAGCCATGAGTGGAGATGGCCTTGAATACCATGGGCAGAGAGTTTGGTGAGTAGGGCAGGGTGCCAGACTGTGTCAAAAGCACGTGATATGTCCAGGGATACGGCTCGGATTTCCTGTCTGGCATTGAGGACCTCCATCCATTGATGGGAGAGCAGTAGCAGCATATCTAGGGTAGAGTGACCTGGTCTGAAACCAAATTGATGATTGGAAATCAAGCCATTGGAGAAGAGGAAGGATTTCATGTCTGAAGCGATGATGGATTTCATAACCTTGCTGATGATTGGGAGAAGGCAAATGGTGCAATTCTCTTCCTTCCCCTTTACGCTGTTGTCATGTTGAATGCAAAGTGAGACAACAGTGTTTATAACATTCAAAAGACGATAAATAAAGCTTTTATCAATTTACAAACTGATCAGGACTGAGAGCCCCTTGGGCTTCAATTTCACCCTTGCATTTCCATCATCGTTCACGTTTTCTGCTCACATATGGATTTAGCTGATTTCGTTTTCATTGATTCCCGGTCAATCAATCAAACCTGTAACTCTTGATAGATTTTAAGTACCTGAGGTTGCTGGCTGCTGCTTTTCCTTGCTATGGGATAATTTGCCTAACTGGGATCTCTGTACATTATCCCATGCACAAAAAAACAAGTAAAAAAGATATAAAATGTCTTAGCTCCTGTTGTTTTAGTAATTTTGCTGAACGAAGCTTAAGGGCTAGCCCATATTTATGTACAACTGATATGGCCACCAGTCTACCAGTCGGCTATCTTTGATCAGATTGCAAAATAAAGTGAGACACGTGTGTATGCCATCACGTACTGCGCTTGTGCCAAGTTTAAACAGAATCGGACCATGCATGTCTGTCAAATGGTTGGGACACAAAAACCGAGACCAAATCCATTTAAGTGACAAAATGGCCGCCAGTCGGCCATCTTGGATCTGATCTTGAAAATAAATGACGTGCTTATGTAAGGGATCATTCTTTATCTGTTTAGCAAGTTTGAACAAAATCAGTAAATGCATGTCCGAGAAATGCTTGACGACGTGTTCGACGCCGGGGTTTTTAATATATTTCTTAAACAAAATGGCTGCCAGTCAGCCATCTTTGATCGCATCATGAAACAAAATGATGAACATATGTATACCATCATGTGTTGTCTTTGTGCCAAGTCCGAATAAAATCGGTCTTTAATGTCCGAGATATGGTTGCGGACGCATGCACGGACACATAAATCGAGACTAAATCCATCAGCCTCTCTTTCAGACTAAGTCCAATAAATGCACAGGAGAGAATTGCTATTTTCCAGTACAGGTAGGTAAGTGCACGTGCACAGTAATAACATATATTTTTAAGGTATTTGTATAAAGCAAGTTTAAACAACTTTCGGACACTTCTCATGAATTTGGTTGAACAAAGAAGGCTCTTCGGTGAATGTGAGTGATCCCGACATTGAAGATTGGCACAAAGTGAACTGTTGTTGCCCAGATGTGAGGCATTTCCCAGTCTGTGGTCGGGAGATTGTGGGTTCTGAGGACATAAAGACTGGTTGGATACATGATAATAATTCAGTTGAATGATCAAAATTAATCAACACCAGATTGAATTCAAGACAAGTCAATCTAACCCTGAGAAATCACTTTGAAAATTGAATTCCCATTTCATCAAGGTGTTGTTGACAATATATAGACTCTGACAATTGGTGATTGCAGAAGAAGTCCTACTGTTATGAGTGAGGTGCTAGGAGTTCATAATTATGGAATGTGTATAATATTAAGCGGTGTAGCTGCTTCAATATTTGGTTCATCCATCCATCCTTCCATCAAATTTTTTTTTATAGCCGTGCAGACGCTGAATTGACACAAGGGGGAGATCGAGCTGCATAGCATCAGAAGAAGGAAATGCCAAACTTCACTGCTTCCATCGGACACAGGTGAAATTTTTTTCTTTATTTTGACTTTTGGGAATATTCATCAATTATCCCCAAGTTCGTTTTTTTTTTTTTTTTTTTAAATGGGGGGAATTGTAATCTGCTCCATCTGTCTGTCTGTCATGCTGCCTCCTCCAAAATGGTTGTGCAGAAATTCACCAAACTTGGTAGTTATGATCATCACATGGCAAGGTGCAAGAGTAATGTAATTTTTGGTCCTGCCACTAGGGTTGAGTCAAAAGGTAAAACATCAAAAACGCAATTACAGTCATATTTGTAAACATTTTAAAATGAAACTTTGCATATGCAATCAACATGGGGGAGCACATGAAATATGTAGTTTTTTTTTGTATTTGACCCCAGGTTCTTGCCTGATGTGTGGGGACTTTTTTGTGGTTTATTCACTTCCTGGAATGTTTATCTCTATATTACTAAAACTCTCATCTTGTATGTATGTTCCTGAAATATAGCCAAAACAGTACACGATAGAACAAAAATTTTAGGGCCAACATACTCACCATTCGCCTGCGGTGTGCAGTATCAAGTTTCGTTCAAATCAGGCAACAAAAAAAATTATTAAAAAATCAATTCCCGATTCAGTCAAGTACTCTTCGGGAGAATTTGATCAATGCAACCAACCTCAGCTGTATAGTTCGCTGGAGCTATCTTTTTTTTTTCTTGAAATGATTTTTTTTTATCAACCACTGTCACAACGGGAACCCAAAGGGTTCACAGGTCGTCTAGTTACAGATAAATCTGCATTCCGCCCAGTTTTAAGAAGTAGGCAATGACATTAAAACACTTGTTAAATGGCTATTCCAACAAAACTTCCAAGGCTGGATACGACTCAGATAGGAGATAGAGCTTTCCACTGAGATCAACGAAAGCTCATCCATTGGCATCACATTATTTTGGATAAAAAGGAGAGAACTGATCAGCTGTGTTATTTTTTCATTGGTGTTTAGTGGTTTGGTAGAATGAGGACTGCTGGAGAGCCAATGTTTTTGGTAGTCTGGGAAAGTATACTCATTGTATGGATCACACGTTGCTCTGTCATGCAGGAGGTCGACTTGGTGGAAAAGTTTTATTAAATGCAGGAGGTTGACTTCTACTTGTGAGAGTCAACATTCTTTGGCTATTGTCAGTAGCGCATCATTGCCGTAGAGTCTTGCAGGTCACTCAAACGGACTAGATACGACTACAAGCTGCCCTCGCATGTCAAGACTGTTCCTTAATTTCCACCTCTCCTGAAATTAATACTGTCTGGGAATCATTCCACGCAAGCTTGCTTTCCCTGATTTACAGAGTTGACTGCACCTCACTTCTCATCACTCATTTGTTACTCTTTTCTCTTGCCTGTGGATCCAACTTCCCCAGTCTGTTCAGTCCCATTCTTCCCTCCAGGGCTGTCCTCCACTACCTCGGGTCATCTCCCATCCCAAAATGTGATCTCTTCTCACACAAATGCCCACATTCCTAAGCGTTCTCATTTTCCCGGTTTTTGTGATCTTTACCACCACGACCTCAATTCTATTTATTTGAGAGTTGTCAGTTGGTTTGTCAGATTTGCAACTGTCTTTGGAATGTGTTTGCTAGGTGGGTTCGGGATACCTTCTCTGGCTTGTTGTTGTGGTATAGCCTGCGGGCATGCAGGGCGGGGCATGATGATGGGAGGAGTGGTCGGCGTGAGCGTCGTGTCTGCCAGGGATATAGGGAGTGCGTGCCGCCTGAGGCGTCGTAGTGATGCCGTAGTCGCCCGGCTTGTGAGTGTGCTGAGTGCGTAATAAAGGAGAGCTGCGGGCAAGTACGCCCGCGCTCGCACTTGTACAACACAGACCGGCTCGACTGTTCCCCCGCTCGTGTCTGCCTGCTAAGCATCTTCTACACGACACTACAGTTGGCTGACGAGGATCTTCGGATCGGTGTGTGCAGGGTGGTGGCTGGGTTCGAAGTGGCAGCGAGTAGCTCAGCGCACCTTGCGCGGTTCAAGGTTCCGGAGGAGTACGCATCGCGAAGAGCGTGTCGCAGGTTCGCTCGCACGCGCACAGGCTCCGGAGCCAGGAGGCTCGCCGGCGCGGTCCAGCTCAGGCATGACAGGGAGTCGGGGCACGGCGCGCGGACGCGTGCCCGCCTTCGTCGGAGTCGACTTCGGCCACATCGAGTGGGCAACGGCCGCGCTCAGTGTTCGTTTTATTGAGGCACGACAAATCGGGGGAATGATTTCTGCAAAGCCACGGCGAAAGAACGAGGACACGCAGTTCGGCTCGAACGCGGCGTTGGACGTCGCGCAAGCTCTGAAGAATGTCCGGGGTCTCGATGGTCGGGGCGCAGCAGGTGGTCCGGAGGTCAGCGCGATGTGCCAGGCGCGTACGGCCGCGCGCACGGTCTGCGGCGCGGGTCGTGGGCGAGCGTTGCAATGCAATCACTCGGACGGCGGTCTGAGCACTCGAGGACGTCTACGTTGTGTGTACCGAGAGTCATCGCCCATCATTACAGTCATAGATGGCGGTGTGCGAAGCGGTCCTTCCGTCCCGGGTCAAGACCTACTGCCGGCATGGTGTTCGGTGCATGGCGTGCACGGTAACGCCCCGGGTCGAGTTTGGCGGCCGGGGCACAGAGATTCCAGCGACCCGGAGCGGGAGATGCTGCCGGTGTTAGACCTGTTTCCAATTGATCCGGAGATGACAAGATCAGTGGCAGGGGAGGTTGAGGTGACTGGGGCACTGATGCTGCCCATGTTGAGCCTGGTTTCAGTTGGTCCTACGGTGACAGAACCGATGCCAGTGAATGTCGAAGTGATCGGGGCACTGATCGGGTGTCGAATTGAGTCCACTCGTGCTGCCCTCGCATCGCGCGCGTACACCGGCGAAGCGATTGCACCGCTTGCAGCGCCCGACGTCTCGGTGCTTTACCGGGGGTGAAGCGCCCTACTCACGGTGTTTGTGGTGCGAGGGGAGGGGCCCGTCCTTTTGGGTCGGGACTGGCTGGCGCACCTCGGGCTGGATCTCCAGTTCGTACCTCCAGGTGTGCCGGTGCTCTCTTCGATGCTTTCGTCGAGTACCGAGGGCGAGGTTCTGGCGGCGGGAGCCGCGTCGATGCAACGGGAGCGGCCGTTCGTTGCTGCCTGCAACGGCGGTGTGCGGTTCGGGAGCAGCAGGAGCCGTGCCAGCTCTCGCGATGAGCTCTCGCGCGTCGGCTGCGTGCATGGTGCGAGGTGCGCCGGTGTTGTTCGAGCAGCTTCAACGGGTTGCGGTGAGCCCGTGGCGTTAAAGGAAGTCGCGAGTCACAACATCGAGGCAACAACCAAGAGGCAGACTCGTGATGTGGGTTGTGGGTTGCTGTTCATTGCATATTTGTTTTTCATTGCTCGAGTGATGCGGTTTAACGTTGTTGAAATAAATGCCAGCAGTTCCCGTGTGAGAGTGGGTTTGGCGGAGATCAATCGATGGGATTTGTATTATGATCAATGTGATGTGGGGGCTTTGGGAGCGGTGGGGGCGAATAAAGAGGGTTTATTGGCCTCCAGTTGCCCCAGGCCACGGGTAGTTGTTTTGTCAGGTGCTGGGATTTTATCAAAAGAACGCGCTGTACGGAAAAATGAGTTTGCAATGGTTCAAATGTTATTCCTATTGATTTATGACGAGCCTATGGTTGGAGTATGCTTTGAATGGAGTTGCGACCGTCTAATGGCCGTGGGGGTCTCGGAGATCGACTCGGAGCCGGGACGCTTTCAGCAAGGTCGGACGTGCCTGGCGCCTGGGGCGCGGCTCTCTGGGTTCTCTCAAGGCCGTTTTGGCCATGCGGTGGAATCTCAACTGATTGTGGTGCGTGGGTTGTTGTGGAGTGTTTGTTGCTTCCAGCCCAGGGCGCTGTTCAGCGCCCCCACCAAGGTCAGTCGGGTCTGGCGGTGGCCCCGCGGGTTCCAGACAGCGGGGGTCCGGCCTCGGAAGGTTTATCTGTTTCAGGTCTGGCTGGGGAAGAGGTGCCGCCTTATGGGCCGGAGGTGTTTGATGGTGCCGGGGGAGGTTTGCTGCGGGAGGTCGCCGCGACCTCGCCGAGGGCCATGTAAGCATGAGCCGACTGGGGGCGTTTTCGCTGTGTAGTGCTACTGTGCTTCTCCAGTAGCTCGCTTCACACGTTATATGATGTGATGTGCTTTTATACTTCGCTGTTTTCTTTTTTGTACCTTGTCTGCTGTTATACCGTAGTACTTCATGCTGTTTATGCTTATTATGATGGTGATCATTTAATAATCATAGTTTTAGGAGGGAGGAGTGTGGTATAGCCTGCGGGCATGCAGGGCGGGGCATGATGATGGGAGGAGTGGTCGGCGTGAGCGTCGTGTCTGCCAGGGATATAGGGAATGCGCGCCGCCTGAGGCGTCGTAGTGATGCCATAGTTGCCCGGCTTGTGAGTGTGCTGAGTGCGTAATAAAGGAGAGCTGCGGGCAAGTACGCCCGCGCTCGCGCTTGTGCAACACAGCCCGGCTCGACTGTTCCCCCGCTCGTGTCTGCCTGCTAAGCATCTTCTACACGACACTACGGTTGTCTTTGTGTTTGTATACAAATTGGATTCTTTAATCTGTTGAACTTTTCATGGCTCAGCCAATCCTAATTCTGTTGTCATTCTGTGCACTTGGTTGAGTTCCATCATGCTGCTACCTCCTTCTCGGCTTGGCAGGTACATTCTCGGGATGCATTGATTTTTTTGTTGAATATTTTGTGGATTGTGAGGCGTTTCCTTGTTCTGATATGTAGCTTATTGATTTGTGCTTTTGGCCAATTTATTATTCAGCAGCTGTATTGGAACACTGTGGTACTGCTAATTAGTCTCACCCCGAAGGGGATGCGAGACTATTACTGTGTGTGTGTGTGTGTGTGTGTGTGTGTGTGTGTGTGTGTGTGTGTGTGTGTGTGTGTGTGTGTGTGTGTGTGTGTGTGTGTGTGTGACATTTGATAACAAATAGGGTGGAAATGATCAATATTGAGAAAATTTGACAACAGAAGGCACAGTATGGAGTAAACTTCCAGAAACATTACAACAGAGAGCCACAAAGGGTTGTGGTCACTTTGTGAAATGCAATTTGGGGGGAAAAAATCTTCAACTGTTAGGAAACAGTACAATCAATAGACGTAGAGGAATGGTTGAGTAACGCACATCATTGTAATTGTGAACATTCCGTATTTAAAGTTCTACATCATAAACACATTATCACAGGTGATCTCAGAATAGTGAAAGATAGAAAATTCCGCGCATTACTTACAAAAGGACTAATTATAGTGAAAATAAAAGGATTAACTGAAATAAAGCAGTGGAACTTACAATGATAGGACTGATGGAATGGATGAGAGAACAAATTGATAAACACAAAGTACCAAACACACAAATGGCTTCATGGTTAGAGGAGGTAGAGAAACATGTAAAAAGGAGAATTGTTGATTTGACAAAGAAAAATTTGAATAAATAATCTGAAGGTAATTTAAAACAATTCAGAAACAAGTGATTATTTAAAACAGGTTCAAACACAATACAGTATGTTCTTCTTCCAATTGACAAAGAAAATAATAATATTACATTTTTATGCAAAATATTCTACATTCAAACATTTTTGGAAGAATTGGGCTTACACACTGAACTCTCAAAGACCTACAAAATAAGTAATGATAATAAAATTGACTTGTTGCAACACCATGTAAATCACTCAAAAGCTAGAAGACTTAGTTCCAGATAAACACCAGAAATTAACATTCATTTACTGGATCAAAAAAAAAAAATGTACAAAAACCCTTGTAAGATGAGGTTCATCATCGCAGGTAGAGAATGCAGTTTGAAACCATTGTCAGGCAGTATTACAGGGGTGATGAAACTAATTTATAAATGCTTTTAAAATTACCATGAAAATGCAAGGTTTTATTCTGGTATTAAAAAATTATGGATCATTCCAAACCTGGAAATCGACAGTAGTATCCACAACATTAATAACAAGGGTAAAGCTAAATGTTTATCGACTTGTGTTTTTTTTCACATTATACACAACACATTATAACCACATTGGACAGAACAGTAGATAAAGCATTTTCAGGAGGTAATTAAGTATAAATTAAAGTTTATCAAAAAGAACAAACTGGTCTATAAAGGAAAATCAATATTCATGTAGTTTTTCAAAAAATATACTTGAACAAAGTACACACAGACCCCGACCCCATAGGAGGGAGGATAGGGGGTGGGAAGAGGGCAATGCAGAGTACTTTTGCTAGTACATGAATAAATCTTGCATCAGACATTAAGCGGTAGTAACAAATCCGGTTTAGTAATTTCCTGATTCTATGTTACGACTGAAAGGGGAATGAAAACGAATCCAAAGCCAAGTAAACTAGTCCCATAATACATGATTTTTATACATGTTGTGTCTTTAAAAGAGCCAAAGTTGGAAACGATGCACTCTTTAACTGACATTTTTTAAAGGGATAAGATACCTCCACTCCATTGGTACCATGTGTTTCATATTCATTAGTGTGGTATAACCATACCATCTAATTTTCGTATATATACAGTACCTGTAGAAATGCATAATCACATGCTAATGATGTACAATATGAGTAAAAGACCATCGTAAAAAATACGATAGAAAACTAGAAGAGCACTTGGGAGAGTGTTTCCCTCTGCCAGGCTGAACAGTTTATGTTTTGTATCCCACTGATAGACCAGATCTGAACCAAAATCGAATCGACTTGTTCTTGTCACCTACCCAACTCATCCACCTAGTTTTATCATAAACTCATCCACAACTTTTTGAAATATGGTGATATCATTTTTTGGCCCATCTCTCAACCATGAACAATCACTTAAAAATTTCTCACATCCGAATCAAGGTCAAACAAACAAACAAACAAATGAAAAATCACTCATAGAGTGACAACTTGGCAAAACAGCACAAAGTAGAATGGCATTCGGTAGAGCGCATACCTCTGCCAGGTGGAACAGTTTACGTTTTGTATCCCACTGATGGGCTGGATCCGAACCAAAATCCAATCCGCTTGTTCTTGTCACCTGTTCAACTCATCGACCTTGTTTTGTCATAACTCTTCCACAACGTTTTGAGATAAAATGATATATTTAGTTTTTGGCCCTATCTATCAATTTTAGAAATTAGGCCTGTGTTGACCTTTCAAGTCAATCGAATGAAAACTGAGGATTTCAGATATTTGACAAATTTGTTGACCTTTGGCCTATGTTGACCATTTGGCTTCTTGCTTATGACAAACTCTTCCATGTGGTGAAGTTTCGTGAAGATCGGTTTAAAATTGTGACCTGGAGGCGATAAACATAAAAACAAATGGACAAACAGACAGACAGCATAACGCACACAACCAACCAGTATACTTGAAAAATCTTCGATTTTCGTAAGTAACAGACAGACAGACAGGGGTGAAAACAAAACCTCCTTCCACCTTTGGTGGCGGAGGTAACAAACGCACCAACACTTGAAATTATTGACAACATTACACTTTAATTCAGTGTCCATTTTCACTACAAATCAATTACAATTATCACTTTAATATAAAGTACAGTGAAAAGAGGTTTTTCTTTGTTTCACGTTTGTTTATTTTTCCACCTGATGACACAGTAAATGTAATACAATGTGTTCAATATCTCACCGTGTTTAATGTATTATACAGTATAATACTCAACTGTTGTAAGTCATGTTTATGAAATTTATTATCATATCTATCAGAGTTAATAATGTGTAATAAAATAAAATCATGTTATTTTCCTTGTTCTACAATCCCTCTAACTCACTCCAAGGTTAAGAATGTTAAAATCCAGGTACATTATTTATCCAGGTACATCCAATCCACGGAAAAATAAAAATTGAAATGGGACCATCTATATATTACATATGCACGAGGGGAAGAGGAGATGGTTTTGAGTTGTTCGAGATTCTCCAACTCCCAAGGACAAACAGAGAAATTGTTATTTTCAAACTCATGTTTACTATTCATGTTTTATTTCTGTTTGTCTTTATATCTTCAGATCCATGAGGTTGTGTACATGCCAAGCACAGGTATTAATTAAACATACTTTCCACAATCTGGAAGGTGGAGGTACAGAGGGGTCTTTATTGATCATGTTAAGGTACCAATACATGTCATGGAGAGATGGGATATGGAAGGGGTGGGGGTAGCTCAAATATGCCATTCTTGCATACATAATATGTAGATGGTCCCACAACCTTTACAGCAATTTTTTTATCATCTGCAGGATTAACAGGATAGCTGGAATAGCATCCTATTGATAATTAATAATCGATGAGTAGAATGGTTTTCTGAAATAATCCATTAGACATGCAACATCACAAATCGCACTGATATGTGTAGGCCAATTGATGACTCAGAAAAAAACAAAACAAATGCTATAATATATCTAAACATTTTGGCACACTAAATTCATCCAATAATACTGCTTTGCCATCTTATTGACAATTTATGCTTTCAGGTGAATAACCAAATGATCTGCTATGCAGAAATTGGATGTGCATGTTTTGAAGAGCAGAACAGACTTTTATGCATCTTCCATGATCACAACCTCAGAAACTTTAGTGGCACCTTTATCAACACCATCATCCTCTGATTGCACGTCATCTCACATCAAGCTAGTGCTTCATTGTTAATTTTGAAGATTGACAACTCAAAAGCACTTTCTGAAGATCCTGTTATCAGTCAACATGCCAAAGGGGGACATCTGATCTATAGCTCTACTGTAGAGACCATACAGTATGGAGTAGTCAGTTGGTCCATGAACATTTTCCTCAATACTTCTTGCCATCCATCTCTCACCAACTGACTCATTCCATCCTTGATCTATTCTCTTCCACTAACCACTGATTATTTTCAATTCAACATCTGCATGCAAGCCAAATGACATTGCCGTATGGGACTCATGTCATGATTATCTCAAATTAACATAATTATTGAGGCATTCCTCGCATTTTCCTGTTCCATCTCTGGTATTGCAGGAACTTCTTTCCTGTACTGCCCAATGTGCCTTCACTCAACTCGAACGTTTACTGCAATGATATCATGTTTGTCGTATGTACGTGGTCATCTTCCAGTGGTCATCCCAGAGATTTAACTATAAAAATAATGGGCTGTGCTTTGGCCAACCAAAGAGGGCTTTTTCAAAGGGAGTCGAGGGATTGTTGTAGAATCTACTTTAGAATGTGCTGTTGCAGCAATAGTCATGGGGGTAACATGAGTAAGACAGACTAGTTATGTCATGAATAAACTTTTAGCATAAGTGTGTAGTTTCTGTTTAAAATGATGACCTATGTGGTTCAGAAGCTGATAGATATGATCAAATGAAAGACCAAGAAGGAACCCGAAGAAGTAAAGAGCAAAGATGGAGTCATCAGGAGGAACCTGGATAGGATTTGGGTTTCAGCCGCTACTCCCCTACCCTCAAACCCATCCAGGTGCAGCCAAGTGAGTCTTACAGAAAAAAATTCTGCAAGAATTCACTTCTCCCTAGAGAGATAGATAATGAAAGAAAGGCATAGAGAGTAAAAGAGATGAAAGAGAAGAAAAAGTGATAATTAGAATGAAAAAAGAGAATTGTTACAATAACAGAAAAATTAGAAAGAAATGTGAAAGGAACAAAAATGTCAGCAAGAATCCAGACAGATAGATTTCAGCAGTTACTCCCAGGCTCAAACGCAGAAACATGTACAAGCTCCCTCCATAATGACATCAATATGATACCTCCCTCCATAATGTGTCGAAAAACTTCTGACTATTTCCCCCTCATTAATCCTTTAAGTCGTTCCCTTTGTAATCTGTCTATGTTGCTTTAACAATTCATTTGTCAGCTCTGCCAGCCACCAACCCCCCCCCCACCCCCTACTTGAGGAAGGCAAAAAGCAGGACCTTGCAACGGTGCATAAGGTAAGAGCCATGGTGAGACTGGCCATCTCAAGGACAGCCGTTCAGAGCCACGAGTAACCTTGAAAGCTGCTGTAAGCTATGACAAGCAGACAGCGAACCAATGGGCATGCACCTGTGTACAGTCTTGGAGTAGTAAAAGGCCGAATGGCGAGAGTAAACAGAGTTGAGTTAAGTTACACGATGGAGCTGAGATTCGAGAGCTGCTCTGTGTGAAGTCAACAGTACAGCTCCATTCCCATGAAGCCCAGCGAGCCATGGATAGATACACCAAGCTGGATGATAGAAATGGCTGGGAGCGAGAGAGAGAGAGAGAGAATTGGCCAACAGGCTTTGAGGACGGCAGTCTGAGCGTCAGGAGGGAAGAAGCAGATGAGTGTATGTTTGCCGGTAGCCACTAGTCTAGATGCGATTGACCCTGCCATACCTCTATCGCTGAGAACATCAGTGCCAGCCATATCCACTGCATGCAAACATTGTGTGAGGACCAGGATATTTCAGTCTTGTGACCTCGATCCTTGACTTTAGTGCATGTGAGTGATTGGGCCATAAGGTATTTCTCGGCATCGTTGAATTCTCGCGGGTAAGTAAGGATATAGTTGATAGCAGAGAATTCTCGTTCCCAGTACATTTGCTTCTTTTCCTTCCCTCCATGTCATTTCTCTAATAAATCCTATTTTTCTAACTGGCATGTTGATCTGGTGAGAGGTTCGCATTCGGAGAAGCAATTAACAATATCGGCCAATCCACGGGAATTATAAGTTGGCACAAAAAGCCCTCATTATAGGAGGGTTTAAAATGCAGTGGTTCACCCAAGGTTATCGCTTGGCCCCCATCCTTTGGAAAGGTGAACTGTATGATTGTGACAAATCTTGTTAAAGTTTCTATACAACAGAAACCAAAATAAAGATCTGTTCGGCTTTTCCAGCAGATGGCCTCTTAGGACCATCTGTCACTAAATTGGTGACCGTTTGGGTGGAATATTTGACCATGTGTCCACCCATAATCCACCATAACTTAATTAGGATTGGGATGATAACCCTGGTCCAAATACGATGACTGGAACATTATAAATGGCAGTTGTACAACTTCCAGAGAGAACTGTACAAACTCGTGAGATTGCCATTAACTGTGCTGTTACTGATATTCATTTTCTTCAAAAAAGTTTCTCTTGTATTTTAATACCCAGAGACAAAGGAGAACTTTTTCTAAATGATTTCCACAATTTTTTTTATTACTTTGAGGATTTCAAATTTAGTTCCTCATCTTTATAACATAAACGTGTTTCAAATGCAGTCTTTGTCACTTATTTATGCATGATTTTTACCTTTTTAATTGGGTCGGCATCAAAACATTATACTATATTTAATGTGAATTTTTCAATTTTGAAATTGCACATGCAGATTCTTTTCCTTGAAAATGAGGTTTTAAAAAAATCAGATAAACGAATAACGATGGATGGAATTAACAGAACGATGAACGAAATACGCTAACCACAGTTGCAAAACAGAAGAAGCTGACATTTCAGGTGTTAACCCTTCATCAGAGAAAAGGATGAAAGGTTAACACCCAAATCATCAGCTTTCATTTCCTTCCCTGAGTGGTGAACATACCTCAATCAATGTTCTGTTAATTCCATCCATTGTTCTACCTGTCTGCCGACACAGATTGGCACGAGCCTTCACAAGAAAGATGAGCTCTTCATTGTACTGCAGGTAAAGGTAGACTATATTTCGAGTTATTCATCTGATTGTTGTTTTTGCTGAACCTTGCGAATTGTCTTCTTCCTAACTTCAGCATACAGGGTCTCAGGTTCCTTTTGAGGTCTTGGTTGCATCCAAGATCCAACACCCACAGTTGCATACGCTGTTTCTTGTTCAGTGGACTCCTGAAGAGACAACAAAAGAGAGAAGATTATTTTGCAGGCTGCTCTGGTTAAATTATTAAATATCAAATTTGCATCGCAGCTGAACATCCACACAGCCGAGTTACAAACATTTAGAGTGAGTTACCGTCCACAAACACAAGTGATCAACTATCCATCACATCATACAGGAAAGCCAATCAAACTTTAATGCTTCACATCATGCAGGAAAGGAACAGCAAAATACAACATACAGAAGAGGAGAAAAATATTTCACGAGGAAACCACACTCCGTCATTTTAAAAATTCAAGAAGAAGTTTTAGTTTCATTCCCACCTTTAAGTCAGTCCTATGGTATTTCGTACTGCACCAAAAAGTTTCCAAAACATTAAAAAAGAAAATTGTATATGTAGTTGAGGCTTGTGGAAGAGCTAGTACATTGAACAGATCAGGACCATCCATCCATTGGGACCATACTCTGTGCAGAGCGTTGGTGCTGCCTAAGCAGTCTCCTGGGCTATTGGGCACAATCCTGTACTGGTCACCACTCTGACACAGGATACCAGCAAGCAGGCACTCAATTTGCCAATCTCAGAAGATGAAAGGCAGAGTCAACCCCACCTGGTATTAATTCAAAAGCTGAGCCGGATTTGAACTCAGGATCCTAGGATCCCAAGCCCACCACCCTAACCATGAAGCCAACACCAGACATGCTCAGGACATAACAGGACAAAAGGAACAGTGGAGATAGGGGGGAATCATTTCTCCACTGAAATCTCTTTTACGTCCTCCATCCCCTTGATTCTCATCAGAAGGCTCTTTTTAATGGTTCAGGAGATGTTACAGTAAGCTCCCATTCACAAAAATAAGTGATTAACCATCCTTGCACATCAAATAGGAAAGTCAATTCAATTTTAATCCAACGCATCATGCATTCCACCCACACATCCTACATCCGCTTGAGTTCTACCAGAAAGTTTTGTTCGCCTCCGCTGACAAAGTCGTTGGTGGCATTATTTTTTCGGGTTGTCTGTCCATACTTTACGTCCGTCCATGCAAAATTTATCAGTTTTCTCTGCAACCACTCATCCGATTGACACATTGTTTTTACCATAGGTGCAATTACTCATGGAGAATGTTTTGATGATAATTCTGACGGCATAGGTCACATGGTGTGGCAGCCATGTTGGAAAAAGGAAAAACTTTGGACCTCCAGCTGTATCTCCGAAACCGCTCAATGGGAAAAATTGAAACTTGGCACATGTGAAGTACACATGGGAAACAAGTGTAATTTTTTGATGATGTCATTGGTGGCTTTGTTATGACGTCATAATTGCATTCGTTGAATGCTTTATCTGATCAGTATGAAATTTTTGAGTGTCATCTTGGGCGAAATTGTATGGGGAAAAAAATTGATGACATCATTTGTCACGTGGTTCAGCAGCCGTATTGTTTTTAACATAAAAGCCTTCTCCGAAACAGCTGAACAGATCGAGGGGAAACTTCACCCACAAGTTCCCCAAGCCTTGAGGATACCAGGGTGTTGATGAATTATTATTTATAGGTCACATGGTCTGGTAGCCATATTTTATTGAACGGAAATCTTTAAAAAATATATTTCTCTTGAATCGCTTCATCAATCGAAATGAAACGTCACCATTATGATCTAGCAGTCATTAGGAATATATGTTTTAAATTTCAACCTGATCAGACACATGGTCTGCAGACAGAATTATTTAATATATTGAATCTGGGTTCAGGGATTTAAATCAAATTTGGTACAAGTATGTATAATGATGTAATAATGTGGGCAGAGGCATATCTGATGACATTGTGACATCAAAGAGTGTCCTTCTAGTTTTATATAGTTTCGAAGACTTTCAGTTTAGCTTTCATGCAAATAATTGAATGTTAAATCCCCTTCAAAGAGCTAAGCAAATTACCTCTTACCTGAAGTTCACCAGCTATTAATTAGCTGGCTAGGCTTTTGCTCACCTTTGTTAAGCTGCTCGGTGTAGCCAGCTGTGTTTTTACTGACATTCTGATCGTGACGTAATAGGACCCCTAAAACGAGCTTCGTTTCCAGATGCTTAGGATCCAACTCCTAAATAGTGCTGCTTTCAGAGTGTTTGAAACTAGAATCACTTAGGTGCCAGTCCAGTGTCCTCAGCACTATGGTGCCAAAAATAGTAACACCATGCCAGTGTCCTGTAGATAATTGTGGTTCATGTGAGATCATAGATCTAGTTTGTTCGTCTGTTTCCCTGTGCATCATGATGTTACTCTACTTCCTCTGACATCTTGTTCTTTCATCAGCCTTGAAACTTGTTGATTTGTGTGAGAAAAAAAACATTACTTTCCAATGCTGCGAGAAAAGCATCATCATCAATTTGTACATTTTGTGCAGCAATTCTTCTTTGTCCAGGAAGTTGTTTGAGGTTGCTTGTAACGGGGCTCAGAGCCAGGTTCCATACTGGAATAGTAATTATCAGACCATAATTATAAAACAACAAGGTAAACAGAGGTAAACACAATAGTCATTGGTGAATAGCATTATGTAATGGCACTGGAATCCCCCCCAATCCTCCCTCCCTGCAATCCTCCCTCCCTGTTACCTACACCCTGCACCCCACCCTGTTGCATGAGCATTAGGGGCATAAATTATGGCTGGACGTGGTGACCTCTCGTTCATGCTTTTAGTTTACCATACATTTATTTTACAGAAAACAAATAAATTGTACACAAAAGCTGATGGGGAAAACTTTCAAAAAGAACACGTAAATTGAGCAGACGATTGTTTTCCAAGTGGTGGCACAGTTTTAATAATGAGTGAAGCGCATTTTACTCAGTTGTGGAAGAGGTAACAAAAGACGCAAGTGGACCGCGTCGTGAGTAACAAAGCAGATGGAAATCGGATGATGTTTCACAAAATGGCCACAGGAACGGCTTGAGGGAGGCACGTTCCATTTATGCTGATGGACTTGATTAAACCTTAGTAATAATTTTAGTTGACATGTGATTAGATTTTTTTGGGTCCGTCTTTGTAACACTCGACCAAAACAAAGCCAATGGAAATCTGACGCAACAAATCAGGGCAGTGTATAATCAGCAGAGGCCTACAGGCCTAATGTCTTTGGCCCACCAGAAAACCAAGATGGTGGCCAAATTATTTTGTCAAGATACAATGGTGGGTGGAGTCAAGTGACAAATGTGGGTGGGGTCTGGCAGCTGTCCGACCAATGTGTGCACATTTCTAAAATTGACCCCGAACAACAACTCAACCACAACAGCAACAACAACCATGTGGAGCTCTTGTAGACCTGCAACACGTCGCAGGTAAAAACCTGTCTGAAGGCCATGCATAGTTTTAATGATGTACTTTACTGATTGCAATTGTACTGGCTGCGCTCTTTTCACTGTGCATGTCCACAGATTATGAGGGTTGTATTTAGTGTTCATGATTGCAATTGCTAATCCACTCAGTCGTTCTTGTGATTGTTTTGCGGCAAGTGGATCCATGATGCAACCATGGTGCACATTATTCGGAGATCGTCAAGTGGGCGTCTGAGACCATGAAGCAGTCTCCAACCCATGACAATATACAATGGAACTTGCTTGTGTTGTCTCAACATCTCAGGATCCATTGAGGAAGCTGCACAGCTAATCGATTCATTTTATCAAATATATTCATTTGGGACAAGTGAGATAAAGAATGAAGCAAATAAGATGAAATAAAAAACAAACCAAGGTTTTCATTGGTGAATTGGATATTTCATCATTGTCTGAAGTCCTGGATTTCTTTATTTGGGCTGAAAGAGAGGGAAAACAAGATCGATAAATGAATGTCTTAGAAATAGTTGAGGACATGTTCAATACCGGGGGTGGGGGCGGGGGGTTAACGACTAAAATGGCCGCCAGTCTACCAGTCAGCCATCTTTGATCAGATTGCAAAATATAGTGAAGTGCATTTGTATGCCATCATGTACTGTGCTTTTGTAAACTTTTAATAAAATCGGACCATGCATGCCTGAGAAATGGTTGGGGACACATTGAATCACAAAATAGCCGCCAATCAGCCATCTTGGACCTGATTTGAAACAAAATGTCGTGCATATATATATATATATATATATATATATATATATATATATATATATATATATATATATATATATATATATATATATATATATATATAAAAGCCATCATTCATGATCTATGTGAATGATTAAGATTGGTAAATGCACGTCCGAGAAATGGTTGACGACGTGTTCGACACCGGGTTTTTTTTACAACTAAAATAGCCGCCAGTCGGTCATCTTTGATTGCATCATGAAACAAAATGATGTGCATATGTATCATCATATGTGTCAAAGACAACACACCATCATGTGTTATCTCTGTGCTAAATACAAATAAAATCGGTCCAAACATGTCCGAGATATGGTTGCGGATGCATGCACACACACACGGACACGAAAAGAGACCAATCCTAAACCCCGTTTCGGATTAAGTCTAACGGGGGCTAATAGAGTGATGTTAAAAGCAATGTTTTATTGAAACTTGCCATCTGAGACAATTAACATCATGATAAATGAACAATGTTTAGTGCTTTTCATTTTGAACAAACTCTCAAAGAGCTTTAAATAGAAGGATAATAAAAACTGAGAATGAGCAGAGAATTAAAATTGACATGAACAAGGGTAGAGATAAAGAAAAAGCAATCTTAGAAAGAAGACTTTCAAAGAGATTTAAACCCTGTGAACGATGAGGCAATGCAGATTTTAAAAGGCAAAGAGTTCCACAGACTGAGTTTAAAAGTTATTAACATAGTTTTAAATCAATCTGTTGATTGACTTACAGCCAGGGAGCACCTTCAGAGTTGTAGTTATGTCCAATTTCTGAGCCTGAATCACGAGAGCATGGTTGCTATATTTTACAGGAGTTGCAAGGGCTTGAGAAAAGAAGCAGGCAAACCTATCAGCAGGGAAATGCAGTGGACCAAATGTGATGTCATGAGAGCGTGAACCAAAGTTTCAGTTGTCTTCTAGTTCACGCATGTGCACATCTTGGCAACATTGTGAAAATTGAAGAAAATAGATTTGTTGAACTTAGCAATGTCCAGAATGAAGGAAAGAGTTGGATCTTTGGTGACACCTAAGTTAAAGACCAAAGAATATCAGTGATCAAGTCTTGATTCCCAACTCTCAGTTTCTGAAGTTGAAGCATTCCAAGGACCGATGAATTGCATGTGGGTCCTCTGGCTTTACATGCATCCAATGGACGGTGCACACATTGATGTATCGCCCTGCATGCAAAGCACCATGGTAACAATTTATAGCTAGGCCTGAAATTCGAACCCATGTGAGACAGCTCTGAGGTGAATTTGGCTACTTCGAGGCTGTCCTATCACCCCCATCTTAGAGATGAAAGGTAAAAGATAAATAGTTCTGTAATTTTGAAGGTGATTTTATAGGGGTTTCAACCCCAACAGAGTTTCCTGCTGAGAAAATAAGAAGTCTCAATCATGTACTGTCACTTTTTATTCAAAGTTTGTATGACCAACTGACTTCCACAGATACAATTCCCAAGACCACACACCAATAACTCGGCCTTCCGCCCAAGCATAACGTCATCCCCTTGAAGTCGCATGTTACAACTCTACACTTCCCCCCACCATCATGAGCTAAGGGAAAAGAAAAATAAATTACAGAATAACTGCAAACATGAAATGAAACAAAGTGGAATTAGAACAAGCAAGCAGCTCTACTCAATCACTTAGATCTGCTTCAGCTGATCAACATGGGCACGACGAATAGTACCCAAGTTGAGATCACGGAGAGTACAATTAATGGGTTGGTCATCTCAACAGCTTCAAAAGGTCCCACCCATTGTAGTACAAGTTTTGCCATAAATGCTTAGTTGCGTCAGATTGGGAAAAGTTCTTCAACATCACATGACCACAGCTGGCTGCACAGGGTGGCCTATGTCGCTGGTGTAAACCTCATCTGGGCTGCATTTGCCTTGTCTGCCTGAGTCTGTACAGCAGCATGCAGTCAATTTCTACTTTCTTCCTTCAGATTGAAACCAAACATATCCTGCACAGGTGCAATCTTAGTGGTGTCATGGCAAACAGAATTCAGCGCATATGCAAATTCAGAAACATGATCTCTCTATCGAGTGCAGCCTGTGGCTGCTGGTTGCATCATTGGTTGGGCGCAGCTATGCTGCTGATGCAGTGTCCCCCTTACCAGTATACTGGTGCTCATTTTGCTGACCTCGGAAGGATGACAGGCTGAGTCAACCTCCTGGTGTATTTAAATTCAGCGGCCAATGGGGCTTGAACTCAGGACCCTGGGATCCCAAGCCACCACCCTAACCACTAAGCCAACACCATGCTTAGAAACATGATGAACCCATGACATATGATTAGTGTCTATGTGTGCTTGGATCATACCTTTCAAATTTCTATTCACACATTCTATCCAATTAGCTTGAGAGTGATGTGGCGAAATTAATATCTGTTAAGCATTCCACTCAGCACAAACAGCTGCCAAGGCCTTTGAAGTGAATTGTGATCCGTTATCGGTAACCAGTCATTGAAGTGGACCATAGCGACAGAAGATCTGGCATACAAATATTGAAGCAACGACTTGACCAGAAGATGATTTCAGAAGGAAAACTTCAGTAAATTTGGAAAAATAGTCAATGATGATGAGAAGATAGATATGACCGGCATAACTCTTGGGAAAAGGTCCCATGAGGTCTACACCCAGAACCTCCAGAGGTTGCTCAGATATTGAAGACTGCATGTTACCAACAGGACATTTGTATACAGGTTTCATTGCTTGACAAATAGTACAACTCCTTATATAACGACGAATGTAGGCCCACATCCGTGCCCACCATAAACAATTCATCGTAAAATGACTGAGGGTTTTCCGGTAACCCAAGTGACCTGCAGTAGGCTTATAATGGTACTCGTGAAGCACACCTGGACTCAGTGACGCTGGAACAACAGTAGCTCGATGATTCCCGACCTTGCAGTATAACTTTGAATCCTGAATAACATACACTTTTGAGTCAGCTGAAAGATTCCTACTTGTTTCAGGACTATCTTACCACAGACATGAATCTTATCAATTTTCCAAAAAATTGTCATTATGTTGATAATTCTCCAAATTCTCCAAACTCAACTGCACATCCACAGCAAAAGGTAAAACTTTGGGCCTAAAATTAGATGAACATCCGGTACATTCATATTCTTCAATGCATGGTAAATTACAACGAGATATATTTACACAGAAGAGGTGATACCACTCCTCACACACATTATACTGATTCCAGTCCACTTTTTGCAAGAAAGGAGAGTGCAGAATGCAACAGAGATCTGCAGCACACAGACTGTCAATCTCTGCAGCAAGCTGTGGTACTGACTGGATCAGGCTGGCATACAATCCCTTGTGATGATGACAATATAGTCTTGAGTACTGACTGTGCTTCAGATGTTGCCAAAACTGCCACTGGGATCAACTGTCATGTGGGTGGTGACGATGTCACAACCGTTGTATTGGGCTGTGGAGAGGTTGATGACGCCACAGGCCGCGGAGAGGTTGATGATGTCTCTGCATTGGTGGCTAAGCGAGTCAAGACCATGACTTTTCTTGAACATGACAAAGCATCAGGAACCTGATGAGTCTTTCCAAGCCCATACTTGACAGTGATGTTGAAGTCTTGAATATTTAAGACCCATCCATTAGGCCAAATGACCTGACAGCTTGGCCTTACTAAAAGCCAACATAGGGCCTGATGGTCGATGATGACTGTAGTGTGGACTCCTTCAACAAACGGATGACAGTTTTCTAATGCCCAGATAACGGCCAAACACTCCCGCTTGGTAGTTGTATAATACCTCTCCTCAGAGCTGAGAGATTTACTACCATAAGCAATAGTGATGAGTTCCAGTTGCTGACACTGTAACAACACTGTGACAAGGCCATAGTTATTATCATCATAGTGGATCTCATATGGAGAGTCTAGGTAAGGAAACTACAAAATAGGGGCCATCATCAGAGACATTTTCAAAGAGCTGAAAGCCTGCTCATGTATGTCAGCCCATAGCTACTCCTAATCCTTTTCATTGAGACAATACAATGATTATACAACATCAGTGTAGTGGGGAATGAACTTCTGATACCAGCCCACCATGTCAAGGAAACACTCCAATTTATTGAAGGATGTGGGTGCCAACTGAAGAGATGCAATGCCCAATATATTCAATGTCTCACATGAAGAAATTACCTTTCTCAAGATTCAGGGTAAGACCAGCCTTGGCAATCCTTTTAAATATTTCATCCAAGGCAGCCAATTGTTCTTCCACGGTATGGGAGAGAACAACAATATCATCAAAGTACATGTGGCATGTCTTGCCAATGAGGTCCTGCAAATTATTCACCATGCAACGCTGGAAGGTTGATGGACCATTCTTTAGAGCAAAACTCATCACATGAAAATGGAAGAGTCCTTCTCCAAAAATGAAAGATGTCTTCTCCAGGTCCTCTTCAGCAACAGACATCTGGAAATAACCACTGCACACATCTAATTTGCTGAAAATCTTGCACCCATGGAGAGATTTGAGGATTGAGTCAATTGTTGGAATGGGATAGAAAACAGTTCAATTTTTGGTAATTTACACAAACGGAAATTACCAGATGACTTGCCTCCTTTAGGAACAGCGACACATGGAGAGGTCTAGGCCAAGTTGTCTGGTTCTCACACACCATCAGCAAGCATCAGATTGATCTGTTCCTTGATGACATTCCACTTTGCAGGGGAAACATGGTAGTGCTGGGACTTGACTGGAGAGGCTGCATTGACCAAAGTTATGGAATGTTGCACAAGGTCAGTGCTGCCGAGTTTATCCGAGAAAATGTCCTGGTACTTATACATTAATATTTCAAAGGCAGTCTATTCTGAGGGTGAAAGTTCAATCCCCTTTTGGACAATACTGTTGAGGAGTCAGAGATCTCTTCTGGAAGATAGGCTCAAACAGGTCCATCATCCGGGAAATTGGACTGGTCTTCAATAATGGCCATCAAGGGACCCCCATCCTTGACAAAAGGCCAGAGAATAGAGAATACATTGTTCTGACCTCTGCACCCAGTATGATCCAGAAGTGAAGTCCATAACCAGACCAAGGGGCTTGGCACCATCACAACAAATGATGACATCAACATCCTACAGTGGAGCAGACATCCTTACCACTAAATAATGGACTCCCTCAAGGTTCCGTCCAAACCCCCACCCTCATTAACCTCTATGTCAGTGAACTACTGGCGATGACCTCCTTGAAACTTTCCTATGTTGATGGCATCGCATTCGTAGCTCAGGGCCCCAACCTAAAATCTGTTGCGGACCAACTCACCTGAGATCTGGGCAGACTGGAGTACTTACACAAATGGAAGCTCTGTCTGAAGCCCAACAAAACAGCAGTCTGCACCCACCATCTTGATAACTGCACAAAAAATGCAGATTTAGATGTGACATTCTGTGGTATGAAACTTTAAAATGTCCGTGATCCAAAATACCTTGGGGTTACATTTGCCCTGACCGTGACCCTCAAAGAACACCTGCAAAAATATAAGGAGCAGATCAGGGCACGGATAAACCTCATCCAGAAACTGGCCGAAACATTGTGGGGAGATGGCATGAACACCTTATGCATGGCAACTCTTGCTCTTATGTACTCGACTGCAGAGTATTGTGCACCATTCTGGCTAGCGAGTGCCAATGTGAAGGCCATGTTCAGTTAAACTCCACTATGAGAACAGTGTCTGTAACCCTCAAGTCAACAAACACTGAGTGGCCCCCTGTCTTCTCCAACATTGCTCAGTCAGCCATCTGAAGGGATGTGCTGTCATCCCAATACTTCAGCCACATTTTGACTACCAAAATTCCAGCCCAGCGCCTTCTCGTTGAACATCCGCAATGCCACCTCAAGTCCCGAAAGCCACAATGGAACTGCACCATACTACTTATCGGAACCTATCAAAGCGAAGCCGACTTCTGGACGGCCAGCTGGGAGGCTGCCACAGCTCCTAATAAACATATTGTACGTAATCCAACCATTGCTCCACACAGTTTCAGACTCCCATGTTGGCAATGGACAGCCATCAACAGGTTCCGCACTGGATAGGGCTATTGCGGCAGCACCCTCCACCAATGGAGGATAAGGCAAGACGTGCTTTGCGATGGAGGAGTCCAGAAGATGGGGCACGTCAAGTCGCACTTTCCCTTCTGGCAGCTATCGGGAGGACTTTCAGCTCTCCACCAACTTACTCGTGGGGCAGCCACATGACTGCAGAACCTAGACATTCAACTTAAATTCACCCCATATTGGCCATATACAAGAAGAGGAATTGGAGCAGAATAGAATGTAATTTGGGCAGTCACACCAGCAGTCTTTACAGAGACTTGGGTTGATACCATGGTATGCAGTGAATTGCTGTAAACGATCAAAATATTATCATCATCCTGCTCAAAATGTAGGCCCAAAGTGTAGGTCATTTCTGGGCTGATTAGGGAAATGCAGAATTCAGAGTCCACAAATGTGGACACAGACTTTCTCCCATTGATCAGCTGAATATATGGATCATCTTGCTGATGTCTCAGCTGAATTCGTAAAGCATACGTTGGCCTGTGGTGACCTGCCAAAACGGTAGGGGGCCTGTTGCCACCAGGAGATGTCCTGCCTGGGAAATCTGACCTCCTGTGGCAAATTTACCTTCACTGATGACACACCACTGATCGTCCATGGCCCTTTTGAGGTCAAGTAGCATTGACAACATGGGGGGGGGGGGAGGGGCTGAAGTGCTGAATTGTGTAGAACTGGGATTGATGCTTCCACCAGACAGGAGTGCAGGTCAGATCAGGTATGTGAGCATGCGCCAGAGCAGCACGTCGCTGCATCCACTTTCCGCCGGTACTCCAGGGGCCTCCGTCTGGCCATCCCCCAGGCAGATGCCTGGCCCATCCCCATCTCCTTGAGATACTGATCAACCTGATGCAATGATGAGGCACGTGGTCGGCCCATTTGCCTCATCCACTCACGAGGCTCCCTCACTCAGAGAATCTGGTGAGCAGGATCAGCATCAGGAAAACGAGCCACATGTCCATACAGCCACAGCTGATGCTCACAGACTATGCAGGTAACAAATCTCATTTGAGTCTCTCAGCAACTGCTCGTTGGACACAAAATCCAAAATCACAACTCCAAGACTTGAGAGCAGCGAGAAGTCTCCTTTGGGGCTCCCTGTTGACGTTCTCAAAGCTAAGTTTCCGGTTGTTATTTGTCCCGTTTTAACTGTTTAATTTTCTCACCTACATGTTACTGTGTGTTGCTAGTTCGGTTTTGTTTCAAAAATCGTGCTATTTTGTGAGTATTTTTGTCGACGTTCTTACCTGTGCTTGAGGCCTAGGCCTAGGCTTGAGGCCTACCGGTTCCACTCGGTGTTCGATCGTTGTTTTTTTGTTGTTTGTTTGTTTTTTCTCCCCATTACCTTCAATTTCTATCCTCCCCATTACCTTCAATTTTGATCCTCCCCACTTTCCAAACATCCCCCATTCTCCCAACTAATCTCTTTCTTATCTCAACAAAAACAAAAACAAAAACAAAAACAAAAACAAAAACAAAAACAAAAACAAAAACAAAAACCCTACAACAACAACAACACGCTCACCTTCTCCCGATTTGCTTCTTCTTCTTCCTCTTAACTTCCTCCTCTTCTTCCTCGATTTTTTTTTTTTTTTTTACACTTCCATGACCGAATCTGTTGAACTCTCTCATATATTAATATTAACAACAACAACAACAACAAAAATATATATATATATACCCAACAACAACAACAACAACACGCTCACCTTCTCCCGATTCTGCTTCTTCTTCTTCCTCTTAACTTCCTTCTCGTCTTCTTCCTCGATTTTTTTTTTTTTTTTTTACACTTCCATGACCTAATCTGTTGAACTCTCTCATACATTCTTTTTAACAACAAAAACGATCTTATAATGCTTCATCTTCCTCTCTCACACATGTGGTACTCTTTACTGTTTCACAATGCACTACTCTTCTGCTATTTTAACAGACTGCTCTCATTTCGACCTCTCCTTCATTCCTTGCCTAAAAAATCCAACTATTACAGCGCTTCTTCTCTCCATGCTCTGAATTCGCCTTCATTGCATCCATCAAGAATTGTGTTAAATCGCATCTCTGACCTAAAACTTTTAAAAACCACAGTTTGCCATGGATGCTCGCTTTCCATCAAACATTCTTTTTTTCAACTTCAGTGCCAACTCACCCCCTCACCCCTCACTCTCACTCTCAAAGCAACCATCCCACTCTTCTCCCTCCAAGCCTCCCTCTCAGCTCTCTCAAAAATTCCCCCTCACCTTTCTCCCACCTTTCATCCCCCTCACTCTTCCTTCTCAAGGTTGCCCCCCCTCTCATCCACCAACCTGCCTCCCTCCACTGCCCTCTCACCTCGATCTCTCCACTCCACCTCCTCAAATCCTCAACTGCCTTTTTCCTTGTCTCTTGTCCCCCTCTCCCCCAGCACCACAGAGCCTTTTCTCCTCCTCATTCGGCCTTCTCCCCTCGCTATTCTGCAATACCCCACACTCCTTCAGCAACCCTCCTTACCTGCCCCCCTCGTCCCTTGTCCTACCCTCCCCCTCCCCCTCCACCTCCTGCACCCAAAGCCTCCTCCCCTTCCTCTTCATTAAAAGTGTGGACCTCAAATATCCGGGGCCTTCGCTCAAACCTTTCAGATCTTTCCATACAGGTTGCCACTGACAAACCAGACATTATCTGCCTAACAGAAACTTTCCTCTCCCAAGACGTGTCTGACTCCCAAGTATCTCTCCCTGGCTACTCCCTCTTACGGTATGACAGACCTGAGCCTCGTCCTGGTGGAGGTGTTGCTCTCTTCATCAAAGACTTTATTCCTCACTCTCCATGCACTGCTCACTCCCCCACACCCCAGGAATACCTCTGGCTTTGGCTTCCCCTCCACTCCCACCTCATGTTTATATGTGTACTGTACCGTCCACCGAACAGTGATGACTCCATCTACACCTCACTATCCGAAAACATGGACCATCTTCTATCTTCTCATCCAAACTCTCTCTTCCTCTTATGTGGCGACTTCAATTGTCATCACGCCAGTTGGCTAGGTGTGGGTACATCTCTCACCTGCCATGGCACCTCAGCAAAAGCTTTCTGCGACTCATTGGGACTGACTCAATCGGTCAACTTCCCGACCCGGATCTCAACCAATGGTACTCCATCTCTTCTGGATCTGATTTTGACAAATTTCCCTGACAATATCTGCTGCTCTTCCTTCGCTCCAATTGGTTCTTCTGACCACGTCCTTGTCAAAGTGGACATCTCTCTGGCTGTTATCAGAGAACCACCTCACTGCCGTCGAGTCTGGCATTTCACTCAAGCCGACTGGCAGGGTCTCCGAGCAGCCATCAAACTTACAGACTGGTCTCCTATCACTACTTTCTCAAACATCAACTCATCCTGGGAATTCTTTCAAAGAAACTTGCTCTCCCTCATGCACAGATTTATCCCCTCTCGTGTTCAGTTGTCCTACCCTTCCTCCTGCCCTTGGTTTACTGAAGCTTGTGGCGAGGCAGTTGTCCTGAAACAACTTGCCTTTGCCTCATGGAAAGCAAACCCAACTGAGGGCAATCTCAGTTCTTTCCACAAAGCTCGGAACAAGTGTGTATCTACCCTTAGGAGAGCCAGAAAACAACATCTTTCTCATCTCAAGTCTGAACTCTCAAACCTCTCTCCCTCATCAAAATCCTGGTGGCGTTTAATCAAATCTGTTTCTGGTGTATGTTCCCCCTCCATCCCCTCCCTTACCTCAAATGGCCGCACTGCTGATTCCACACGTGATAAAGCTGAATGTCTAAACTCGGTGTTTGCAGCTAAATCTTGTGTCCTAAACCCATCTCTATCTCTACCCACTTTACCCAGTCGCACCCAACTGTCCCTGGACTCTGTATCCTTTTCTCCTGACAAGGTGGAGAGCTTGCTTTCAAACCTCGAGTCAGATTCTGCAACCGGTCCAGACGGCATCAGCCCACGTGTCCTCAAAGCCTGCTCTTCTGCTCTTGCTCACCCTCTCTCTGTTCTATTCACCCTCTCATTTGCCCAAGGTCATCTGCCATCTGCTTGGAAATCTGCTAACATCACTGCCCTGCATAAAAAGGTGCAAAAACAGATCCCTATAACTACAGACCAATCAGCCTTCTCCCAATCATCAGCAAGGTGATGGAATCCATCATCGCCTCAGATATGAAATCCTTCCTCTTCTCCAATGGCTTGATTTCCAATCATCAATTTGGTTTCAGACCAGGTCACTCTACCCTGGATATGCTGCTTCTGCTCTCCCATCAATGGATGGAGGTCCTCAATGCCAGACAGGAAATCCGAGCCGTATCCCTGGACATATCACATGCTTTTGACACAGTCTGGCACCCTGCCCTACTCACCAAACTCTCTTCCCATGGTATTCAAGGCCATCTCCACTCATGGCTCCCAGACTTCCTCTCCTGTCGCAGTCAACGTGTGGCCCTAAATGGAGTTCTTTCATCCCCTCTTCCTGTGCAGGCTGGAGTTCCTCAAGGTAGCGTTCTGGGCCCTGTTCTTTTTCTGGTTTTCATCAATGATCTCTCGGACTCTCTGGAAAATTCTCTATTTCTCTTTGCCGACGACTCCACCCTCTGCCGTACCATCTGTCATCCCTCAGACCGGCAAGCAGCAGCTTCTTCCCTCACTGCAGATCTGGATAAAATCACAAACTGGTCCAACACGTGGAACATGTCTTTCAATCCAGACAAATCTCACACTCTCACTATGTCTCTTCGAAAGGACCGTTTACAAAACCCCCCCATCCACTTTCTCAACAATCCTCTGGAAGAAGTCTTTTCTTTCAAGCTTCTAGGTCTCACTATCTGCCATGACCTTTCCTGGGAAAGTCACATTTCCAACCTCGCCTCAAAAGCCAGTCGCCGACTGGGAATCCTCCGTCGTGCTAAGTCCTTCCTCGGCCCTCTTGAGCTCCTGACCACTTACAAAGCTTTTGTCCGTAGCCTGATGGAGTACTGCTCTCCCCTCTGGGCTGGTGCTCCTGCCTCCCACCTTTCTCGGCTTCACGCTGTCGAAACCAGGGCATTTAAGATCATCGGCATCTCCCGCAATGAAGCTGAGTCTTTGGGCCTCTCACTCAATCACCGCAGGTTGGTCGGTGGTCTTTCTGTCTTCTACCGACTCCTCTCCAGCCTTGCCCCCCCTGCTCTCTCTCTGCGATTTGTGCCCACCACATTTCCACAGGGCGCTCAAGGTCCGCCAACAACCCCCTTCTGGTAAAACTACCAAAATCACGAATCACTGCTCATCTTCACTCTTTTATTCCTCTTTTTTCCCGCCTTTGGAATAAACTTCCTCACTCTATTCTTTCCCATTCTTCCCTCCAGGCTTTCAAAACAGCTGTTCACCACCACCTCTTATCTTCCCCCATCCAAATCCTCGATATTTTCTACCCCCGATAATCCACCCAAGCCCACTTCTTTCATTTCTCCTGCTTTCCTTCCTGAAAGTCCCTGAAATGTCCATCTTCTCTTCGCCATGTTCCCCGTCCCATCCCCATCCCTCTCCCTTCCACAGTTCACCTAATGTGTCTGTTCCCCAGTGTTTTGTCCCTTCCACTCCCGCCCCTCTTGTCTCATGCCTCCTTGCTGTGAGTTGTGTGTTAGCTCTCATACGAGCCTCGACCAAGGTATACAAAAAAAAAAAAAAAATCCGACCAGCGATAGCCAAGGATTTACCGAAGAGATCTGGTACCAAAGGAATTAAGTTGCCATCTCAGATCCCTGGTCAGAGTCCAAGTCTCACATCCGTAGAGCAAGACTGGAAGCATCAAGGACCTGAAGACTTGGACTTTCGTCCTCCTGTACAGGTACCGGCAGTGCCACATCCCATGATCCAGTGAATCCATGACTCCCCAGGCCGGACCCAGACATCTATTGACCTCTGACTCACAGCAAGCAGAGACATGAATATCACTGCCAAGGAAAGTGAATCTCTCCATGATCTCAACATCCTCACCACAAACAGGTACAGACAAGATAGCAGCATCCAAGATGTCATTGAAAGCCTGGATCTTAGTTTTGACCCAGGAAACCTGTAATCCCAGTGGCTCTGACTTCTCATTCAGCATCTCGAGGGCCCCCATAAGGATATCTTGAGTCTCTGCAAAGATGACTGCATCATCTGCAAAATCAAGGTCAGAGACCTTGACATTCCCAAACGATGCACCGCAGCTTGATCTCTCTGACATCCTCCCAATAATCCAGTCGATACAGGTACTGAAAAGTGTGGGGGCGAGTACACACTCCTAACAAACTCCAGTGACAACTGGAAATAAGTCAGAGATGGTATCACCACATCTCACAGCACTCTCAGTTCCAGAGTATAGTTTAGACATCAGATTGATCAGTTTTGGTGGGACCCCACAAAGACCAAGAATCCTCCAGAGGGCACCCCGATTCACTGAATCGAACGCTTTGCAGAGATCACCATAGGCTGCAAGCATCAACATTGGAGGCCGAAACTCTCGTCTGTGTTCGGTGAGGACCCGAAGAGCTTTAAACATATTAGAGCGATTTCTGTATTAAATTTCAACATGTAAGAGCGATTTCTGTGTTAAATTTAAGCATGTGAGAGTGATTTCTGTAGTAAATGTCAACATGTTGGAGTGATTTATGTATTAAATTTAAACATGTTAGAGTGATTTCTGTGTTTAATTTAAACATGTTAGAGCAATTTCTGTGTTGAACTTATACATGTTGGAGCGATTACTGTAGCAAACTTACACATTATATAGTGATTTCTGTAGTAAAATTAAACATGTTGGAGCGATATCTGTTTTAAATTTAAACATGTTAGAGCGATTTCTGTATTAAATTTAAACATGTGAGAGTGGTTTCTGGATTAAATTTTAATGTGTTGGAGTGATTTCTGTATTATATTTAAACATGTTAGAGTGATTTCTGTATTAAATTTAAACATGTTAGAGCGATTTCTGTATTAAATTTAAACTTGTTAGAGCGATTTCTGTATTACATTTAAACATGTTAGAGTGATTTCTGTATTTAATTTAAACATGTTAAAGTGATTTCTGTATTACATTTAAACGTGTTAGAGCAATTTCTGTATTACATTTAAACATGTTAGAATGATTTCTGTATTAAATTTAAACATGTTAGAGTGATTTCTGTGTTTAATTTAAACATGTTAGAGCAATTTCTGTGTTGAACTTATACATGTTGGAGCGATTACTGTAGCAAACTTACACATTATATAGTGATTTCTGTAGTAAAATTAAACATGTTGGAGCGATATCTGTTTTAAATTTAAACATGTTAGAGCGATTTCTGTATTAAATTTAAACATGTGAGAGTGGTTTCTGGATTAAATTTTAATGTGTTGGAGTGATTTCTGTATTATATTTAAACATGTTAGAGTGATTTCTGTATTAAATTTAAACATGTTAGAGCGATTTCTGTATTAAATTTAAACTTGTTAGAGCGATTTCTGTATTACATTTAAACATGTTAGAGTGATTTCTGTATTTAATTTAAACATGTTAAAGTGATTTCTGTATTACATTTAAACGTGTTAGAGCAATTTCTGTATTACATTTAAACATGTTAGAATGATTTCTGTATTAAATTTAAACATGTTAGAGTGATTTCTGTATTAAATTTAAACATGTTAGAGCGATTCTGTATTACATTTAAACATGTTAGACTGATTTCTGTATTAAATTTAAACATGTTAGAGCGATTTCTGTTTTACATTTAAACATGTTAGAGCGATTTCTGTTTTACATTTAAACATGTTAGAGCGATTTCTGTATTAAATATAAACGTGTTAGAGCAATTTATGTATTAAATTTAAACATGGTAAAACGATTTCTGTCGTAAATTTAAACATGTTAGAGCGATTTATGTCGTAAATTTAAACGTGTTAGAGCGATTTCTGTTTTAAGCTGAAACATGTTAGAGCGATTTCTGCAATATATTTAAACATGTGAGAGCAGCTTCTGCATTAAATTTAAATGTGTTAGCGCGATTTATGTAGTAAATTTAAACATGTTCGAGCAATTTCTGTGTTAAATTTAAACATGTTAGAGCGATTTCTGTGTTAAATTTAAACATGTTAGAGCGATTTCTGTGTTAAATTTAAGCATGTTAGAGTGATTTCTGCAGTAAATTTAAACATTTGAGAGCAGTTGCTGTATTAAACTTAAATGTGTCAGAGCGATATTTTTATGAAATTTAAACATGTTAAAACGATTTATGTTAAATTTAAGCATGTTAGAGTGATTTCTGTATTCAATTTAAACATGTTTGAGTGATTTCTGTATTAAGTTGAAGCATGTTAGAGTGATTTCTGTATTAAATTTAAGCATGTTAGAGTGATTTCTGTCTTAAATTTAC